>NC_092876.1:1485000-1801666 GCF_028372415.1 Notamacropus eugenii | reverse complement strand
CATTTTCATCAATCCAGTCTTGGTGTTTGCGAGTGTTCTGACCCAGATGAGCAAATGCAGTGCTGTACACCACATCTCTGAACACTGCCCACTCCTTTTCTACTCCACTGTTGCCAACTGTGTGTTAGCTCAACTTTCCCTCCAAGTCAACAGCAAACTGTTCACACTCAGAGAAGAGCTCTAATTTGTTGACATTAATTCTCCTGGTAGTCATTTTTCCTTGGGGGAGGCGCTTTTAATGAATGCAAATATTTAGCTTGGAAAGAATAAGTCAATGATCAGTCCAGCACTCTGCACCACACATTGCCTTTGTCACTCTCACATCTTGTCTATCTCTTCTTCTTACAATCACATAATCTATTAGACGCCAGTGTTTGCTGCGAGGGTGCATCCATGAGGTTTTATTGAGTTTAGGTAAACGGAAGACAGTGTTGGTGATGGGAAGGTCATGTGATGCACAAATCTTCAGCAGTAAATGACCACTGCTGTTGCTGTTTCCAACTCCATTCCTCCCTAGGTCTTCCTGCCAAGTCTGGTAGTCTGAGCCTACTCTAGCATTAAAGTCACCCAAAATGATAAGCTTACCCTCTTTTGGCACATTGACGATAAGGGTCTCTAGGTCTTCATAAAATTTTTCTTTGACTTCATCAGAGTTTGTCATGGTGGGAGCATAGGCACTGATGATGATGGCATCATCCTGCGAGTTTTCCTGCGAGTGGCAATTGCATTGTCGTGAGCCTGTCATTCACTCCTTTTGGCAGGCATGCCAGCTTACTGATTAGATTGGTTTTGATTGCAAAACCCACGCCATCTTCATGGCGCTCCCTTCACTGCACCCACTCCAGAAAAAGGTTTTCTAACTCCAACCTCAGTAAGCTGACCTTCGTTTGCCCACCTTGTTTCACTCAGGGCTGCTATTTGGATGTGATACCTGTTGAGTTCTCTTGCAACAAGAGCAGTTCTTCTTTCAGGTCGACTGGATTTTGTGTTGTCTATTAGTGTGTGCACGTTCCCTGTGCTGATGGTGAGTGGAATCATCTTTGCAGATGTTTTCATACATTTTTATTTGTTTCGACCTCATAGTGGAATTCTCCACCTGCCGCTGGCAATCAGGCCAGGGTCGGGTAAGCAGGCAATGTTTAGGGCACCTTTTGAAACCCCCTTCCTCACACCAGGAGGTGAGCAGGCAATCCTTTAAAGGCTGCCCAGACACCCAGGGGGCTCCCGAGGCCCCTGCTGCTTCCAGTGACAAATGACCCTATGGCCTGGGTCTCCTCTGTGCAGGGTCGTGACTACAGCTCACAGTATATCCGTACCTGCTGCTTCATCACTTGTCTATCGTTTGATTCGTGCTTAAATTGAATTTAAGTGAGGCAGAGTTGTACGAAGTCAGCCTCACTCTCTCCTGCAGAGTCATCATAGTCCAGTGGCAGGACAGAGTCCAGATGACTGGCGATGGCTCAGGATGCAGTGGATGGATGACCTTGGCGTCTTCAGTGTCTAACCAAGCTCTAAGCACTCCACGTCTCTTGCTTCATGGCCATTGGAACCAATTGCTCTCATCCATCCATCCCACCAGATTAAGTCTTCACATGCTTGGGGTAGACACCCCCCTAACTCACCAAGGGGTTACCGTTTGTCCCATCTGCCAAAACGGTTTACCGGGGTGTGGTCACTGCTCATGTTGCAACTTCTTGGAGCCACAGGTGAGAGTTAGGTGGAACAGGTGGACACCAAAGGTGGAAAGAGCCCTGAAAAGGGCTGGGCAGCCATCACACCAAAGGTACTGGCACTGGTACTGGTCCTCCCTGAAGTGTCTACCCCAAGCATGTGAAGACTTCCTTTGGTGGAATGGGTGAATGAGAACAAGTTGTTTCAAAAGCCTTGAAGGCAGATGAAAGAGGCAATGTAGAGGGCTTATAGCTTGGTTAGACACCGAAGACACCAAGGTCGTCCACTGTATCCTGGGCTATTTCCAGTCCTCTTGACACTGTCCTCGCATTGGACTATGATGACTCTGAAGGAGTGATTGAGGCTGAGGACTTCATGACTTCATTCAACTCTGCAATATAATTTACACATGAATCAAAAGACATCACCCATATAGTAAGTTCTTCAATTTGAAAAGGCTACAGACCAAGATCAAAATGGAGGGAGTGCTGATACATGATTTTCTGTTTGCAGACGACTGCGCACTCAGTGCGTCCTCTGAAACTGAGATGCAACAAAGTATGGATCAATTCTCTGCTACCTGTGCAAACTTCGGTCTAATAATTTACACCACGAAAACATGGTGCTCTATCAGCACCACACATACGTACATTTATACATTCCCTCAAACCACCATAATACTTAAAAAGGTCACAGGAGTTGCAAACTTCATCTTTCAATAAAGGAATGTAAACAATTCAACTTTAATTCAACCCTTTATGGGTTCTCTTTCCCGTTTACCTTTTCATGTTTCTCTTGATTCTTTTATTTGAAAGTCAAATTTTCTATTCAATTCTGGTCTCTGGAGAATAAGAATGCTTGGAAGTCCTCTATTTCATTGAAATCCCATTTATTCCTGAAGTACTTTTGGGGTGGTTTTTTTTTTTTTAGTTTCCTTTAGCAAGCTGTTGACCCATTTTACATGATTTTCCTGCATCACTCTCACTTCTATTCCCAATTTTTCCTCCACCTCTCTTTCTTGATTTTCTAAATTCTTTTTTGAGCTCTTCCATGTCCTGAGACTATTGCTTATTTTTTGGAGACTTTGGGTATAAAAGCCTTGACCTTGCTTTCTTCCTCCAGTTGTATGCTTTGGTCTTCTACTTATATTCTCTCCTCTTCCTCATCTGCAAGGAGGGAAATCAATACTTCTTTTTACCAAGAAAGTAACTTTCTTTTGTCTTATTTATTCCCCTTTTGGGACATTTTCCCAGCCAATGACTTGACTGTTGAGTCCTTTGTCAAGTGGAGGGCATACTACCCCAAACTTCAGAGGTTTTGTGCACCTGTTCTCTTAGATATCTCTAGAGAATTGTAAGTTCTCAGTTCCTCCAAAGTGAGATAGTCAGAGGAGAGGTATTTCCTACTCTCCTTGCCTGTTCTCTGGTCTTTGAGCAACTGAAAGTACTCTTTTCTGCCCTGGAACTGCGAGTAGTATTTCCTCTCCACAGCTGCCACCACCTCTGCCATGTCAGTCCTCCTCCTCACCACCACTGAGGACTGAGACCAATACCAGCACCTTGATTCCCCCAATATCTGTAGTGCTAGAGCTCCAGAACCTGTTGCTAATGCAGCAATGGCTACCACAGCCCTGAGGCTGTGTCTGGAGCTGGGCTTGGGTGCAGACCTCACTCCCCTCTCAGCCAAGTGAAAGAGCTTTCTCACTGACCTTTGAACATGTCTTTGGTGATTGTGGATTGAGAAATCTGGAAAGCACAGCAGCTGCCCATGATGTACTCCTATCTGTGCCACACAGCCCATGTTGGGGTATGCTCTGAGCCTGGTATGAAAGATCATTCTTGTTGGCCTTCTAGGATGTTTTGGGGTGGAAATTTGTTTCATCCTGTCATTTTGTGGCTTCTGCTCCTCTGGAATTTCTTTGGAGTAATTTTTATAGGCATTTTAAGGGCTTTTCTGGGAGAGCTCGAGCAGATACGTGCTTGTACTATGCCATCTTGGCTCCGCCACCACTTTTACTCTGTCTTTCTGGTTTTGTTCCTCCCTTTTCTCTTTCTTCTCCTGACTGTTCTGCCTCTCTGACCAGGTACTTTTCTTCCCTCTTCATTTTTTACCTCTTTTGTTACTTACTTAGAGTTCTCTTGCCTTCTTCCATACATCCTTCCCTTATTGCTCTTCCTTTCCCCAATTTCTGTAATTCGTCTGCCTCTCTCCTTCTTTTTCTCCACCTTCTCTCCTCCTAATTGGGTGACTCTCCCTTTTCCCATCCCCTTATCATCCTCAACTTCCCCATTCCATCTCTTCTTCAGCTTTTCTCTTCCTTTCTTCACTTCATGTCTTTATTTTTCTTCCATTCATCTCTCTTTCAGTTTTCTTTTCCTTTCTGTTTCATTCAACTTCTTCTTCTTTTTCTTTCTTTCTGTCCATCTCTTCTTTCCATTTCCCTTCCTTTCTTTCTCTCCATCTCATCTAATTCTTTTCTCTTCCTCTTTCCCTCAAGTTCCTCTTCCTATTTTCTCTTTTTTATTTCTTTCTCATCTTTCTTTCTATTTGCTCTTTCCTTGTCTTTCCCTCTGTTTCTTCTTTTTCCTTTCCTTTCTTTATTTTCTTTTATCTCATCTTTCTGTTTTCTCTTCATTACTTCCTTTCCATCCAGCTCTTTTAGCTTACTTTTTCTCTTCATTCATTACTTCTTCCTGTTTTCTCTTTCTTTCTCTCAATCTCTCCTTCCTGTTTTCTCACCCTTTTTCTTTCCCTTTCACTTTTTTCATTTTCTCTTCCTTTCTTTTCTTTCACCTGTCCTTATATTCTTTTTTTCTCTCTCTCTCTCTTTTTCTTATTTTCTCCTGCATTTCTCCTTCCTATTTTCCTTTTCTTTTTGCTCCAACTCTTCTTTCTGTTTTCTCTTCCTTTTTCTTTCCCTTCATTTCATCTTTGAGTTTTACTTTCTTTCTCTTCATTTCTTCTTCCTGTTTTCATTTCCCTTCACTTTTTTGCTATCTCTTCTCTGTTTTCTCTTGCTTCATTTCTTTGTCATCTGCTCTTCTTTCTATTTTCCTTTCATTTCATTCTTTCATTCTCTCCTATCTGTTGTCTCTTCATTTCTCTTTCCCTCCATTTCTACTTTGTTTTCTCTTATCTTTGCTCTATCACATCTATTTTCTTTTCCTTTATCTCCATATCTTCTTCCTGCTTTCTCCTTTTCTCCCATTTTTTTCCAGTTCTTTTTCTTCTTTTCTCTCTGTACTTCCACCTCCTGCACCAACTCTTCATCCATTCATTGTAATTTCTTATTTCACTTCCTATTCCTCTTCCTCACTGGACCTCCAAATTCTCTTCTAATCTCCTCACATTCCTGCTTCAGATCCTGTCCTCCCTGCAACACCCACTCCCTCCTGCTTCCTCTCCAATGCTTCTTCTCCCTGTACTTAGTCCTTTCTCTCTTCCTCTAAGATCTTTCACTTCAGGCATTACTTTCTCTCTTTTCCTACAATCTCTGTTTCTGCTTTTGTTACTCTTATATTTTCACTCAACTCTTCTTTCTCTGCTTCTTCTGTATCCTCTCCCTCATCTTCCTTCTGACTTTTGGCCTCCCTCTTTCCCTCCTTTTCTTTTTTCTATGACTTTGGCATCCCTATAGGCTGCGTTTTCCCACTAGGATCTTAAGGCCAATGTGGAGAAGATTTGTCAGTTCCTGGGCAAGGAGCTGAGTGAGAAAGAAATCAGCTCAGTCATCCAGAATGCCTCTTTCCAGACTATGAAAACCCACATCCTGGAAAACAATGAAGCTATACCAATAGAAAACATGGAACCTTTCAAAATAATGATAATGAGAAAAAGTGAGGATAAATGGTCTATGGTCCCAAGGGAGAGAAATAAGTGGTTCGCTTCCCCTCAAGCTAATATCTAGGCATCATAAAGAGAAGGTGTGAATCACAAAGAATTGGACAGAAAGAAGGCGGCCAAAGGCATTGCTCCATCTGTGTAATAGACAGTAGCAGATGTCAATGCAACGATGCACTCAGACATAGTACGTATGGAATGCAAGAAAACCTCCACCAGGTTTTCCTGTGTCAGA
The DNA here is from genome assembly GCF_028372415.1 of Notamacropus eugenii. Taxonomy (NCBI): domain Eukaryota; kingdom Metazoa; phylum Chordata; class Mammalia; order Diprotodontia; family Macropodidae; genus Notamacropus; species Notamacropus eugenii. The sequence goes on along the minus strand of NC_092876.1, from coordinate 1,795,920 downwards.
GAAAAGGAGGAGTAAGAGAAATAGCTAAGGTCAGGCAGACTCATTGTCCATACTGCGTGAATGATGAACGATGGAGGGAAGCGTTCTCTGGTTGCAGGGAAGGTGCTGTACCATAAATGTCAGTCACTAAAGGTCCACCAAGTGCCTTCTTCTGGGTTATAGAAGGAGGGAGAATGTTATGGAAAACGATGATCACTAAAGATCTGTCCCCAGAACCGGTTGTCCTCATTCCACATGTGACAGAAATCTGTGGAGACTGGAAAAACTACTTCACAGTGACCCAGATGGAAACATATAACCAGTTATACCTAGAGAAGATGAAAGGGCTGGACCAGGACCTGTTCCCATGGAATCGATGCTGAGATGAGCTGGGGAAGATCCGGTGTTCTCTCATACACCCATATATGATCTGCAGATAAAGAGAATTCAGGCTTCGCTTCTCTATCCCCATTCCCGAACTTTCCATTCTCTACTTTCATTGCTAGAGCTAGCACAAGGAAATGTAATGTGAGAGATTTCAGAGCATTCCATGCTTCTTTCCAAAGGAATGCTTCCAGTGGGGTCCATTGTTCAATGTGCTGGTGGTATATTTGACAGATGTACTTTGCATGTTATTGTGGAATGTCCTTTTAAACTTGTGATTTTGAGTATGCCAGACATAAATGAAAGCTGAATGTGGTAGGTATTTTCTTACTGCTGATATAATGGTTATTGTAATAATTGCTCACTAAATTAATAATGATAAAAAATTATATAACTTCCAACAATGTTTCATTCTCTGAAATAAATGCAATGACTCCAATCTGGTCATGCTGAATACTTTTCAAAATGATATACACTTACTGTCACTATTGGTCCATTGGTTTCTTGACCATTTGTTGCTTAAAATAACAAAATAATAATCTCCCAACAAATGAGTTCTGCAATCTGAAGAATTTAAAATGGGAAAGGAAGGGTGAAGGGGGAAACTGTCTACCTGTATTGGCCAAAGTAGAGACTATAGAGAATTACAGACAAGTCCTGGTTAGTGTGAATCTTATAAAGAGTGCAGATGGTCCAAATTCGGATTGGATATTTCCATTGGGCTGCATCCAATGGCTATATTTTACATAATGATAACTTTGAATACTGAAAGTTGAAATGCATGAGACCACTTCATAGGATTCTTTGTTTGCACTAATTGGGATCTAGTTCTAGCTCAAATGTATGAAAAATACTAGAGATGAGACACTCAGGAGTTTACAGGAAACAAAATCCAAGAAAGGAGTGAAACCTATACCTTCAAATGCCTATAGATAACTTTTTAAAGTGGAGATATCAAGATGATAAACTAGAGAGCCTAATATCAGGGATAAAACTTGGATAAAAAGAAGTACTAATGAATGTTAATTTAAGTACTCAGTCTATGTACCTGTGCTAAGTGCTGGAGTTACAAATATGTAAAGCAAGACAGGTCATAAGCTGAAGAAGTTTACATTCTAATGGGGGACACATAATCAGAAGGGAATAGTGGATAGGAAAGCCACCATGTTAGGGAGTGGAATTAGAGGGTGTCTGGAGGTTGACACAGTCTGCTGTCTTAGAAGATTAGGTTCTGGGTTGGAACAAGATGAGACATGTGCTGGCTATTCAGTAGGTTACAAATGAAGTTTCACTTAACCATAAATAAAACTTTACCTAGGAAGTACCTGTTGAGTTGATTCAGCCTAGTGCAGTTTCCTTTTCCCAGGTGCATATCAGGGCCTGCAGACAAGTGGCTGATGTTAGCTACCAGAGGTAAGGAAAAACTAGCCTAACTGGCAAAAGGAGAAGGGATAGGAAATTGCTCCTAACACACAAAGCAATTGGCTAATGCTTCCTGAGTTGGGAGCTGTAGCCACAACACAGGAGACCTTGGTCATAGGATCATCTCACTGGAGAGAAGCAGTAGTGGGACTTGGCAGCTCTTTCGGTGTCTGAGCTGCATACTGAAGGACTATAATAAGCACCTCCTGGCATGAAGAAGGGGCTGGAAAAATGGCCTAAAAATTGTATGCTTCACTTTGCACTGGTCTGCTTACAGTGGTAGGTGAGGATCCCACCCTGCAGTTGAAACACAAACAAATGTACAGAACCTTTTGCAATGAGATTTCCATTCACTATCAATATGTTGAATGTGTGCACATTTATGAACAGCACAAAAATCAGTAGACCTGAAGGACAAACAGTTTTTGTTATGAAAGAACTCAGCAGGCATCACATCCAAATAGCAGCCCTGAGTGAAACAAGACTGGTGAAGGAAGGCCAGCTTAATGAAGTTGGAGCTGGATACACATTTATTTCAAGTGGCCACAGTGATAAGAAGTGCTGGGAAGCTGATGTAGGTTTTGCAATCAAAACTAAGTTAGTCAACAGGCTTCCATTCCAACTAATAGATATGAAATACAGGCTCATGCCATGCAATTGCCACTTGCAGGGAAGCACCATACCACCACCATCAGTACATAAACTCCCACGTGATAAACACTGATAAGTTCAAGGAAAAGTGTTTATGAAGACCTGCAGACAATCATAATCAATGTGCCAAAAAAGCACAACCTTATAATTCTGGGTGACTTTCATGCCAGGGCAAGCACAGACAACTAGACATGACAGGGATTTCTTGGGAGAAATAGAGTTGGAAACAGCAACTACAATGGTCACTTGCTACTGAAGACTTGTGTGTCTCATCACCAACACTGTCTTCCATGTACCTAAATTCAATAAAACTTCGTGGATACACCCTCACAGCAAACATTGTCATATAACAGATATTACCATTGTAAAGTGAAGAGATGTATGGGATGTGAGATTGATGGAGATAATGTGTGGTGCAGAGGGCTGGACTGATCATAGACATCCAGTCCTAGCTAAATATTCTCATTCAACCCAAGTGCTGGCCCCGAGGCAAGGTGAAATACCAACAGATTAGAAAGCTGACATGAACCCTAAAGCCCTATAATTTGAAAGAGCAGACTTCAAAGAACACGCAGGCAAGTTTATTACCATCTAATGGAATAAAATTCTAGAGAGAATGCAGCCAGGAAGGAATGATGCTCTCAAGAATGAAACACAGAATCTACAAAGAAAAGCAATGCTGGAGGAAAATAGCAGTTGTCTATTCTAAATAGACTGATATTGAGACGAGACAAAATCATTTCCCAAATTAGATTCTTAAAAGACACATTCGGAAGATAGAAACAAAGGCAGGGGAGAGAGGAAGGATAAAGAAGTGTGGCATGTTTTTTCAAAACAATTTCAAGAACAGCTAAAGGTCAGAATGAGCTGTGTCTAGTAAGGAAGGAAAAAGGACTTTTTAGCTAGGGATATGGTAAAGACTCAAAGAAGGAATAGGATCGATGTGTGGAGTGGATTGAATGATGATAGTATTACAGAACTCAAGACAGAAGGCAACTGGGAGACTACCGAGTCCATCTCCCTCACTACAGATGTGGAAACTGTGGCCCTAAGAGGGAAAGGGCTTCATCCAGGGTCACACAGCTGGAGTTTGAAGTTAAATATGATCCAAGGTCTTTTGGATTCCTAAATCCAACACTCTACATGCTATACCAACCTAGAGATAGAAGGCAGAAACTCCCCTTTTTTATATAGCTTTTTTTTCTCTTCCAAAGAAAATAGGTTTTAGCCTAGAATGATGGAATAAAAGTGATGAGCAGATAATTGGTGCCCACGATAGGTAATGGGATAGATAGCAAGATGGTAAGGAGCTGCCTTTAGTGACATCAAGATAAATTACATCTTTGGCTCTTGAAAGATCTGGCAACTGGGTTGAGTGAGACACCATAAGTGATATTTAGAAGCATATTTATCACTGACTGAAGTATCATAGCTTTAGAAACGGGCATTGACTGAAGTATCATAGCTTTAGAAATGGGCATATTTTGTTGTGATATACGAAAATAGGAAGAGAATGGAGTCTTCAGACTATAGGTCAGTGATCTCAGCTTTAGATTCTGGTGAGCATGGCTCATGACTTCATAGACTTCTATCTCTTTTCTCTCTGGACTGAGGATGACACAATCACCCAAACTGTACTCATGATGACCACCAAGAGGCATGGTTACGATTCTGTCTCCTAGTGGGAGGAAATAACCCTGGTTACCTACTCTGGTCACTTTTCCTATTCAGGACTGTCAAGTTGAGCCACGATAGTGTATTTGCCATTTAACAAATTAACCAAGGTGACATCATTCTTTTTTTTTAAATTTATTTATTTAACTTTTATCATTCATTTTCACAAAATTTTGGGTTCCAAATTTTCTCCCCCCTTGTCCCCTCCCCCCACCCCAGCATTTCAATTGTCCCCATCACCAATCTGCTCTCTCCTCTATCATCCCTCTCTGCCCTTGTCTCCATCCTCTCCTCTGCCCTGTAAGGCCAAATAACTTTCTATACCCCTTTACCTATATTTCTTATTTCCTAGTGGCAAGAGTAGTACTCAACAGTTGTTCCTAAAACTTTGAGTTCCAACTTCTTTTCCTCCCTCCCTCCCCACCCCCTCCTTTTGGAAGACAAGCAATTCAATATAGGCCAAATCTGTGTAGTTTTGCAAATGACTTCCTTAATAGTCCTGTTGTATGACTAACTATATTTCCCTCCATCCTATCCTGCCCCCAATTACTTCTGTTCTCTCTTTTGATTCTGTCCCTCCCTATGAGTGTCGACCTCAAATTGTTCCCTCCTCCCCATGCCCTCCCTTCCATCATCCCCTCCCACCCTGCTTATCCCCTTATCCCCCACTTTCCTGTATTGTAAGATAGGTTTTCATACCAAAATGAGTGTGCATTTTATTCCTTCCTTTAGTGGAATGTGATGAGAGTAAACTTCATGTTTTCCTCTCACCTCCCCTCTTTATCCCTCTCCTAATAAGTCTTTTGCTTGCCTCTTTTGTGAGAGATAATTTGCCCCATTCCATTTCTCCCTTTCTCCTCCTATATATTTCTCTCTCACTGCTTGATTTCATTTTTTTAAAGATATGATCCCATCCTCTTCAATTCACTCTGTGCACTCTGTCTCTATGTATGTGTGCGTGTGTGCATGTGTGTGTGTGTGTAATCCCACCCAATACCCAGATACTGAATAGTTTCAAGAGTTACAAATATTGTCTTTCCATGTAGGAATGTAAACAGTTCAACTTTTATAAGTCCCTTATGACTTCTCTTTGCTGTTTACCTTTTCATGCTTCTTTTCACTCTTGTGTTTGAAAGTCAAATTTTCTTTTCAGCTCTGGTCTTTTCATCAAGAATGCTTGAAAGTCCTCTATTTCATTGAAAGACCAATTTTTCCCCTGAAGTATTATACTCAGTTTTGCTGGATAGGTGATTCTTCGTTTTAGTTCTAGTTCCTTCTCCTTCTGGAATATCCTGTTCCATGCCCTTCGATCCCTTAATGTAGAAGCTGCCAGATCTTGTGTTATCCTGACTGTATTTCCACAATACTTGAATTGTTTCTTTCTAGCTGCTTGCAATATTTTCTCATTGACCAGGGGACTCTGGGATTTGGCCACAATGTTCCTAGGAGTTTCTCTTTTTGGATCTCTTTCAGGTGGTGATGTGTGGATTCCTTGAATATTTATTTTGTCCTCTGGTTCTAGAATCTCAGGGCAGTTTTCCTTGATGATTTCATGAAAGATGATGTCTAGGCTCTTTTTTTGATCATGGCTTTCAGGTAGTCCCATAATTTTTAAAGTCTCTCCTGGATCTATTTTCCAGGCCAGTTATTTTTCCAATGAGATATTTCACGTTATCTTCCATTTTTTCATTCTTTTGGTTTTGTTTTGTGATTTCTTGGTTTCTTACAAAGTCATTAGCCTCCATCTGTTCCATTCTAATTTTGAAAGAATTGTTTTCTTCAGTGAGCTTTTGAATCTCCTTTTCCATTTGGCTAATTCTGCTTTTGAAAGCATTCTTCTCCTCATTGGCTTTTTGAACCTCTTTTGCCAATTGAGTTAGCCTATTTTTCAGGGTGTTATTTTCTTCACCATTTTTTTGGGTCTTCTTTAGCAGGGTATTTACTTATTTTTCATGCTTTGCTTGCATGTCTCTCATTGCTCTTCCCAGTTTTTCCTCCACCTCTCTAACTTGATTTTCAAAATCCTTTTTGAGCTCTTCCATGGCCTGAGTCCATTGAGTGGGCTAGGATACAGAAGCCTTGACTTCTGTGTCTTTCCCTGATGGTAAGCATTGTTCTTCCTCATCAGAAAGGAAGGGAGGAAATGCCTGTTCACCAAGAAAGTAACCTTCTATAATCTTATTTTTTTCCCCTTTTCTGGGCATTTTCCCAGCCAGTGACTTGACTTCTGAATATTCTCTTCACACCCACTTCGCCTCCAGATCCGCCCAGCCAGCGCTTGGGGTCTGAGATTCAAATGCTGCTTCCCAGCCTCAGGGGTTGGGGTGGGGGCAGGGCTGCTATTCAGTGTGAGATAAAGTTCAGCTGCTCAGGTGGGGGCAGGGCCACCTCACGGGGCTCAGTTCCCTCAGGGGGTTTATGTGGAGACCTTCAACAATGGATCCGAGGTCCTGCCTGCTTGGGGAGCCCTGGTCTGCTCCAACCTCTGCTGCTGCCTCCAGAGGGGGCCTGAGTTATGGGGACACCCCACGCCCCTCTCGGCAAGCCGAGAAGACCCTCTCACCAACCTTTCGGGTCCGTGGGTGGAGAGACCCTCGCAGCCGCTGGAGATTCCGTCCCTGAAGCCCGCTTGGATCCGCTCCTCTTGGTGCCCCATGGCCAAAGGCTGTGCTCGGCTCCAGGTCTGCAGTGAGAAGGACCTTTTGCGAGAGGTTTTCAGGCTCTCTGGAACAGAAATCTTGTCCGCTCCGTTGTTCTGTGGCTTCTGCTGCTTCAGAATTTGTTGGCAGTTCTTTTTTACAGATATTTTATGGGCTGTGGGTTTGGAGCTAGTGTACGTGCATCTTTCTACTCTGCCATCTTGGTTCCCAACATCATTCTTTGAAATGATCATTAATAGCTAGAAAGTAATCTCAAAATTGTTCATATGCTTTGACCACTTACTTATTGAGGAATGGTATTTAGTGGGGTACACACACACATGCTTATATGCCTTTACACACATGTGGATATGTATGTATGTATGTGTGTAAACACATACACGTGTATCTTTTGATTGCTTATATGTCTTAGCAAACTCTTATTAGAGACATTGGATCCAAAGTGATTTTCTTTTTCCTGTTGGATCACTCCCATTCATCTAGTTGGTGCATTTATATTGCTTGCGATGTTTTTCAGTTTCATTGCTTCTATCTTTGGTTTGTTAAGAATCTCTCCCCTACCTATAGCTGTAAAAGGTGTATTATCTACTTTTCCAGTGGGTGAATTGGATTTAAGCGAGGCAGAGAGGCACGAAATGGTTAGCCCCCCTCTCTCTTCCAGAGTCATCAAAGTCCAATGGCAAGACAAAAGTCAAGATGACCAAAACTGGTCCAGGATGAAGTGGATGACCCTGATGTTTTCCATATCTGAACAAGCTCTAAGTGCTCCCTACCAGCTGCTTTAGCCACTTTTGTGGGAATTGGAATGAACTCTTCATCTTCACCCATGCCACTGAGGGAAGTCTTCACATGCTTGGGGTAGACACCCTCCCAAACTCATGAGTGGGTGAGTCCATCTGCTGAAGTGGCTTACTGAGGTGTGGTCATTGTGCATTCTACAGCTCCACGAAGCCCTAGGTGAGAGTTTAGGTGGAAATGAAAATTGGATGAGTTCCCTTTAGAAGGTCTCAGCAAGCCCTAACACCAGAGGAGCTAGTTCACTCTGAACACCCCATAAATCCCTATTATACTAGTATTGCAGGATTACTACATTGTAGAATATACTCGAAAAAAAGTTTTTAAATGGATGAGGTAAAGAGAAAATAAACACTATTTTAAAATGTTTTATTTTACTTCTGTGTGTGTGTGTTCATCCTTCATTGCTGAAGAAGGCTATGCCATCACAGAAATGACATGACTTGCACTTGACTTTGTTTTGAGTGGAGGAGGGCTGTGCAGGTCACCAGTCTCACTTCTCCTCCAGAGCTATCTGAATCCAGTGACCAGGTACTCATCAGGATGATTGGAGTTGACCCAGGATGAGGCAATTGGGGTTAAATGACTTGCCCAACATCACGCAGCTAGTGAGTGTCAAGTGTCTGAGGTGAGATTTGAACTCAGGTCCTACTGACTCCTACACTGGTGCTCTATCCACTGCACCACCTAGCTGCCCCTCTTTGTTTTACTTATTAACTTATACTTATGTACTTATTCTCACTTAAACACTATTAGTGGTATAGTTCTAAATTAAAACAATATAATTAAATATTCTTCATCATTTTTAAATTGTTTAACACTTTGTAATATGGTGATCCAAACATCTGAGTCTGTGTCTGAGTTCAGGTCATTTACAAACTTACTTTCAAATGTTACCATATTTTTTATTCAATATTTTATTTTTCCCCAATAAAACGTAAAACAAATTTATATTTAAAAAAAAAAACTAACTTACAATGTAATGAAGATCCGGTTCTTTTTGAGCTTTATCTTCCACTGTAGTATATCACCTACTTAATCAATCAACAAATAAACTTTTATTAAGCCCTATGTGCCAGGTACTATGCTAAGAAATGGGGATACAAAAAAAGGGTAAAAGATATTCCCTGCTCTCAGGGAGTTTACAACCCAATAAAGGAGACAACATGCAAAGAAATATACAGAAAGTGAGGCATATATAGGATAAATAGCACATAATTAGCAGAAAGAAGATACTGGAATTAAGAGGAGTTGTGGAAGGCTTCCTGTAGAGGATAAAATTTTATTATTTTTATTTTATTTTTAATTTTTTTTTACCAAATTACCAAATTTTCTTCCTCCCTCCAACCTCTCTCATCTACTGAGAAGGCAAGTAACATAATACCTACATACATAGATCCATAAATACATACATACACGCACACACAGGAAGTCATGCAAAACATATTTCCATATTATCTATGTTGGGGAAAAAAAGCAAGAAAAACAAGATGAAAAAATATTCTCCAGTCTGCATACGAGTTTCTCAGTTCTATCTCTGGACTTGGAGAATATTTTTCATCATTAGTCCTTTAGAATTACCTTGAGGATTTGTATTGGTCAGAGTAGATGAATAGATCACATTTAATTACCATAACAATCTTGCTTGCATTGTTGCTTAGTTGTGTCAGTTGGTGCTCAACTCTTTGTGACCCCATTTGGAGTTTTCTTGGCAAAGATACTGAGTGATTTGCCATTTTCTTATCCAGCCATTTTGCAAAAAAGGAACCTGAGTTAAACAGGGTGAAGTGACTTGCCTAGGGTCACATATCCAGGAAGTGTCCAAGGCTGGATTTGAACTTAGGAAGATGTCTTCCTGACTCTGGACCCAGCCCTCTATCCGCTGTTCCTGAGGTGCCCATCCTGCTGTTACCATGTACAATGTTCTCCTGCTTTTGCTGACTTCCCTTTGCATGACTGAGTATAAGCTTTTCCAGGATTTTTTCTGAAACTGTCCTCTCCTTTGCTTCTTATAAGACTGTAGTATTCCATCATGATCATATGTCACAGTTTGTTCATCGATGTCTCATTTGGTGGGCATACCTACAATTTCCAAGTCTTTGCTATTTCAGAAAGGACTGCTGGAAATATTTTTGGAAACAAAGGTGATTTTCCTTTGATCTCTGAGACACAGATCTAGGAGTTGTATTGTTGGGTCAAAGAGTATGCACATTTGGGTATAGTTCCAAGTTTTTCTCCAGAACTTGAACCAGTTCACAACTCCACCAAAAGTGCATTCCTGTCCCTATTTTTCCACATTTCCTTCAGTTTGTCCTTTTTTTCCTTTGCTCTCTAGCTAATCTGATAGGTATGAAGTGTTTTTTTAATTTGCGTTTCTTTCATCAGTAGTGAGTTTAGAACATTTTTATCTGACTATTGAGTGTTTTGACTTCTGAAAGCTGCCTGTTCAAATCTTTGGACTATTTGTAAATTGTGGAATGGTTATTGTTTTCTTTATTTATTGATAAATGAGACCTTTGTAAGAGATACTTGTAAAAAAAATTCCCCAGTTCCTGGTTTTCCTTCTAGTTTTGATTAAATTGGTGTTTGCTGGTGTAAAACTTTAATTCTGTGCAATCAAAATTAGATTTCTTACTTCCTATGGTTTTCCATGTCTCTGTTTTCATCATAAACAGCTATAGAACTGCCAGATAAATTTCTTCAAAGCTATGCTACTTTACTTATATCACACTTATTATCTAAATTATGTACCCACTTTGACCTTATGCTAGTATACAGTTGTCTATCTATAATTAGTTTTTGCCCTTTTGCTTTCAAGCTTCTCCATAATTTTTGTTGACTATTGAGTTTTGACCCACAAGCTGGGAGCTTCGAACTTATCATGCACTAGATTACTGTGATCATTTACTGCTAAGTGTTTTGTGTATCAAATCTATTCTATTGATCCCACTAGTCTATTTCTTAGCCAGTCCCACTCTATGCGGATGTTTATTGATTTGTAACATAGCAGCCTCTAAATCTAAGATGCAACAAAGTAGGGATCAATTCTCTGCTTCCAGGGCTAATTTGGGCCTAACAACACCAAGAAAACACAGGTGCTCCATCAGCTACCACTGCACCATCCATATGTGGAACCATCTGTTACAACAAATGGAGATGTTTTGAATGCTGTGAATAAGTTCATTTACCTTGGTAGTGTACTTTCCAGGAATGTACACATTGAAAATGAGGTTGATTAGCACATTGGCAAAGGTAGCTCAGTGTTTGGGAAGCTCTGAAGAAAAGTTTGGTAGAGAAGAGTAATTAGACTGATTACCAAACTGAAGGTCTGCAGAGCCTTTGTACTGACCTCATTTTTATATACTTGTGAAACCATGGACAGTCTACCAGCACCAAACAAGGAAACTGAATTGCTTCCATTTGAACTGTCTTAGGAAGATTCTAAGGATCACCTAGCAGGATAAGGTACCAGACACTGAAGTCCTTGCTGGAGTTGAACTGTCAAGTATTCAAACTATGCTTCAGAGATGGCCACATTGTTCAAATGCAAAATGTATGCCTGCCAAAAAGACTATTTCACGGAGAACTCACATGGGACAGGCGATCACATGGTGACCAGAAGAAGGGATACAAGGACGCTCTCCAGATCTCTCTTAAAAACTTTGGATTTGACTGTGCAATGAGGGAGACACTGGTACAGGACCGCTGAGCATGGAGTGCCCACATCAGAAAGGGTGCTGTGTTCTTTGAGCAAAGCAGAATTGACACAACACAAAGTAAATGCAGGATGAGCAAATTTGGGATATCCACCCCAAATATTCACATGGACTATCTGTGCCCAACCTGTGGTAGAGCATTCCGAACTCATATTGGTCTGATCAGCCACAGTCGGACACACTGAAATTTCACTTTATCGTGGTGACTTCATTTTGGTCTTCTTTGAAGACAAAGGACAACAACCACCCCCACCCTCCCACATTTCTGCCTCCATTTGTGATGGCAATTGAATTGGAATTTTCTGCTGCTTTCGTTTTATTAAAACTGCCTTTCATTCAATAATGTGATTAAAGAAGATCTTTCTCACCCATTGATGGGTCTGCATATTGTGGGAAGCTTGATCAGGGGAGCTGTTTTGTAGGAGGGTCCCAAGTTCATTTTATTTTTTTCTATTGAGGCACTGCGTTAGAGGGTTATGCTATCTGGCTTTAAAAAGTGTATAAATACTCTGAAGGTGAAGTTTTACTTTGGGACTTACTGACTAGAAGTGTTTGTTTGGCCAGAAGAGGATTCTGGGAAGCTGCTAAGAAGCCGCCCAGCTTTGAGAAACCCAGATGTTAACTCTCTGGTAAAGATACATGTATGTTAATGGTCAGACATTTTGGAAGCATGTCTGTTGATTTTTGATTTCTCTGAAATTTTGATTTTGATATTCTCTGATACCTGTGCTTGATTGAAGTGATTGTTAATTGCTCAAAGGTTGCCTTTCCTTTTCAGAAGCAGATCAAGAACCTATGGCAGCAGGCCCTCTGTGTATGGTGGGATGCTTACTGAAATACCACATAAAAGCTTTTTTGCACTTTTCTTTTACATGAAATAATTTTTCTTATTCTTACTTTTCCTGCCTTCTTCACCCTGTACAAGTCTCTTTCTCTGTAATTCATTTTTGTAGGTCATTTCAACACAATTCACTCACGGTTGTGTTCTCTGTCTTTGTAGAGGCCTTCTAACAGTCCTAAAAATGATAAAGTTCTTAAAAGTTATGTGAATCTTCTTCCTATAATAGCAGTATAAACTCTTTAACCTTATTGAGTACTTTATGATTTCTCTTTATCTTTTTATGTTTCTCCTGAGTTCTGAATTTGAAAGTCTGATTTTCTGTTTATCTCTGGTCTCTCCAACAGGAATGCTTGAAAGCCCTCTATTCCATTAAATTTGCATTTTTGCCCAGAAGGATTATACTTTGCTTTGCTGGGTAAATTGTAAACTCAGTTTACTTCTATAATATCAGATTCGAATTCCTCTGTTCCTTTCAGGGGAAAGCTGCTGAATTTCCTGTGATCCTGAACGTGTCTTCATAGTATTTGAATGGATTTTGTTCTGACTGTCTTTAGTATTTTCTCTGACCCAGGAGACTTGGAATTACACTTTAATATCCTTGGAAATTTTTCCTTCCGTGATCAATTTTAGGGTGGATTTACTTAATTTTTGTGTTACTTTTGGGTTCTAAGACATCAGGGCAGTTCTCCTTTATAAGTTCTTGAAGCATGATGTCTAAGTTCTTTCTATGATCGTGTATTTCAGGTAGTCCAGGAATTCGTAAATTACCTTTCCTTGATCTATCTTCCAGGTCAGTTGTTTATCTGAAGAGAAATTTCTCATTCACGTCTATTTTTTCATAATTTTAATTTTTATTTTTGTTTTAATTTTTATTTTAATTGTTATTTTCTCCTTTCTTAGTGTCTCATGAAGTCAATAGGTTCCATTTGATCAATTTTAATTTTAAAAAATTATTTTCTTCAGGGAGTTTTTCTACCTCTCTTAGCATCTAGCCAATCCTATTTTTGGAAATATTATTTTCTTCAGTACTTTTGAACATCTTTTTTTAAACCAAGCTGTTTATTCTCTTTTCAAAAGTTTCTTGCTTTGCTCTAATTTATGCTCTCAATTTTTCCTCTACCACTCTTATTTGATTTTTAAATTTATCTTTATGTTCTTTCTTTAGTTCTTCCTGGAGTTTTTTTAGACTTAGGTTGAATTCTTATTTTTCTTTGAGGTTATTCTCATAGCTGCTTTGACATCATTATCTTCTTCCGAGTTGCATCTTGATCATCCCTGTTACCATAGTAGTTGCTTAAGATCAAGTTTTCTTTTTGGTTGTTTGCTCATTTTCTAACCTGTTTTTATTCTTTCCCTTTTTTCTTGTCTTACTGTTACAGCTGGCATATCTAATGCAATATTGAACAATGGTGGAGATTATGAAAATACTTGTTCCACTTCAAATCTTGGTAGGAAAGTTTCTAGTTTATTACATAACGGATAATGATTGCTCTTGGTTTCAGATGGAGAGCACTTGTCATTATAAGAAAAGATCCATTGATTCCTATGTTTTTCAGTGTTTTAAATAGGAATGGGTGTTTTTCTTATCAAAGTCTTTGTCTACATCTCTTGAGATCATCATGTGATTTGTCTTGTTTTTGTTATTGACATAGTAATGATAATAGTTTTCCTACTTTTGCACCAGCTCTACATTCTTGATATGAGCTCCACTTAGTCGTAGTGCATAATCTTTGGGATATGTTGCTGTCGTTTCCTTGCTACTATTTTCTTTAAAATGTTTGTATCAATATTCATTATGGAAAATGACCTACAGTTTTCTTTCTCTGAGTTTGCTCTCCCTGGTTTATTTATCAAAACCATATTTTGTTGTAGAAGGAATTTGACAGGACTCAGAAGTTTGAATTTTAATAGAGAATTGGAGGTCAAGGAGATCAGTAGTTGGAGAAGGGGAGAGAGAACATTCCAGGAATGGGAACAGTGAGAGAAAATGCCAGGAGATGGAGGGTCTTGTTTGTGGAACAGCCAGGAAGGCAGTATCACTAGAGGGAAGAGTATGTGTTGGGGAGTGAGGTGTAAAGAGACTGGAAAGGTAAGAGGGAGCAGTTTAGAAACAGCTTTGATTGCTAAATAGAGCATTTTGTGTCTGATCCTGGAGGCAATAGGGAGCCACTGGAGGTTATTGAGTAGGAGAGTGAGATGGTTGGTCCTAAGCTTTGGGAAAATCCCTTTGGTGGCTGAATGAATGATGGACTTGAGGGCAGGGACCTTGGTGGGCAGAGTCCACCACACCCCCAGCAGTTATTGCAATAAACCAGGTGTGATATGATGAAGGCTTGGATTAGAGTAGGGATCTCCTTGTTTTCTTGCATTTGTAATTCCATTGTGGAGCACATAGTGAGTACTTAATGCATGCTCTGTCTCCCTACATATTTATCTACCTGCCCTTCTGTCTGCAGATCATCTATTTACTGATCTATCAATCTACCTTCCTATGTGCCACTTATAGTTTTCATAAGGGCTTTTTGTGAGGGTCATGCTTTATCTGCACCATGCTTTGAGCTTGGGTGCTTGGCCTTGTTCGTCTCACCCTGAATCTCCTGGTTGTTGTGTTGACCTCTGCTTCCTGGGGTTTAGACCCATGCATCTCTGAGGCTCAGAATGCTAGATCTTCATTGTTCTCTCTGGAATCCCAGGACAGCATGTTGGGGACCTTGGAGCCCCTGGGCCTGGGCTTCTCTTTGAAGTAGCAGAGTTGCTGGTTGTTGCCACTCCCCAAAGCTCTCAAGGTCCCCACTCTAAGGCTTTCTGCTGGCCTCACTGGTTTCTCAGGAGTTTTCTGCCCTGGAGCCTGAGGTCACATGTGCCCCTCACTTTAATGGGGGAAAGGACTTTCCCATTTCCCTTGGGTTGATTTTTTGTACAGGTGGGAGTAGAGGTAGTATACATAAAGGTAGCTAATGAGGAGATAGAAGATTAGAAGGGGAGTTGGAATGATAGTGAAGTTTACCATGGATAATGACTTTCAAGAAATTGGGATCTGGCCAAGCACTCACTCATCAGGAGAGCAGGCCTCACGGCATCATCATCCTGAGGTATCTAGGCAACTGATGGGGTGATGGGGCAGTCCGGAGACTGAGTCAGGTCTAAGTGAAAATGAATTCATTTTTAAAGAGAGTATCAAATGGAGATTTATGGTTTCACCAAGATTTTTTTTGTTTTCTGCTCTGTGGATGGCAATAATTGTTTTTGAGGCTTTTGTGTTCAAAATAAAGAAAAGAAATATGAATAGAGAGGAGGTTCTATAAAGTAAGGGTATGAGTATGATTAGAAGGCAGCTACCCTGAAGAGCAGGGAATGTAGCAAGCCTGGGAGAGATGATCGGACCAAATAGTAACCCACAAACATTAAAAATTATGGCAACTTTAACCCACATCACAGACAAGCAGATTCTAAAGAAACACTTAATTTTCCATAATTATTGTATTAAAACAAGCATCTGCAGAAAGAATTGAAAGAAAAATAGTTCAGAATAGAAAGTGGTAAACAATTCTTTTCCATATTGCAATTTCATATTCCTCTTAGGCCATAAAAGTGAAAGAAAAGATAGATCCATCATAGGAAATATGCTTTCTTCAATGCTGTAAAAGTTGAACAAACTTAATTAAACAGTCATAATCACATACATTCCCTAAAGAAATTAACCTTACCAGAAAAACTCAATAGGTAAACTAAGTCAGGTTGCAGATCAAACTAAATTTAGAGGGTTCATAAATAAGCTGATTCAGAAGGAAGATTTATGTTACCAGGAAGTCAAGGACACTTGAGAGTCTTTGTCTGGCTTCTTATCTGAAGCTTCATGCAAATTTTCACATCCCATCATCAGCCATGCCTAGCATCCAGTCACTGTAAAGGGACTAACCACGAAATCAGAGACAGATCCCAGGGGAGTCTCATGCCATCTCTGAACTTCTGCCAATCAATTCTGAATGCTGCTCTAGGCCAGGGAGGAGAAGAAGCAGGGACAATGTCCAGAGGGCAGGATCAATGATGGGAAATCAAATATGAGACTTTTCCCCTTCACACTGCCTTGGACCCACCAAAAACCTCTTGGTGTCTAGAGCCACCTGAGAAAGAATTGGCAGCACTCAAAAAGATGAAGCTTGTGACTGTCACTTCCTCACCACCAACGTGGGCAAAGCCCTGATCTAACTCCAGGAAAGACAATGAAATAGTGAATAGGTAGGCAAAGAGAAGGTTAATTCTGAGTTTTGAGAGGCTGTCTGGGATAAACAGAATTATAAGAGAGAGAGAGACAAAGAAACAGAGATATAAAAAGAGAGTAACACAGAGACAGAGAGAGTCAGAAAGACACACAAAGAAACAGAGATAGATAGAAACATAGAGTCAGAGACAGAAAGAAATACACACAGAGACAGAGATAGAGACTAAAGGGACAGAGAAAAAGAGTAACATAGATGATAGAGTAAGAAAGAGATATAGAGAATCAGATTCATATAGAAACAGAGAGACAGAGACAGTGATAGAGAAGGCTAGAGGAAGTGAGGGAGAGATAGAAGGAGAGGGAGAATGAATGAAATTAGAGATATTTTATGCTCTTCCACTGTAACTTGAAACCCAATTAAAAGCCAAAGAAAAGCATATAAAGGTGCTCCCCACAGTGGCAAAAATGTGAACATGAATATCCACTTTGATTCTCCAAAAGGAGCAAAACACAAGTGGTGATTTGGTCCCCAAGCTGGGCAGTGCCCAGGCCTCACCTTTGCTGGCCACCACAGTCCATGTCAAAGGCTAAGACAGCCAGCATTTAGGGAAGCATTGCAGAAAGCTGAAGGGAATGTCTGTATGTCACTGAGAGAAGGGGAGCCTGGGGGAATGGCGAGCCCTGACAAGTTTTGGACTCCACTTGGAAAAACTCTTGCTTCTCCTTTACAAAGCCAGAGTTAGTTTGTGGGTTTGTCATGATTCCAAAGTTGATTTCAGAGATTAAGAATAATGCCTCTTATTTATAAAGCACCTATTATGCACCAGGCACTTTAAAAATGTTATCTGATTGGATCCTCACAACAACACTATGAGGTAGTTCCTTTCATCCCCACTTTATAGTTGGAGAAGCTGAGGCAGCAGAGATGAAGTAGTCCGACTAGGAAGTCTCTGAGGTAAGATTTGCATTCAGGTCTTCCAGATTACTGGCCCAATACTCTGTCCTATGCCCCTGGTGGCTGCCTATATTCACATATTAGCTCAGGTTTGCAAGTGTAACTTAGAATCATGATAACAAGCTTTCAAATTGAGTCATTAAAGCTCTGGGTTTCTATTAGGCTGTACAAACTAACTGAAACACATGATGATTCATAGCCTAGCTGGTCTGAGCCCTGAGTGCTGACTACTGGTGCCAAACGTTTGTAGCCAGGTGAGCACAAGGGACCCAGCTGTCTACTGATCCCTGAAGGTTTCCAGTCCAAGGTTCAAGCAAGGATAGGGCAAGGGAAGGGGTTGTTCCCTGGCTGGGCCCCTGATTTGGAGATGTTGTCATTTGATAGCCACTTCGGATTTCATTTTTGAAGTCCATGTTGTGACTCGTTTTTTGAAAGTTATTAACTCTAAATTTCTTGTATCTTGATTTGAAGAAATCAGTGCGTGTAGACCTGCTTTTTAATTTGTGAGAGGACTCTTAGAGCAGGAGAAATTTGCACAATCAATGCCTAGAGGACTGGGCCTGGAGGCAGGAAGAATGAAAGGACTGCTTTAGAAGGCATTGATTAGCTGTGCAAACCTGAGCAATCCATTTAACCTCAGTCTGCCTCAGTTTTCTTATTTGTAAAGTGGTGGTCGTAAAAGCACCTACTCCTAGGTTCTTATGAAAGTTAAATGAGAAGATGATTATATAGCATCTTGCAAACATCCAAGTAGGTACACACATGAATGTGTATTGTACATATGTGTATATATCCTAGCTCCTCCTTCTCCTCCTCATTATTCTTCTCCACCTCCTCTTCCTTCTCCTCTTTCTTCTTCTTGTTCTCCTCCTCCTCTTCCTTGTCCTCTTCTTCTTCTCCTCCTCTTTTTCTTCTCTTCCTACTTCTTCTCCTCCTCTTCCTTCTTCTTCTCCTCCTCTTCCTTCTTCTTCTTCTTCTTCTTCTTCTTCTTCTCCTCCTCCTCCTCTTCCTTGTCCTCTTCTTCTTCTCCTCCTCTTTTTCTTCTCTTCCTACTTCTTCTCTTCCTACTTCTTCTCCTCCTCTTTCTTCTTATTATTCTTCTCCTCCTCCTCTTTCTTCTCCTCCTCCTCCTCCTAATCTTCTTCTTCTTCTCCTCCTATTTGTTCTTCTCCTCCTCCTCCTCATCTTCTTCTTCTTCTCCTCTTTCTTCTCCCCTTCCTCTTTCTTCTTCTTCTTGTTCTCCTTCTCCTCATTTTTCTTCTTCTTCTACTTCATCTTTGTGTTATGAGTAGGGGGAAATGGTGAGCTCCTCTTTCGATCTGAATGCTGGGATTTTATAACTTTGAGGTATTACTCATTAGAGATTTTCTCTGGAAGGTAGAGTGTCCCATAATTTAAAAAATTGTGAAATGTTCAAATGAGTGCATTCTGGTTTGCAAAAAAGATCACTCAGTGATTGGGGAAAGAGACAAGAGATCTTGATATGTCTCAGTGTCAGAAGAATAGGGAGAATGAATGCTCTCTCTCAGTGAGAGCATAAAGACTTCTCAGAGTTGGAACTCAAAGTTTTAGGAACAACTATGGAGTACTGTTCTTGCCACTAGGAAATAAGAAATACAGGTAAAGGGGTATAGAAAGTTATTTGGACCTACAGGACAAAAGAGAAGATGGAGACAAGGGCAGAGAGAGATGATAGAAGAGAGAGCAGATTGGTGATAGGGGCAATTAGAATGCTCCGTGTTTTGGGGTGGAGGAGGGGACAAAAGGGGAGAAAATTTGGAACCCAAAATTTTGTGACAATGAATGTTAAAAGTTAAATAAATAAAAAGAAAAAAAAGACTTCTCAGATCTGGGACAGAAACAGCCACAAGAGTGTGTGCATGGATGATGAGAACGGGTCAGTTCTACTGAAGACTAAACACACGCGCACACAGACACAGACACACACACACACACACACACAGACGCACACACACACACACACACACACACACACACACATGCTTCCAAATTTGTCCATAGGATACTGAAATGTTTCGTGTGGTGAGCTGACTATTGAGTATGGGAATCTGGAGGAACTTAAGTGATTCAATTTCTCCTCCTGAAGTATATGCCTGAGTTATGTCTGTGATTCCAGTTGGCTCAGTGGGCTCCAGGGCTTGATATTAAGCAGGACCTTATGTTCTCCAGGCTAACTGCATCCTATGCTGTTTTGGGCTTTGAGTAACCTAGCACGCCTTCATTCACTTTATGTGAAAGTCACTGAAATGTGATCATTTCCTTCATGTCTAGTGATAGATTTTGAATTCAGAATGTGTTAAATGAAGAACAAAAATAACCAAGTGAAACGTTTGCATGCTAATTGTTTTTGATTATGAACTTGCTGCTTTTGTTACTAAGTGAAACCCAACTGTGACCTGCCCTGAGCTGTAGCCAGGGAAACTTCTGATGAAGGGCAGCAGCCCTTTGGACAGTCATTGTTTTCTGAGTAGCAGATACAGGGATATCTGTCTGAAGGATCAGTAAACCACAGCATTATGATTTTAAACTATATTCGGAAAGAATAATCATGAAAACAATCTGGTATTGGTTAAGAAGTAGAGTGGCGGATCAAGGAAATAAATTAGGTTCACAAGAGGTAGAAGGAATTAATGAGAGACATGACTATTTTATCATTCTATTAATAACACATTATTAGATTGAGACCGAGGCTTTTCTACTCAATTTTCTCATTGAGGTTCATCTCCTTAAAAAAGGCCGCCTCTGAAGGACGTGACTGATTGAGGAGATCACCCCTCTAAAAAAAGATGCTCTTCAATCTTGGGCAGCACCGCAACCAATTAGGAGAGCCCACTTTTGTTTATAGCAGAGGCAGAATTCAGTATGGGAAAGATAAGAGTTCCTATGCCAGACTAGGAGCCCCTTTCCTTCCATTAGAGTTTAAGGTGACTCGTGTCATGAAGGAGAAAACTAATCAAAATAGTTTTGATGGACATGGATTCCCTATCCAGACTACTGGAAGTGGCCAAGTCTCACTATCAAACCACATTCTCAGCAGAAGGAGTTAAAGTCCAGTAATCACAATCAGTTTTCAATTTTCAAGGGATTTCCTTTTCAAGGATTATTTGTAGCTATCAGACTTTCCATGGCTTGTCTTTGGTACCGAGAGAAACCACTGACTACTAACTTATTATTAGTCTGATTAATCAAGTGATTATTAATTACCCAGAAACTTTGTCTCCTGTGATTTTTTTCTTTATTTGTAACAATAATCCAGTAATCCAGTGTTTGATAAATTTAGATGTAAATGGTGATGTCATAATGGTGAGCAAGGAATATTTGATCTGTCAGATATATGTATAAGGGAAGAATGTGTGATCAATAAGATTTTATAATTCCCTCCCACCATCTCTTGGACCCAAAATGATCAGGCTAAATCTTTGTTCTCCAGGACAATCCTTCAACAGTCTTGAAGATATATGTTTGCCATGGTAAGTGGCTTAAAAATTTGGTCTCATTCAAGTAAGATTGAGAGTTCATGCTCAGCTGTTCTTGCTGAAAAATTTCATCTATTGAAATTGTTTGCCCTTGACAATTCTTATCTCTCCAAATCTTCTTAATGATTTCACTCTAAACTCTCAACACTAACCAGGTCTGTGGTTAACTGGACCTTGGACAGATCCAAGGAAGCAGGGACAGATGAGGCAGTAAGAAGGCTACAGAAGAGAGCACTTACCCAGCCGGGAGAGATCTATCTGCACAGAGAATCCCCCCAAATTCATGTTTGTAAAGGGGATCCTTCTCATTCCCAGGATTCATGATGTGGAGGAAATGAAAAGGATGTGGGATCAGTCTGAGGGTCAAGACAAAGGTGCCATTACAATGACTTATCCCAAGTCAGGTAAGGAGCAAGGTAGGGAAGCGAGATGGGGATGGAATCTAGAAGAGATATGCTTTCTGCTGTTTCTCCACATCCTAGTCTCAGACTTAGAGAGGTGAAATACATGAGACTCCAGTTTCAGGCTCCTCACTGGAGAGCTAAGATTCTTAACTTTTGTTGTGCCGTGGCTCCCTCTGGTGGACAGGGTACTGAAACCCATAAAGCTCTTATCTCATAAGATTTTAAAATAATTGAAAGTGTTAAACTTCATTTTAACAGTGAGATTAGTGAAAAGAAAGACTTAATTCTTCCCCCTCAAATTCAGGGATCCACTGATCATCTCACAAAACCCCCAAGAAGTCCATGGACTCCAGGTAGAGAACCTCAGGTATGTGTTCTAAAATGTTTATAGTAACTCTCTCTGTGCTGGCAAAGAAATGGAAACTGCAGCGATCCCCATCAACTGGGGAATGGCTGAACAAATTGTGGTGTAAGACTGTGATAGAATACCACTGTGCCATTGAGGTCAATGATCTTGGCAAAACATGGAAAGACTTGCACAAATATTGAAGAGTAAAATGAGCAAAACCAAGAGAACATTGTGTACAGCAACAGCAATCCTGTTTTAAGAACGACTGTGAGTGAATAAGTCATCTTGTCTATTATAAATACCCACTTCCTAAAGGGAGGAGGCCTATTCACTGAATAAGCGTTCCTCACTTTAAGTGAGTCCCTGAAAAGGCCTTAGCCTAATAGGGTCAGGATCTCCCATTGCATCTGGGGCCATCTCTAATCATCCTGATGAGTATCTGGTCAAAGGATCCAGATGGCTCTGGAAGAGAGAGGCTGGTGATCTTGCGCAGCCCTTTCTCATTCAAATGAAAGTCAACAGCTAATCATGTCATCATTTCTCTGATGTCATGGTCCTCTTCAAAAACAAAGGACAAATACAAGAACAACTCAAATTAACTATAAAGGACATATGAAGGAAGACCCTATCTGCCTCTGGAGAAATAACTGACAAATAGAAGTATGTACAGAATATTTTACACACACACACACACACACACACACACACACACACACACACACACATATATACATATATATGTCTGTGTGTGTGTGTGTGTGTGTGTATACACAGACACCTATATATGTATCCCAGTTTGTGTCTAATGGTAGCCATCCTCAGAGTGGCAGAGGGAAGAAGAAAAGGAAAAAAAGAAATTTACATGATAATTTTGTTGAATACTCGAAAGGTATAGAATATTGTGAAGAAGAGACTGACAGTTTCACGTAAAATTATCTTTTTTTATACTATAGTATGGAAATATTTGTTTTATTCCATAAATTAAAAATGAAATACATTTTTAAAATAGAACTCCAGGTTTAAACAGAACCCCTTTGGCCCCAGAAGGGAAGAAGCCAGCCAAAGGACACAAGGCTCCAAACTCAGACAAACCAGACCTGTATTTCAGCTCTTTTCATGGTGTCCTGTGTCCTCTTTGAAGGAAGAGGCATTCAGGGCACTCCTATGGGGCTAGGTGAGATTTGTGCTTCTGTTCTAGGTGAACAGTGAGCTATACCACAGGAAAAGCATTAGAGAAAAGGACAGCATCAGATTCAGAACTGACATGGATGAGTCACAGGGATGGAGTTAGTGACAGCTAATAGAGCAGGATTCGGAATAACAGAGACCAGGGCTGTAGGAGAACCAAAGCGGTTTTCCAAATAAAGCCATCCTTAACCTAATGACAATCCCATTTTCCCTATATGTATTAGCTGACTCAAAACCACACCAGACAAAACATGCATATGCGAGGATTTCTTTCTGTAAAAACAGGAGCAAAACAGAAATTTACAAAACAGAGAAGGCTGTCTTGCTTTTGAGTTATCAAACCAGTACACAGAGTACTAATACTATACACAGGTGGATATTGATATTGGTTGGTTATTGTCCTGCATTCTCAAAGAGGACTAAAATTATATCACTAGCTAGAGTCAAGTTTCACTGGGTCTGACTGTGGCTAATCAGATCAGTTTGAACTGGGAATGCTCTAGCACAAATCCAGCACAAATAATCTGCGTGAACATTTGGAGTGAATACCATAAATTTGGGCATTCTGTGCTTTCTTTGAGTTGTTTCAATTCTACTTTGCTTATAGAGCATGGCACCTTCTCTGATGTGGGCACACCACGTTGAGTGGTTCTGTGCCATTGTCTTCATGTCACACAATCAATTCCAAAATTCTTGAGAGGAACCTTGAGAGTGCCTTATTATTACTTCTTCTGACCACCATGTGATCGCTTGCCCTGTGTTAGTTCTCCATTAAATGGTCTTTTTGGAAAGTGTACGTTTTGCAATCGAACAACATGTCCAGCCCATCAGAGATGCACTCTCTGAAGCAGAGTT
Source organism: Notamacropus eugenii (assembly GCF_028372415.1). Classification (NCBI taxonomy): domain Eukaryota; kingdom Metazoa; phylum Chordata; class Mammalia; order Diprotodontia; family Macropodidae; genus Notamacropus; species Notamacropus eugenii. Next base: position 1,772,328 of record NC_092876.1, on the reverse strand, counting down.
TGAATGCTTGGCAGTTTAGTTTGAGTAAGTACCTCAATGTCTGGTAAGTTATCCTGTCAGGTGATCTTAAAAATCTTCCTAACACAAATGGAAGAGATTGAGTTTCCTAGCATGGCACTGGTATGCTGTCCAGGTTTCACAGGCGTGCAGCAATGAGGTCAGCACAACGACTCTGTAGAGCTTCAATTTTGTAGTCAGCCTAATACCTTTTCTTTCCCATACTATCCTTCACAGCTTCCCAAATACTGAGTTAGCTCTGGCAATGCCTGTGTCAACGCTATTAGCATTGTGTACATCTCTGGAAATTACACTCCCAGGGTCAATGAACTTATCCACAGCATCCAAAACTTTTCCATTTACTGTAACTGATGGTTTCATGTACGGATAGTATGGTGGTGGCTGGCAGAGCTCCTGTGTTTTCTTGGTGTTGTTAGGCCAAAATTAGTACAAGCAGCAGAAAATTGATCCATATATTGTTGCATCTCAATTTCAGAGGCTGCATTGAGTGCACATTCATCTGCAAACAAAATATCATGCAACAACACTCTCTCTAATTTGGTCTTGGCTTGTAACCTTTTTAAATTGAAGAGTTTACCGTCAGTGTGGTAGCTGACTTTGATGCCATGTTCATCCTCATTGAAAGCATTAGACAACATGGCTGAAAATATGTTAAAAATAATGGGACCAAACACAGAGCCTTGTGACTGGGAAGAGCATTGGTGACTGGGAAGGCACAAGAGCATTGTCCATTATCTAAAACCTGGGCAAGCATGCCATCATGAAATAGATGTACAATGCTGATGAACTTCTCCAGACAACCAAATTTTGACATAATTTTCTGTAAGCCCTCATGACTAACAGCATCGAAAACCTTAGTGAGATCTACAAGTATTGTATACAAAACTTTTTCTGCTCCTGGAGTTCTTGAGCAACAAACACCATATGGACTATTCCTCAGCCTTTTCTGAAGCCACACTGGCTCTGAGATAGAAGACTATCTTCCAGATTAAGGATCACCCTATTAAGGAGAACTCTGGCAAGAATCTTATCAACAGTGACTAAGAGAGAGCCCACTCTGTGTTTGTCACAGGAACATTTCTTTTCCTTACCTTTATAGAGATGGACAATGGAGGCAACTGTAATAGTAATTTAAATGGAAAGACTTTTCTTATTAACAGGCCCATCTGATTTGCTTAAATTCCCTAGAAGCCTGGGTCACATGTGATGGGAGGGATTTGCTGAAGAGACAGAACAGCAAGGATGAAGTGAACTGGAAGGAAGTGAGTGAGTGGGGTCAGGTCAGAGGATAAAGAACACAGGTGAACTGACACAGGCCAACTGACACATTGTGACAGTTAATGGTGAGAAGGCCCTGGCTGAGGGAGGAGATTTGAGAATGGCTTTGAGCCCTCCTGTCATCATGTTTATTAACTTCTTGGTCACCATGATGGATGTTGCTTTCCATTTCTGGGATTTGGCTTTCTGGTGTTTAAATAAATGTTTTTATTCTGCCTTCTATATGGAGAGTCCTGTATATTTTGCTATTGGGAACTATGCTGGCATTTTCATAGTCACCACCAGAGTTGTGAATATTGCCTTGGTGATACATTTGGCATCACAAGCAAGTATAAAATCTCTATTTGGAGGCAAAAATGACGTAGAGGAAGACATTAATATCACAGAAGGGGAGGATTTGCTGTATTACTCAACAGCAAGGCAGTGGGCTAAAAGCCCTGGACCCTGTGAAAACTGCGAAGCTGGGTTACAGGAGGGGGAATCTGGAGATTTGGAAAGGTGTTTGCAAGGAATACCAATAATACCAGGGAAAGAGCTGGCAGGAATAAATAGAAGAGGTTAGATTTGAGGCAGAGGCAAGATGGCGGAATGCGAGCATCTACTCACCTAAGCTCTTAAACAAACTCTTTCAGATACTTCTAAAAAGAAAATCTGACCAAATTTTGAAGGGGCAGAATCCACTAGGAGACAGACTGTGGCAGATTCACAGCCCAGGACAGACTGGAAGGTCAATGGGAATGATCAGTTCTACAAGGGTGGAGGAGCACACAGCTCACAGCACAGGGCATACCCGCCTCAGCAGGCCAGAGCAGGAAAGCCCCAGGGCAGTCTGAGGAATTGGCAACACGGTGGAATCTTGGACACAACAGCCTAGAATGGGAGTCCAGCAGAACCAAGTGACTGAGAGCCATGGAGCCCCAGATATCTGCAGTGGCTGCTCCTGAGACTATCAGCCCGCAGTTTAAATGTCTGAAAGTCACCTACTTAAACTTCTGGGAGCCAGAATGGCAGAGTGATCGGTAAATGCTCTCTCCCCTCCCCTTGTTGACTTTGAAAGAACCATAAAATATTTTCCCAGAAAAATCCTGGATGAGTGGGATCAGCAGAAGGGCCAAACAGTCTCGTAGCATATGAGGCTAGGAAAATTGCTAAGCAGGACTCCTCTTGCTGTGGTGGAAGACTGGAGCTGTCCCAGACAGATCCACCTCAGTGAAAAGGGAGGAGATCTGGAGCCCCAGGATACAGATCCTTGCAACCACCAATACCAGAACCCCAGGAGTGCCTTAGTGCTCCATGGGAAATAGGAAGACAATAGGGCAGTCAGGATCACCAAGTACTGAGCTTGCCTTTGCTCTAGCTCAGCTGAGGAGATCTCCCATGACCACACCATCCCTTCTCCACACTTACCAAGCTAGCTCCAGGGCTAATCCAGAAAAACACAAAAAAAGGTTTCACCTGGCCTGTGTTTTCTCACACCAGGCAACTCAGCACCATGTTCTTTAGCTTCTAACTGAAAAAATCAGAGGCCATAATACACAAAGCGTCATCATACTGAGGAGCAAAGCAGGAAAGAAAAGACCATAGAATTTTTCTATGGAGACAAAGACCAAAGCACAAATACTAAAGAGGTCAGCATTGAGATTGCCTCTCTTGAAACTAGCATTTGAAGATAGAATTTTCTATTGAGCTCTGTCCTTTTCCTTAGCAAGGTCAGGAAGTCCCTTATTTCACTGAATGTCCATTTCCTTGCCTGAAATATTATGTTCAATTTTGCAGGATAACTGATCATTGGTTTTAGTCCCAGCTCCTTTGCCATTCGGAATATCTTATTCCAATCCCTCGGATCTTTTAATATAGAATCTGCAAGGTCCTGTGTGATCCTGACTGTAGTTACTTGATATTTGATTTCTTTTTTTTCTGGTGGCTTGCGGTACTTTCTCCTCTTGATAGTTGTGAAATTTGTCAGCAGTATCCTTTGTTTTTTTTTTCAGTTTGGGATCTCTTTCAAGAGGTGATCTTTGTATTCTTTTGACGACTATTTTGCTCTCTGAATCTAGGACCTCTGGATAGTTTTCCTTGATTATGTTTTGGAAGATGTTCAGGCTCTTTTTTTCATCATAGCTTTCTGGTACATCAATGATTCTTAGATTTTCTCTCCTGGATTTATTTTGAAGGTCAGTTGTTTTTTCAATGAGATATTTTACTTTTTGTCTATTTTTTCATTCTATAGATTTTGTTTGATTGATTGTTGATATCTCATGGAGTCATAGCTTCTACTTGCTCAATTCTAATTTTAATATTGTTTTCTTCAGTTATCTTTTGTACCGCCTTTTTCATTTACCCAATTCTTTCTTTGAAGGAGTTATTTTCTCCAGTTAGGTTTTATACGTCCTTTTCCATTTGCCCAATTTTCCTTTTTAAATAGCTGTTCCCTTCACTGGATTCTCCTTTCATATTTTTAAAATCAGCAAAAGTGTCACAGGCAGCCTCACCTCAGCAAACCAGGGTCCTGCACCCCAGGGAAGTGGAGCCCATAAATGCCAACACCAGGACCACAGTTGTGCCTTTGCACAGTCAGGGGAATTGGGAAGACACTAGCACAGATGGGGTTCACCAATCTCTGAGTCTGCCTGTGCTCTACCTCAGGAGAGGAGATCTACTTCAGCCAGACCACTCCTTCCCCACTCCTCATGCAGGGAACTCCAGGGTAACTCCAGGGAAACTCAGAAAGTCTTCATCTGGCCTCTTCTCTGGCACCTCACCCAGCTCAGCACCAGGTATGTTGCAGCATTCTAGCTTTTAGCTGAAACAACCAGAGATTACAAGATACAAAGCCTCAAGCTCCCAAAACAAGAACTGTGGGATGGAACGCCCTATACCTTAGAAGCAGAGATATACTTTAAAAACCAGGAAAAAGGCAATCATCATGAGCAGGAAGCAAACCAGAAAAGACCATAGAATCTTACTATGGGGACAAGAACCAAAATGAAAATACAGAAGAGGTCAACAATGAGATTGTATTCCCCTCTGAAACTTCAGAAGAGAATATGAATTGGTCTCAAGTCCAAAGAGCATTCTTGCAATATCTCAACAAGGATTTTAAAAGCCAAATTAGAGAGGTAGAAGAAAATTAGACAATGATTTTAAAAATACGAAAAAAAGTAATTCCCTAAAGAGAATAGGTCCTCAAAAAGGAAAATTGGACAAATGGAAAAGGAAGTACAAAATCTAACTGGAGAAAATAACTCCTTAAAAAGGAACAATTGGGCAAATGGAAAAAGAGATGCAAATGTTAACTGAAGAAAACAATCTATCACACATTAGAATTGGGCAAGTAGACGCTAATGAGAAGCTATGAGACATCAAGAATCAATCAAACAGAATGTAAAGGATGAAAAAATAGAAGAAAATGTAAAATATCTCATTGGAAAAACAACTGACCTAGAAAATGAATCCAAGAGAGAAAATCTAAGAATTGTTAGTCTACCAGAAAGTTATGATGAAAAAAAGAGTCTGAACATCTTCCAAGAAATCATCAAGGAAAACTGCCCAGAGATCGTAGATCCAGAGGGCAAAATACTCATCAAAAGAATCCACTGATCACCTCCTGACAGATCCCAAAGTGAAAAAAACCAAGGAATATTGTTGCCAACGTCCAGAACTATCAAGAGAAGGAGAAAGTACTGCAAGCCACCAGAAGGAAAAATTCAAATATCGAGTTACTACAGTCAGGATGACACAGGACCTTGCAGATTCTATATTAAAAGATCAGAGTAATTGGAATACGACATTCCATAACTCAAAGGAGCTGAGGCTAAAACTAATGATCAATAACCCGGCAAAATTGAGCATGATATTTCAGGCAAGATGATGGACATTACATGAAATAAAGAACTTCCAGACTTTCCAGATGAAAAAACCAGAACTCAATAAAAATTCCATCTTCAAATACCAGTCTCAAGAGAAGCAGAAATAGGTAAATGGAAAAAAAAAGATCTTTTACTAAATATGGGCAATCTGTTTACATCTCTATAAGGGAATAAATTCTTCTTAATCTTGAGAATTGTATATGCATTATGATATTTAAAAGGGATATACATAGATAGAAGGAGTGGGTATAAATTAAATGATGTGATGATAAAAAAATGTGATTTAAGGTTTTGAACGGATTGGAGTGGGAGATGTGAAAAGTAGGAGGCAGAAAAATGTAAATTACATCACTGGAAGAGGCACAAAAACATGCTACAGTAGACGGAAAGAGGGGAGCAGGATGAGCACTACTTGAAATTTACTCTCATCTGATTTGTTTCTAGGAGGGAACAACAAACTCAGTTAAGTATAGAAATCTAACTAGATCTATGGGCAGTAGGAGGGGAAAGACGAAAGAAAAGGGAGGAGAGGTTAAAAGGAGGTAAGAAGTAGAAGGGGAAAGGGGGAATAAAAGTGAGGGGTCAGATAGAAGGAAGGGAAAACTGAGGGAGGCGATGGTCAAAACTTAAAACTGTTGTGGAGGCGAAGGGAAAACTAAAATCATGAAGAGGGGAAAATAGGATGGAGGGAAATACACAGATAGCAATCATAACTGTGAATATGAATGGGATAAACTCTCCCATAAAACAGAGGCAGATAGCACAATGAATTAAAAACCATAATCCAACAATAGGTGGTTCACAGGAAACACATTTGCAATAAGGGAATATACAGAGCATAAAAGTAAAAGATAGGAGCAGAATATATTATGCTTCAGCTGACGTAAAAAAAAGCAAGGGTAACAATTTTTATCTCAGACAAAGCAGAAATGGATCTCATCAAAAGAGATTAGAAAGGAAACTGTATCCTGCTAAAAGGCACCATAGACAATGAAAGAATATCATTACTAAACATATATGCACCAAGTATTGTAGCATCCAGATTCTTAGAGGAGAAGATAAGTGAGTTACAGCAATAAATACGTAGCAAAGTTATACTAGTAGGGGACCTCAACCTTTTGCTTTCTGAGTTTGATAAATAAATAAGAAAGAAGTTAAGGAGGTGAATAGAACTCTGAATAAGGCAGATATGAGAGATCTCTGGCGAAAACTGAATGGGGATAGAAAGAAATATACCTTTTTCTCAGCAGTACATGGTGCATATACAGAAATTTGCCATGTAACTAGTGGATAAAAACATCAGAATGCAGTGCAGAAAGGCAGAGATAGTCAATGCATCCTTTGCAAATCATAATGCAATAAAAATTATATGTAATAAAAGGTCATAAAAAGGCAGACCAAAAATTAATTGGAAACTGTATAAGCTAATCCTAAACAATGAGTGGGTTAAACAAATTATAGAAACAACCAACAACTTCATTCAAGAGAATGACAAGGAGAAAACCTACCAAAACTTCTGGGATACTACAAAGGCAGTTCTTAGGGAAAGTTTTGTATCAAAATGTCAACGTGAATAAAACAGAGAAAGAGGAGATCAATGAATTGGGTATGCAGCTAGAAAAATAACAATTGAAAATTCCCCAGAAAATACCAAATCAGAAATTATGAAAACCAAAGGAGAGATTAATAAAATTGAAATTAAGAAAATCATTGAACTAATAAATAAAACCAAGAGTTGGTTTCATGAAAAAACAATAAACTTGGTAAACCTTTGGTTAATCTGATTTTTAAAAAAGGTAGGAAAAACGAAATTACCAATATCAAAAAGAAAAGGGTAAACTCACCTCCAAAGAGGAGGAAAGTTTTAAAAAATTAGAAATTACTTTGCCAAACTGTATGCCCATGCATTTGACAATCTAAGTAATATGGATGCGTATTTAAAAAATATAATTTCTCCAGATTAACAGAAGAGGAATTTGAATACTTAAATACCCACATCTCAGAAAAAGAAATTGAACTTGCCATCAGTGAACTCCTTAGGAAAAAATCTCCAGGGCCAGATGGATTTGCAAGTGAATTCTCTCAAACATTAAAAGAATAGTTAATTCCAATACTATATAGACTATTTGGGAAAATGCTTTTTATGTAACAAATATGGCTCTGATATCTAAACCAGGAAGAGCCAAAACACAGAAAGAAAATTATAGATCCATTTCTCTAATAAATATAGATGTAAAAAGTTTAAATAAGATATTAGGAAGAGAAATACAACAATTTATCACTGCAATAATATACTATGATCAAGTAAGATTTATACCAGGGATGCAGGGCTGGTTCAATATCGGGAAAATTATCACCATTATTGATCATATTACCAACAAAACTAACAGAAATCGTATCATTATCCCAATAGATGCAGGAAAAGCTTTTGACAAAATACAACACCAATTCCTGTTGAAAATACTGGAAAGCATAAGAATAAATGGAGCTTTCCATAAAATAATAAACAGTATCTACCTAAAACCATCAGCAAGCATTATATGCAACAGGGATAAGCTAGATACATTTTCAATAAGATCAGGGTGAAACAATGATGTCCATTACCACCACTGTTATTCGATGTGGTACTAGAAATGTTAGCTTAGCAATAAGAGAGAAAAAATGAAGGAATTAGAACGGGCAAAGAAGAAACTAAGTTATCTCTCTTTGCAGATGATATGATGATATACTTGAAGAATCCTAGAGAATCAAGTGAAAAACTACATTAAATAATGAAGAACTTTGGCAAACTTGCAGATTATAAAGTAAACCCACGTAAATCATCTTTATTGTTACTAACAAAGTCCAACAGCAAGAGCTAGAAAGAGAAATGTCATTTAAACCTAGGATAGACACTATAAAATATCTAGAGTCTATCTGCCAAAACAAACCCAGGGACTATATGAATACAATTACAAAAAACTTTTAACACAAATAAAGTCAAATCTAAGTAAGTGGGAATAAATCAGTTGCTCCTGTGTAGGCCGAGCTAATATAATAAAATGACAATTCTACCCAAATAAATTTATTTATTCAATGCCATGCCAATCAAACTACCAGGTTATTATTTTCTAGAGCTAGAAAAAATCATATCAAAATTAATCTGGAAGAACCAAAGGTCCAAGGGACCATTAGTACAAGGGAACTAATGAATAGAAATGCTAGGGAATGTGGCCTAGCCCTACAAGATCTCAAATTTTATTATAAATCAGAAATCATCAAAACCACTCGGTATTGGCTCAGAAAAAGAGAGGCAGACCAATGGAATATGTTAGGTAATCAAGACACAATAGTCAATGAATCTGGCAATCTACTGTTTGATAAACCGAAGGAACCCAGTTTCTGGAATAAGAACTTATTGTTTGACAAAAACTGCTGGGAAAACTGGATAACAGTGTGGGGGAAACTGGGCATAAACTAATGCCTGACGCCGTACACAAGAATAAATTCTAAATGGATACATGATCTAGGTATAATGATTGATAATATAAACAAATTGGGTGAGCAAGGAGTAGTGTATTTGTTAGATTTATGGAGAATGGACAAATTTTTGACAAAACAAGAGATAGAGAGCATTATGAAATGCAAAATGGATAATTTTAATTGCATTATATTGAAAAGTTTTTGAACAAACAAACACAATGCAATCAAGATTAGGAGGGAAGCAGAAAACCGGGAAAGAATTTTTGCAATTAGTGTCTGTGATAAAGGTTTCATTTCTCAAATGTCCTGTGGAGGAGTATCAGGAGAAGGGCATGAGAAAAAGGAAAAGGGGAAAATGAAAAAGATGGAAGTATGAATTTGATTTGGATGTATATGAAAGGTAGCCAGAGATTGAATTGGAGAAGTACAAGTCTGGGAGGAGCTGAGGAGGCTTCCTGGAAAATGACAAGTAGTAATGAGGGAGTCAGGGGAGACAGAGGAGCTCTTCTTAAGCATCTGATGAACCATCACGTGAACAAGTGGTTTGATTTATATCTCCCCCCAGATTAGATGGCCAGGAGCCAGAGAAGTTGTAAAGGGGCCAATTGAGGCTAAATGTCAGGAACAGCTTCTCAATAACTGGAGCTTTCACAGAATGGAAGAGGCTTCCTCTCCCCATATCTGGAGATCTTCAGGCAAAAGTTGGAAATCTATTTTTTGGGATGTAATAGTGAGCATTCTTTTTTCTGAAAAAATTTGTTTTTAGGGGTGGAGCCAAGATGGTGGAGTAAAAGCAGAGACTTTTTTGATCTCTTCCAAACCCCTCCAAATATCTGCATCAAGTGACTTTAAACAAGTTCTAGAGCAGCAGAACCCACAAAATGATAGAGTAAAACAAATCTCCAGCCCAAGACAACCTGAAATGTCAACATGAAGGGTATATCGCTGGGAGTAGAGCACAGTGAGGCACGGGCCATGCTCTCACAGACAGGGCTGAAACAGGTCTCTGGGAATGAATCACTGATAACTGTGGCAGTTGCCAGGCTTTTCAACCCACAAATGACAAAGACAATATAGAATGTCAGAGGGAAAATTCTGAGGGATGAGGGTGAAAGAGGAGCATGGTCCAGCTAGGGTCTGGCCGAACCCTAGGGTGGAGGAGGTGGCAGTGGCAGCAGAAGAAGCAGCAACAATAGCAGCAGTGGCTACTCCCACAGCTCTAGTCCCATAGACATGGGGGATTGAGCAGTTGATAAAAAAAATCCCTGAAGCCTGGGACACTACAATCCTCCCATCCCCACTCCCACCCTCACCCCCACTGGAAGTACGGTTCTACCTTGACAAAGAGATAAAAAGTCAAGTGTTTGGCTGGGAACACGACAAAACAGTGTAAAAAACTTAGACGATAGAAACTTATTTTGGTGACAAAGAAAGTGAAAGACAACCAGAAAAAGACAATAAAGTCAAAGTTCCTACATCCAAAGCCTCAAAGAAAAAATATGAATTGGTTACAGGCCATGGAAGAGTTCAAAAAGGATTTTGAAAATCAAGGAAGAGAGGTGGAATAAAAATTGGGAAGAGTGATGCATGAAAATTATGAAAACCGATTCAACAGCTTGCCAAAGGGGACCCAAAAATACTGAAGGAAAAAGCATCTTAAAAAACAGACTAACCCAAATGGCGAAAGAGGTCCAAAGAGTCAATGAGAAGAAGAATGCCTTAAAAAGCAGAATGGCCCAAATGGAAAAAGAGGTCCAAAAGCTCACTGGAGAAAATGATTCCTTCATAATTAAAATGGAGTGAATGTAAGCTACTGACTTTATGACAAATCAAGAAATAATAAAACAACTAAAAGAGTGAAAAATAGAGGAAAATGTGAAATATCTCTTTGGGAAACCACTGAACTGGAAAATAGAATTAGGAGAGACAAGTTAAGAACTATTGAAGTCCTTGAAAAGTAGGATCAATAAAAGAACTTAGACATCATCATTCAAAAAATTATCAGGGAAAACTGCTCTGATATTCTAGAACCAGAAAGGAAAATAGAAATTGAAAGAATCCACTGATCACTGATTGAAAGAGATCCCCAAAGGGTAACTCCAAGGAATATTGTAGCCAAATTCCAAAGTTCCTGTGTCAAAGAGAAAATATTGCAAGCAGTCAGAAAGAAATAATTTGAGTATTGTGGAAATACAATCCGGATAAGACAATATCTAGCTGCTTCAACATTAAGGTATTGAAAGGTTTGGAATAGGCCATTCTGGAGGTCATTATGATTAAATTAGGATTAAATTAGAATCACCTACCCAACAAAACTGAGTGTAATCCATGAGGGGAAAAATAGACATTCCATGAAATAGAGGACTTTTAAGCTTTCTTGATGAAAAGACCAGAGCTGAATAGAAAATTTGACTTTCAAACACAAGAATCAAGATAAGCATGAAATGATAAACAGGAAAGAGAATTCACAATTGACTAATTAAACTTGAACTGTTTACATTCCTACATGAAAAGATCATATTTGTAACACATGAGACTATTATCAATATTAGGGTGGTTGAACTTTGGATTTAACTGTGCAACATGGGAGACACTGGCACAGGACTGCTCAGCATGGCTTGCCCCATCAGAAAAAGTGCTCTCTGAGCAAAGCAGAATTGAGACAGCCTAGGTGATGTATAAATTCAAATTCTTTAATTCCCTTATAGCTGACAGAATACATGCATGCATGGAACCAGATAAAATCTGACTGACTGATAAAAATGACAAGGCTTTTTATGTGTATTGGGAGAAACCAAACTCAAGATGTCTGTGTTTCTCAGATTTATGGTCTCTATACATGTTCAACCATATCCTAAGACACGAATTTTTTTTAATTGAATAAGTTGCAAATACAATAAGACAAAACAGTTGACAAAATGTTCATTGAAATTACAGTTTCAGGATAGCTGTGTTTTTCCTGTAGAGCATATCCGTAGAATAACAAGATAAGAGAAGTTCCACTATTCAAGACTATATTTGGTCCCAGGCATCATGTACTTGAGTCATAACAAACAGGAAGAATGCCCCTGGTCAACCTCATCTGGTCTTAAAGTTGCTGACATAAGAAAGGGTAATTTTAGAGGAAAACAAAGAGTGTCTCGTTGATTTGTTCAGGCCTTGGCTTTTATTGGGGTTTAAATGATCTGAAATGATTATCAAAGTTATTTGAGAGCAGAACTTGCTTATTTGTCCATGACTACCATTCTTACCAGGGCAGAGTAGACACTTTGTGAATCTGTGAAACAGAAATGACCTGGACTCCCCTCTTTCCCTTCCAGTAGTGTTTGGGTCCTGGTTTGACTTCATCAGACGATGATTGTCCATGAGAAAATCAGAGAAATTCTTGTTCCTAACCTATGACGAGCTTCATCAGATAGGGTCCCTGTTCCTTTCCTTTTTCATCTTTCCAAGGGATTCCCATTAATGCTACTGCCTTCTCTCTCTCAATTATTTCCATTTTATATAACATATTGGCTCTGCCCCTTTTTTAGATAAAGTATTACAGTGTAGGCATAGCCAAAAAAATAACCAAATGAATTATTTTGGTCGTAATTTTTATTAATTATGAATTTACTGCTTTTCTGTTAATCTGAACAACTGGAAGGTGCCCACAAATTGTGAACCTTAGAACTCGGGATGAAATGAAGAAACCCATACAACAATCATGGCTTTGCTCTGAGTAGTGGATTCAAGCACATCTGTTTGAATGGTCATTAAGCCAGTCCTCCACCAGTCAAGGACAAAGCCAGGATATGTACTTCACCTTTTGAGGGAAAATGCTCACAGTCTAAGTCTGCCTCTTTCAAATAGGGCCCCGAACAGGTTCCATTCGGCCCTGGAAGACCTAACATAGATTGTTCATTAAAAAGCAGATGATTCACTAGTTTCTCCCCTTGGGCCTTCAAGGCCCCTGTTTCTGGAGGTCCCTGTGCAGAGATCAGGCTGAGGGGAGATGGATGGATAGAATGAGTGGCCAGTAGGTTTCCAAACATCTAGAGCACTTAGGTAGAGAAATGGTTAGAATGCTAGACTGGGGACCAGAAAGAACTGAGTTCAAGTCTGGCCTCAAGCACTTACCATTCTGGGGGTTTTATGTGGTGTTCAGTATGACTAGCCCCTCTGGGACGAGGACATGCTAAACCCTTTTCAGGGCTACTCATCCACATTTAGTATCCACCTGATTCACCCAACTGTCACCTGTGGGTTTAAGAAGCTGTAGCCTGCACAGTGTCCACATCTCTGGTAAATTGTCCTGTCAGTTGGGGTAAGCCAGGTTCAGTTACCCATAGTCCTCAGATTCATTGGTGAGTTAGAGGTGTGTCTGCTTAAGCAAGTGAAGTATTCCCTGAGTGGAACTGGTGGATGAGAACAATTGGTAATGATGGCCCTAAAGATGTCTGAAACAGGCTCTATGGAGCATTTGAGAGAGTAGGCAGACATGGAAGCGGTCCAGGACATCTGCTGCATGCAAGGTCATCTCAGTCACCCAGATGTTCGTCTTTCCATCTGACTTAAATGACTCTGGAAGAAAAGTGAGGCTCATAACTTGGTGTAACTGTGCCTCATTTAATTCCAATTTATGCATAAATGAAGACATTGCCCTGTGACGTCATTGATCCTCTTCAAAACCAAGGGACAAACAACAGCACAGCGTCAAGTTCCCCAGAGAAGCTCCACACAAGATTATGTGAGCAGTATCTTGCCTCTTCACTTCTACTAAAGAGGATGCAGCACCATAAAATTGCCCTTTGTCCAGAGCTATGGGTTAGATGGAACAAGAAAATCCCTCCAGTACAAGCACGGCAGACCACAGGGATGTCTACAGTGAAATGGTCTTCCCCGTTAGCTCTGCCACATTCAGACGTGAACCTGGTGGGAGCAAATGTAGCTAGGAGATAAGGTAATCTGGAGCTCATGTTCCCCACGGCTGAGGGCTCTAGAGGGCAGAGATTGTCTTCCTTCCCAAATTCAATGGCATGTTTTTGTACTTCAGCTCTTGCTCTATCCTCTCAGGAACTATTCTTTTGCAAAAGCTAATCAATGATGATTGCTTCTCAGTGATAATACATAGTCATAGTCATTTCTAGTCATTAGAAAATGTTTCTGGACATCTATCCCAAATCATCCTTCTTTTCTCCTCCCACTCTGGTCCTGAAGCCAAAGTAACCATGTCTAATGTCTCTTCTCTGTAACAGCTGTTCAGTAGTCTTGATGACACATGCATGCCATGCAAATTCATTCAAGGAAATGTTCTCTTTCCGCTAATATTTGTTGTTGTTGACATATGTGCTCATGTTCAGCTACTCCTTGTTCCAGAATATCTCAGAGTCTCAGATTCTATGACCTTGATCATATTTATTAAAAGACATAATAGCCTATAAAGCTTCTTAATGATCCCCCTCTCACTTCTGACATGTTGAATAATTCAGGGGTTCACTATAACTTGGGAAAAGCCAAGGATGCAGAAGTAGCTTTTAGAGGTATCCAGAGGAAAGCACTCACCCAGGCTGGTGAGTTCAACCTGCATGGAGAATCCGAACAAATTCCAGTTTGTGAATCCTTCCTTCTTGAAATCTTTGATGTGGGGGCAATCAAAAACTTGTGAGATGAGTTTGAACTTCAGGACAAAGACAGCATTATAGTGACCTCCCCCAAGTAAGGTAAAGAGCAGGGCTGGCAACCCAGAGAGGGGGGAGGTGGCTGTAAAATAGGAACTTCCTGCTGTCCCTGCACATGCTTGGCCTTAATATTGAAATAAGGAGAGGACTTGAGACCAACTGGTGCAGGCTCCTCCTTGGACAGCCAAGATTCTTAACCTTTAGTGTGTCATGTCCCCTCTTGCAGACAATTTGCTGAAGCACGTAGACCCCTCATCCAAATAAGATTTTAAGTGATTGAAGGAAGTGCTAAACTTCAGTAAGGGTTAGTGAGAAAAGACATAATCTCACCCCATCAAGTTCATGGATCTCTTGAAATTACTGCACAACCAATTCTCTAGGTCCACGGACTCCAGGTTAAGGACCCCAAATATAATCGGAATCCCTGGGTCCCCGGACGGGAAGGATCTGGACAGAGGTCCTCAGGTCACCAAAACACAAATATAGCAGAACTGTAACCCTGACACTGATCTTACCATTGTGCCCTGAATCCTCTGAAGGAAGAAGTATTCAGAGCACTTCAGTGGGGCCAGGCAGGATTTATGTCAGAGAAAATGGAAGCATTGACCTTCAGAACAGTGATGAGTGAGTTACAGAGGCAGAGTTTCTGGCAGGTTAACAAAAAAGAATTGGGTGCAAGGGTTGTAGGAGAAACAACAGTTTCCCGGAAAGACCAATGTGATCTTGACAATCCCATTTTTCTGTTGGTTTTCAGACCACCAAGTGCTTTCCTCTCTCCCAAGAAACCTCTGAGGTGCATTCTGCAGGTATTGTCCTTAGCTTAAAAATAAAAAGACTCTGGGCCCGTGGAACTGAAGGAATTATAAAACTCTCAGGCAGGATTTGAACCCAAAGATCCTCCCTCAAAGACAAAATGCTGCCCCACTGCTTTTACATCCATCACCTCAACGTCCTTTATCATCCTTGTTTTCCTCCCCCTGTTTTTCTAAATCTTCTCGCTTCCTTCTTTGCAGTGGGGGTGTCAGGAGAATGAAGGGCATGGGGAGAGATTCACAGACAATCCAAGAAAGAAGTAATTTAAGAGTCATTCAAGGCTGTCCCTACATAAGCTGGTATTCCCTGAAGCACACAAGATTACTGGGAACATGTCATTCCAGCCAGAGCTTTCCCTCCCCTAGTGTTGGGGAATTCATGACCTCTCAAGGCCAACAGCCTCACTATGGACCACATGACAACCAATAACCTGGATCAGGGCTCAACCCTCCCATTTCTGCACCTCCTCAGTCAGAATCTCTTCAAGGATTTGCTCTCACAATCATGCTCTGACTCACTAGATGCTGATGTAGAATTTATTCACAGAACAACTTTCAATGAAATTCTTGTGAAATGGGAGAATCTTGAGTGCATCTCACAGAAAGGCAGGAAAACCTAGGGGTGCTCATAAGAATCAATCAACAATGGAGCCAGATGCAGGAAGTATCAACAGTTACCTAAATACAATGCCTTTGGGAGGGATATACGATGCGATCCCACATTATTAAAAAAAAATCCTGAAAATAGTGATGTGTAAGATGTATACATGGCGATGTGCTCTGTGGGAATATGTAGTCCAGTTCTCAAATATGGGCACACTATTTCACCATATATGAACCAACAAATGATTACCTCACCCACAAATTCCTCCCTGCAATTAAATGTTTGTAGTCCCTGTAAATAAGACCAGCATGCCAACAAGGGTAATGTCCTTAACCCTGCTTCTGGGTAGCTCTGAAGTCCTTTGGGAAGCCTCCAGGGGTCTTCTTCTGGGATACTTGTCCCCGGAACTTTTCTTAGTGTCAATATCAGTGATAATATTACACAATCTGGAGATACTCCCCAATGTTGTAATCCCGGAACCATAAAATATGAGATTTGGAAGAGTATGGGAGAGCACTTGAATCTAACTTCTATGGGAAAGGAATCACCACTGTATCCAGCCCAACTACAGTCTGCCTAAAGTCCTCCAAAGACAAGTACCCACCCCTACCCAGGCAGCCATCCCACTTAAGAAGGAGTTACGTTATTAGGAAGTTATTTTTCTCTTTCTTGATATCAAGCTTAAATATCCCACTATGTGACATTCCCTTGGGGCTCTTTGCCCTGCTAGCTGGCACCAAATAGAAGAAACTCCAACTGGTCCCAATCTGGACAGGTTGATCAGCATCTCCCTCCTCACAGTTTGGATTCCAGAAAATCTGTCTCAGAACAGACCATGTAAGTCAAGACTCAGACTCAGGTTTTCTTGACTACACATCTCATACTTTATTAATTTCAGCACCACAAGACCTCTTCAACGGAAGCTAGCTTTCATGAAAATGGTAGAGTTGGGATTATAACCCAAGTCCTTGAACCCACAGGATTGAGGGTATAGCTGCCTCTAGTACATATGCTATGCAATAAACTTCTTTTCCCCCACCCCTGGAAATGCTCCGTGCTGCACTCCTTGCTGTCTTTTGCTGATGCTTTCTCCAAAGGCCAAAACATACCCTTTTTTCCTGTCTCTTTGCTGAAGTTTTATCTAGCCTTTATGGCCCCAGAATTTCTACCTTATCATTCCTGTCCCATCAGAGACGAAACTTATCCATTCTTCCTTCTTCTTTCTTGCCTGTCTCATGAACATTTCCATGCAAATCTAGTTACTCAGTAAGTTTCACACAGTCTCACCCCAAGGCCCAACCCAAGGCATGACTGTGAGCAACAAGAAATCAGGGACGCTATGCTGATTTCTTCCAGTTCTAACTACAGTACAGCTCTGAAAGCCTAGTGTTTGCATCACAGGAATTACAACTGGACAATATACAATAAAAGAGACTGAGACAGAGCTCTGAGCAATGGCACTTTACTAAAGAGCCCAGAGCAGGTACCCATCTTACAACCACTTAGTCAGTGGAGATGCTCAACATTGTGTACACATTCTCCTAATCATCTTCCTAATGTTACCTTCTGACCAAGTCGTTGCTGTCTTCTACCTCTGGCAAGCAAGGGCAAAGGTCCTATCGAGAAAGTAGGGAAAAGGGCTGAGAAAAAGGAGAAGAAGAAAGGGAAGACAATAGAAGCATGAAGTTGACTTGGGTGGTCCTGGAAGGAGGGCAGAGATTGAACTAGAGAAGGGCAAACATGGGAGGAACTGAAGAGACTTCTTGGAAAATGAGGAATAGTAGTGAGGGAGTCAGGAGAGACAGAAGAGTTCTTCCAGTATCTGAAGGGTCATCATGTGGAGGAGAGGGCCAGGAGAAATGAGGGGAAGTTACAAAGGAGCCAATTGAGGCTATGTGTTAGGAACCACTTCCTAACAACTGGAGCTATAAGAGAATGGAATGGATTTCCCCAAGTGGTGGTGGAGTCTCCCTCCTTAGGAGGGAAGTCTTCACGCAGAAACTGGGAAGCCATTTGTACCTATGTCCTAGTGAGTATTCTTTTTTTCTAAAATATTAGCTTTTTTCACTGTCCAGTGATAAACAATAATGTTAACATAATGTCTAAATTTCTTTGCAGACCTATATGTCACATGAAAATGCACAATTCCATCATCAAGCAGACAGGAAGATCAGAAATGTCCTTCTTCATAATTCTTAACCATATACTAGTCTCCTCCCATCTGACTTCCAAATACATCATGTCTCATGGGCAGGACAAGTCACTTCATATGTGCAAGGATGGAATGGAGGCACATCTAGTACTAGCAGACCTAAGGCATTTCAACTCCTGTTCTGAAACAATACCTTGATCAGTTCTTCAGAATGATTTATTTTTCCAAATCCAACATTGCTCTCAGTGAACAGTGTGGGTAATTTTCACAACAGTCTGATGACCGCATGACTTCAGCGGAGCAACATGATGTCACAAGAGACGTGACCTGGTGAACTTTCTGTGCTCTACATATCTGGCAGGAAATCATCACATTATAATGTGAGGTAGAGTTAGCACATATAATGACCTGGTTCTTCAATATTCATTTTACCTTCCTCGCCCCTTTTTAAATAAGAATTGTTTCCCTGATTCCACTAAGAAAATTTTAAAAACGTATATAACTAAGAAGTTTATTCAGACTACTTAAATGTAGACAGTGCTCCAGGCTACATTCACACTGTGCTGCTTATGTACCACTGAGATTTGGTCTTTCTTCAAGTCAACTTCTGGATCATGTCTTCATCTACTTCCTCTTCCACTTCCTCGTCATAGGCGTGATTCCTCCAATTCTTTCCCTTCTCTTTGTCTTCCTCTTCCTCCTTCATTTCACTCTTCTCCTACGTCATTTCACTCTTCTCCTCCTTCATTTCACTCTTCTTCTCCTTCATTTCACTGTTCTCCTACGTCATTTCATTCTTCTCCTCCCGCCCTTTCTCAACTTCCTCCTTCTTTTCCTTCTACTTTTCGCTTTTTCATCATATTCATCATCATCATCATCATCATTTTATCCTACTCCCTTCTCTTTGGGATATTACAAGGGTCTTGGGATCCTACAAAGGCTAAATTAAAAGGTGACCATTTGGAAAGCTGCATCATCATCATCATCCAGATCTCAAATCTGAGATTCTTCAGGGAAAAAAAATACTTGAATTGCAGAAAAGAGTTTAGAACCAATTTACATCAAAGTTCACATTGTCCTATGGAGTTTGTGTCTCTGTTTTTCTTAATAGTTTTCAAAGTGACCTCTCCGACTACTCAAATTCTACATGACACCCTGGGAAAAATCTTCATTTCTGGTCCATCAGAGAAAGGGAGATTTGAATCATCTGGCTCTGATGATTTTCCACATCTTCATCAAGGGTTTCTTTGTGAAACATTCATGGGGTTCAAAGTATAATTCTAATGTTAGTCTTCTAGATTGGTCAGCATCTGAGAACTTCAGTTTAATAGCATTCTGAAGTTTCTGCACCATCTCCCAGAGCAGGTCAATGTTTTAGAAACTGTCCACTTGTTGAATGAGCTGTGAAACAAAGTGCTGGAAGGCAGAGGACAAGAAGAAAGACAAGCAATGGGAGGAAGACAAGGAGGCTACACCCTGAACATATGGAGGTAAAAGTGATCCTTCTGATGTCTGAATTTGCCTGGATGGCTGCTGCAACCCCTGCCAATTCTCAGGCTGTGATGTGTAAGTTTTCAGAAGAACTTGAGGGAAAGGAAGAGGAGCAAAAGAGGTTTTTGTTCCTAACTTATGTGGAACTCCATCAGGCAAGCTTCCTCTATGTTAACTTTTTAATCTTTCCCAGGGGTCTGCATTAATACTAATGGCTTCACTCTCTCAATTACCTCCAATGTATATTGTGTATATTTTGCTTCTGTATAGTTGTTTGTCGTTTGTCTCAGTCAACAAAGGTTTATGAAGTATGTACTATGTGCCAGGAACTGAATTTAGCGCTGGGAATACAAGGAAAGGCAGAAGATACTCCCTCTCCTGTAAGAGCTCACAGCCTCAATGTGGAGACAACATGCAAACCATATATACAGGGATGGGGGGGGTGCATCCAGAAACATATATGCATGTATGTATATACATACATGTATGTATGCAGTTTGTGTATGATAAATTGGAGCTAGATACACATTTTTCTGGAGTGACTGCAGTGAAAGCAAGCACTGTGAAAATGGCATAGGTTTTACAATCAAAACTAATCTGGTCATCAAGCTAGTATTACTGCCAAAAGGAGTGAATGACAGGCTCATGACAATGTGATTGCCACTTGCAGGAAAGTGCCATGTCATCGTCATCATTGCCTTTGCTCCCACCATGATGAACCCTGATGAGGTCTAAAAAAAAATTTACGAAGACCTAGAGACCCTTATCATCAATGTGCAAAAAGAGGACAAGCTTATAATTCTGGTTGACTTTAATGCTAGAGTAGGTTCAGACTACCAGACTTGGCAGGGAGTCCTAGGGAGGGATGGAGTTGGAAACAACAACAGCAGTGGTCATTTACTGCTGAGAACTTGTGCATCGCATCACCTTCTCATCAGCAACACTGTCTTCCAATTACCTGAGCTCAATAAAACTTCATGGATGCACCCTCGCAGCAAATATTGGAATCTAATAGCCTATGTGATTGTAAGGAGAAGAGATACACAATATGTGAAAGCGATAAAGCCAATGAGTGGTGCAGAGTGCTGGACTGATCAGACTTATCCTTTCCAAGCCAAATATTTATCAAAAGTGCCTCCCCCAAGTTAAAATGACTAGCAGAAGAATTAATGTCAACCAATTAGAGCTCTTCTCAAAGTGTGAACAGTTTGTTGCTAACTAGGAGGGAAAGTTGAGCCAACACACAGTTGGCAACAGTGAGCAGAAAAGGAATGGACAGCTTTCAGAGATTTGGTGTACAGCACTGCATTTGCTCATCTGAATCAGAACACTCGCAAACACCAATACTGGTCTGATGCAACTGTGGGGAAATGCAGAAGCTGCTAAATGAAAAACGAGAACTGTACAGGATTTATCAGCAGGATAGTTCATCCATCCCTAAGAAGGCAGCATTTAATTCCATCAAAAGTAAAGTACAAGCAAAGCTTAGAGAGATGCAGGATTCCTGGCTCAGGAAGAAGCAGATGAAGTTCAGTTTTATGTTGATAGTAACAAACCAAAGAGCTTTTTATGATTCCCTGAAAACTGTTTATGGACCAAAATCTTGTGGTACAGCACAACTACTCAGTGTTGATGGAGTCTCATTGATGACTGATTAGGAAACGATCCTAGAGGGATGGGCTGAACACTTCCATAGTGCTCTCAACAGACCATCCTCAATCAATGCTGAGGCCATTGACTGTTTACCTCAGATTGAAGTCAATCCCTCTTTAGCTGAATTTTCTACTGAAGAAGAGGTTTTGAGTGATATTAAGCTACTTTCACGTGGCAAAGCACCTGGTGATGATTCTATATTCCAGCTGCTATTTACAAGGTAGGAGGAACATTGCTCATACAAAAGCTTACTTGAATTTTCCAGGTTATGGCAAGAGGAGGTTATCCCCCAAGAGTTCAAGGATGTCTCCATTGCCCATCTCTATAACGGTAAAGAAAATAGATTATCCTGTGACAATCACAGGGGTGTCTCTCTCTTAGTAATTGCTAGCAAGATTCTTGCTAGAGTCCTCCTTAATAGGCTGATCCTTCACCTGGAAAATGTTCATATAGCTGAGAGCCAGTGTGGCTTCAAAAAAGGTTGAGGAATACTCAGTACGGTATTTGCTGCCTGAAAATTTGAGGAGAAATGCCAGGAGCAGAGCAGAGGTCTGTACACAATATTTATGGATCTGACCAAGGACTTTTAACACTAATAGACGTGGGGGATTATGGAAAATTATGTCAAAATTTGGTTGCTCAGAGAACTACTGTATTGTAGGTCAATTTCATGATGGCATGTTTGCCCAGGTTCAAGACAGGGGACTATGCTCTCATGCCTTCCCCATCACCAATGGAGTAAAATAGGGCTGTGTCCTTGCTCCCATGCTTTTTAGCATGATGTTTTCAGCCATGTTGTCGAATGGTTTAAATGAAAATGAATACTGCATCAAGGTCAACTATCATACTGATGGGAAGTTCTTCCATTTGAAAAGGCTACAAGTCAAGACCAAAGTGGAGGAAGTGTTGGTGCATGATATTCTGTTTGCAGATCATTGTACACTCAATGCAGTCTCTGAATCTGAGATGCAACCAAGGTTCGATCAATTCTCTTCTGCCTTTGCTAATTTCAGCCCAATAATCAACAAGAAAATACCTTCTCCATCAGCCACCACTACACTATCGATACGTGGAAGCATCAGTTACAACAAATGGAGAAGTTTGGAATGATGTGAATAAGTTCCCTTACCCTTGTAGTGTACTTTCCAGGGATGCACACATTGACAATGAGGTTGGTGCATGCATTGCCAGAGCTAGCTCAGTTTTTGGGAGGCTCTGAAGAAAAGTTTGGGAGAGAAAAGGTATTAGACTGACTACCAAGCCAAAGGTCTACAGAGCCGTTGTTCTGACCTTACTGTTGTATGCCTGTAAAACATAGGCAGTTTACCAGCACCACGCCAGGAAACTGAATCGCTTCCATTTGAACTGTCTTAGGAAGATTCTGAAGATCACCTAGCAGGATACGGTACCAGAGGTACCTTACTGAGGTCCTTGCTCAAACTGGACTGCCAAGCATTCAAACTAGGCTTCAGAGGGTACAACTCTGATGGGTTGGCCACGTTGTTCGAATGAAAAATATGTTTGCCAAAAAAACTATTTTATGGAGAACTCAAATGGGGCAGGTGATCTCATGGAGACCAGAAGAAGAGATACAAGGGCACCCTCAATGTCTCTCTCAAAAACTTCCCCTAATTCTTTGACCCAGACTTGTTTATCATGAATTTCTCAATAGTGACTTTTCCACATGGACATCCATGTAGTTAACTCATTAACTACCTCCCATGAATCAGTGAATATATGACACTGTCCTCCTTGCCCTGTTTGGATAGCTTGATGTACTGCCATAAGTTCAGCTTATTGACTTCTTCTACTTATTCCAGTTCTTTCCAAAGTCTGCCTAGTACATGCAATGTAGGCTACAACTATGCAGAGTCTTTTGGGGCCCAAATATGTTGCTGTCCCATTAGTAAACCATGCATATCTCTTTTGTTCTTCAGTTAATCCATCATATCCCTCATTCCATTTTGCCAAGTACTGTACCATGTTGCTTTCGTTCAGGAGTGTATCATTTCCTTCAGTATCTATTTTTGCTAAAGATTCATGTAAAACAAAACTTCACTTTTGCCTATTTTAGATCTATTTTGAGTAACCCATTTCTATTTAATTATGCTAGCTTCCTGTGCATGTCCAATTCTAGCAGACGCTGGGGTACTCATTACCCAGGCCATAACTGGGATTCCTGGAATATTTCACTCAGCTTTTGTATGAGCAATAGTCCCTCCACCATATAAATTGCAGCTGAAATGGAATCAGCACCAGGTGCTTTGCCACATGAAAGGAACCTAATGGCACCCAAAACCCCTTATTCAGTTGGAAATTTAGCTAAGGAGGGATTGACTTCAACCTCAGCTAAACGGTCAACGATCTCAGAATTGATTGTTGATGGTCTGTTGAGAACACTATGGAAGTGTTCAACCCATTTCTCTAGAATCATGGCCTTGTCACTAATCAGTGTCGCTCCATCAGCACTGAGTAGTTTTGATGCACCATAGGTTACTGGTTCATAAATTGTTTTTAGTGAATCATAAAATCGTTTTGGATTGTTACTATCAGCATAAAGCTGAATTTCATCTGCCTTGTTACTGAGCCAGGAATCCTGCATCTCTCTAAGCTTTGCTTGTACTTTGCTTTTGATGAAAATAAATGCTGCCTTCTTAGGGATGGATGAACTATCCTGCTGGTAAATCCTGTGGAGTTCATATTTTTCATTTAGCAACTTCTGAATTTCCCCATCATTTGCATCAAACCAGTCTTGCTGTTTGGGAGTGTTCTGACCCAGATGAGCAAATGCAGTGTTGTACATCATATCTCTGAAAGCTGTCCACTGCTTTTCTGCTTCACTGTTGACAGCTGTGTGTTGGCTCAACTTTCCCTTCAAGTTAGCAACAAACTGTTCACGCTCTGAGAACAGCTTTAATTTGACATTAATTCTTCTGGTAGTCATTTTGCTTTGGGTGTGATACTTTTGATGAATGGAAATATTTGTCTTGGAAAGTATAAGTCTAAGATCAGTCCAGCACTCTGCATCACATACTGCCTTTGTCACTCTCACATCTTGTCTGTCTCTTCTTCTTACCATCACATAGTCTATTAAATACCAATGTTTGCTATGAGGATCCATCCAGGAAGTTTTGTTGTATATCTTGTGTTATATAGCAAAAGGAAGTTATCCCTCAGGAGTTCAAGGATGCCTCCATTGTCCATCTCTATAAAGGTAAAGGAAATAGATTGCCCTGTGACAATCACAGGGGTGTCTCTCTCTTAGTAATTGCTAACAAAATTCTTGCTAGAGTCCTCCTTAATAGACTGATCCTTCACCTGGAAAATGGTCATTTATCTGAGAGCCAGTGTGGCTTCAGAAAGGGCTGAGGAACAGTCAATATGGTGTTTGCTGCCTGACAACTGCAGGAGAAATGTCAGGAGCAGAATAGAGGTCTGTACACAACATTTGTAGATCTGACCAAGGGCTTTGACACTGTTAGTCGTGAGGGCTTATGGAAAATTATGTCAAAATTTGTTTGGCTGGAGAAGTTCATCGATATTGTACATCAATTTCATGATGGCATTTTTGCCTGGGTTCTGGATAATGGACAAAGCTCTCATACCTTCCCAGTCACCAATGGAGTAAAACAGGGCTGTGTGCTTGCTCCCAAGATTTTTTAGCATGATGTTTTCAGCCATGTTGACAAATGCTTTCAATGAGAATGAACACGGCATCAAGGTCAACTACATACTGATGGCAAGTTCTTTGAAAAGGCTACAAGCCAAGATCAAGTGGAGAGAGTGCTGGTGCATGATTTTCTGTTTGTAGATGACTGCGTACTCAATGCCTCTGAAGCTGAGATGCAACAAAGTATGGATCAATTCTCTGCTGCCTGTGCTAATTTTGGCCTAATAGTTAACATAAGAAAACACAGGTGCTCCATCAGCCACCACCACACCAACCATATATGGAACCATCAATATCCACTGTAAGCCCTTCAGTGATGGGGAGCTCATTAATCCTGAACCTGAAGCCAGGTGAGGTGAAGCTTGGAACTGATCCATAGGCTGGCCTTTCAGTCCTTAGTAATGTTAAATATGTTAATGAGAGTAAAAGATTTTCCCCACCAATTAATGGGCTTGCCTATTAGGAGAAGTTTGATTAGGGGAGATGTGTTTTGAAGGAAGGCTCACACCTTTTATTAATTTGTAATGAGCCACTGGGTCACCAGTTTCATGATGCCTTCCAGCTCTTGAAAGACTACATATGTGTGTGTGTGTGTGTGTGTGTGTGTGTGTGTACACATACATACTTACATACTCTGAGGTGAGGTTTTGCTTTGGGACTGTGGGTATACTTAAGGAATCCTGGGGTGCAGCCAGCCACCCCTCCTTTGGTGCTTCTCCCTGTGGTAACTATGTGTGTAAGTAATGGTCAGACATTTGGATCTGTCTGTAGATCCATTATATATGTATTGCTTATGGTCAGACAGTTGGACGTCCTGTGTGTTGGTCTTGATTTCTCTCTTTGTACTTTTGCTGAAGTCAGAGGTGATGACTTTTCCCGAACTAAGTGAATGATACATATGCTTGATTAAAGTGATTATTGGCCCCTCAAAAGTTGCTTTCCTTTTAGAAAAGCAACCTTTAGTACAACACACCTTCCTATGTAGGCTGGGCTATTTGCTGTTATATCCTCCAAACCACCCCCACCGCCACTTCCTGACTTCTTCACTCAACCCTCTTTTCCTCAGGGAAGTTGACATCCAAGCCCCTCCCTCCTCAGCCCTGTTTCCCCTTGGGTTCAGAAAGATAAAATTACCGAAGTGATTAATTGGCTGGAGAGGAACATAATGAGTGTTCCCAGCAGACTTGAAGAGGGAGGGGGTGGGAGCTAGGGACGAGAGGTTGGAGAATTTAGTCACAGAGGCAGGGATGGGGAGAGACAAAATGACACAGAGACAGATAGAGTCAGAGTCAGGGAGACAGTAGCAGAGACAGAGAGAGAGAAAACAGAGACACTGAGAGAGACAGAGACAGAGAGGTCTCTGCAATGAGATCAAGGAAGTCACCTGTGACTAGCTGGGGGCCTGCAGAGGACTGATGGTGTGTGGGGGCCTGATTAGAGCTCCCCACAGCTTGGTCAGGGGAAGTTCCCCGGAGCTAATCTCAAAGAGCTCCAACTTCCAGCTTCCTCAAGGCTTTCCCTGGAACCAGACTGCCCCTCTCACTGCCCTTAGTAAGAAAAGACCCTTGGCAGTCCCCAGAGGGAGAGATGCCATTCCTCAGAGGGATTTGCTGCCACAAATCTGCTTCTGGATAAACCTTGACTCTTAAGCTCAGGGTTCAAGCTCCACCTCAGAGGCTTAACCTCTCTGTGCCTCAGTTTCCTCAATTGTAAAACAATTCTAGTTCTGTGTTCCTATGATTTTATGACAGGGAAAATGATTGGCTGTAATTAATTTAGTACACCAACACTGATTGAATATCCAAAATGACCCTGAATGTTCCTTCTCAACACCCAGTACCTTTCCTGGAGGCTACTTCCCATCTTCTGTGCCTGTGTGCTGCTGAGCACGGAGCAAGGCCATATGGAAGGCCCTTAGTAAATGTGCATTTACTTTCTTCCTTGCTCCCTTCCTTCCTTCCTTCCTCCCTTCCTTGCTTCCTCTCTTCATTTCCTCCTTCCTCACTCCCTCCCTCCTTTTCTTTCTTTGTTCCCTCTTTCCTTCCTTCTTATTGAATTTTTTTAAAGTTTTTGTTGCCTGGCCTGCTTGCTGGGTACCCCTGCCCTCGAGAAAGTTACAGAACCACAGCATTTCTGAGTTGAAATGGCCATGAGAGGTCACTTGGTCCATTCCCTAACCCAGAGTTTCCTCTATGTTACCTCCCTGGGGAGCAATCCCTCACCATGCTGACCTCCAGGGTGATGGGCTCACCTTCTTCTGGATGGATCCACAGAACATTTGGGGAACAGATATGTCTGTCCCTGGGTATGGCCCCCTGTGACCTGGCCTTGAGATTTAGCATCTGAGACCTCCCAGCGATCCCTGACTCAGCAAGGTGCAGCATTTACTAGGCTGGGGAAACGTTGCTTATCTCAGGAGGTGATGGCTTCTCCTTTGCTACCCTTCCTGTGTTCCTGGCTGGGCCAGAGGGAGAGAAAAGGGAGGGGAGAGGCAATATAGATTGGAAGGCAGACCTTCTGCAGTTGGTCATCTCAGCCCTCTGGGCCCATCCCATCACTCCTCCAGGCCCTTGGCTGCCCTAAAGGGCAGAGTACTCCTAGGTTAGGAAGGGCTTTTAGGGAGATGGCTGTTTCTCAGCTTCTGGTCCCAGCTCAGCTATGTCCACATGGGCCTGTAGCCAAGGCCAGCCTCCATTCTTGGCTTTGGTATCCTCCTCATGACCCTGGAGCTCCCAAGTGACTTCCTTTAGAAGACGACTTATCCAGGCAACCATCCACCTCCCACCCCTGAGCCCAAAGCTGGCCTGCACCTCCCAAGGCAAAGAAAAGAGGCCACTGGTGCTGTGCCTCACTGAGCTGAGAAGCCAAGTAGATGGCCCAGCTTTCCTATGCTTGCTTGGGAGACAGAGCTTGAGAAGAGGGGCTCAAGAGGGTGTCTCCAAAGTCTCATCAACCCACCCACTCCAACTGAACCTGCACTGGAAATTGATCTCTTAGAAACTGGGGCAGAGAATTGGGAGGTAGCTAAGAGATGGTGCTCCAGGGGAGGGGATCAGCAGTAAGCAAAGGCCTGGCTTGAGCAAGCCTCCTTTGACCCTCCATCCATGTGCATGAGCACTGAACCCTCTGGTGCTCAGGCAGCACTTCTTAGATCCCCCAAACTCCTATCCCCTGAAAACTCAGTATTCCTGGCCCCAGGGTACATATAACTTTGGAGCCTGGGCAGACCCAGTCCTCAGAGCCCGCCCTCCCTCCCTCCCTCCTATGCCTCCCTTTCCTCTCCTGGGCCCTCATTCCCAGCATCCCTATTGACACTTCAGTGCCAAATCCTGTCGCAAACCCTTCTGCTTCTGTTCTTGGCACACTCAGTCCTGGATGAGTCCCTTAGGGGGCAGAGGGCTCTGTGGGGAGCTGAGGTGACAGAAGGACCAAGGAAGCTCCTCCTGTCTGTCATCCCTCCTTCCTGGCCTGCTCCTAGTGGGTGTTGTAATTCCAGGGGCTGGTTGACAAAAAGAGAGACTTCTAGAGAGTCAGAGATCAAGGATAAAAAGAGACAGACATACGGGGGCTGGATGGGAAAAAGGGTAAAGATGGATGGGGGAGAGACAATGAGGTGGGGAAAGCTAAAGGGGAAAAGAGATGGAGACAGAGAGAGACAACTGCAGAGAGTCAGAGACAGCTGAGAAGAATCAGAGACATCTGGTGAGATTGAGAGCTGGGGAGAGTGAGAGATAGCTGTTGAAAGTCAAAGAGACCTGGGGAGAATCAGAGACAGAGCAGATGGAGCCCAAGAAGGGTAAGGCACAGGGAAGGCGAGGTGGGGATGCAGCTACTTCTGAAATGCAATACTGCTCCTTCTGGGATATCTACTGAATTTGGAGACTAGGACTCTCCCTCACTGTGCCTTATTTTCCTCCCCTGGAAAATAAGACTGTGGGATTCATAGTTATCAATGGTCCTTTCTAACTTCTACTTCTATGGTAAGAGATAGGCAGGGAGCTGGGGGTGAGGAGTGGGAGAGGGAGCAGCGAGAGTCAAGGAGAGAATTAGAGGGGGAGAAGTGGATAGAAACACAAATTTTCAGCTAATATTTATTAAACAAATACATTGAGAAGGTAAGAAGGAAGGAAGGAAGGAAGGAAGGAAGGAAGGAAGGAAGGAAGGAAGGAAGGAAGGAAGGAAGGAAGGAAGGGAAGGAGGGAGGGACGGAGGGAGGAAGGGAGGGACGGAGGGTGGGAGGGTGATGGCAATGAAATTAGGATTTTTTGCTGTTTTTGTTTTAGTATAATCAGGTGCCTGATTGAATTTTGCCTTTATCAGTCAAGAATCTTTACAAGGAGGAAAGTACAGAAACAAGGGTTTCTTTTAACTAGAAACAGTGTGTATATTGTATTGTTAATTATTTAATGAGATTCAAAGGAACATTGAAGAAAGTTATCTCTATTGTATATTTTAAGCAACTTTTTATAGTCTTAACATAGATCTGAGAAACAGCTTGCAGAAAGTCTTTTTTGAAGTTTATTTATTTATTTTCAGTTTTTGACATTCATTTTCACAAAATTTTGAGGTCCAAATTTTCTCCCCATCTCTCCCCTCACCCCATCCCATAACACCTTCCATTCTGATTACCCTTCCCTCCCTTCTATCACACTCCTCCCTTCCCTTATCCCCATCTTCTCTCTTTTCTTTGTAGGGCAAGACAGATTTCCATACCCCATTACCTGTATTTCTTATTTCCCAGTTGTATACAAAAATAATTCTCAACATTCGTTCCTAAAACTTTGAGTTCCAACTTCTCTCCCTTCCTCCCTTCCCACCCATCCACACTGAGAAGACAACAAATTCAATATAGGCCATATATGTGTAGTTTTGCAAAAAATTCCCATAACAGTCATGTTGTGTAAGACTAAATATATTTTCCTCCACCCTATCCTTCCCCCCATTTATGCTATTCTCTCTTTTGACCTTGTCCCTCCCCAGAAGTATTTATTTCTAATTATTCCCTCCTGCCATTTGCCCTCCCTTCCATCATACCCCCACCCTGCTTATCCCCTTCTCCCCTACATTCCTATAGTGCAAGATAGATTTTGATACAAAATTGAGTGAGCATGTTATTCCCTTCTTAACTCAAATGAGAAGAGAGTGAGCTTCACTTTTTCCGTCTCACCTCCCCCCTTTTCCCCTCCAAAGAAAAGTTTTTTCTTGACTCTTTTATGAGAGATAATTTGCCGCATTCCATTTCTCCCTTTCTCCTCCCATTATATTCCTCTCTCACCCCTTAATTTTACTTTTTTAGACATCATCTCTTCTTATCCAACTCACCCTGTGCTCTGTGTCTATATACATATGTGTTTGTGTGTGTGTCTGTGTGTGTGTGTGCATAATCCCTTGAACTACCCAAATATTGACAAAAGTCTCAAGAGTTACAAATATTACCTTTCCATATAGGAATGTAAATAGTTCAACTTTAGTAAGTCCCTTATGATTTCTCTTTCCTGTTTACCTTTTCATGCTTCTCTTGATTCTTGTGTTTGAAAGTCAAATTTTCTATTCTGTTCTGGTCTTTTCATCAAGAAACTGATTACAATCACAATTACATCAATAGGCAGAAGAGGTCTACTATATTCAGCATTTATTTCTGTTTGAAATACTCTATTCGAAATATAGGATTAAAACGAGCCTTCCACAATAGCTTCCAAAGCATATTATTCAAAGGTGAGTTAGTGGGATCACTAATGGGACCCCCACTAAAAGCTTCCCTCTGGCAAGAAACATGGATGCCCCAAGTCTCTCACATGACTTTGTGTGAGCCATGCTAATGAGAAAAGGGAAGAGAAAGTAGGGGAATGGCAACAGGGAAGTGGAGGCAGAATTCTCTCTATGTGCAGATCATATATTGGGTGAATTAGACAGCACCATATCTTCCACAGCTCTTCTCAGCATTGACCCCATGGGAAGAGATCCTGATCCAGCCCTTTCATCTTTTCTTGGTACACCTTGCTGAATGTTTCCATCTGGGTCACTGTGAAGTAGTTTTTCCAGTCTCCACAGATTCCTGCCACATGTGGAAAGGGGGAAACACATCCTAAGGACAATTCCTTTGTGATCATGTCCTTCCATACTATCCAACCTCCCTCCTTGCCCCAGGAAGGAGACATTGATTGGACTCTAGTGACTTCTATTCGGGGTCAGGTGACCTTTCCCTGCAACCAGGGAGCTCTTCCCTTCCACACTCATCATTCACAGAATGTAGATGCTGAAAATGCCCCTTCCTCTTACTCCCTGGCTTCTTGCTGTTACTCCATAGCATAAAAACCTAAAGGAGGTTTCCGTGTGTGCTTGGGAATTCTGTCTCTGAGTGGGTCATATCAAAGGCATCTACCCTCTGTGGTGGACATGGAGCAAATTCTTTGTCTGGCTTCTGTCGATTTTGAGATTCACAGCTTCTCTGATCCTATTTCTGAGGCCAAGTTTTCAGTTGAACTGAGAGAAACCCACCTATGTAAACTTCTAATGACCCTAGGCCATTCTTCCTCACCTTTTCTCAATGTGATTATTTTGATAATCTCCACATTTTCCCCTGGTATAAGTTCCTTGTCTTCCAGCATGCGTTTTTTCATGACTTGGAAGGAGGTATTCTGTACAACTGAGTTGATTTCTTCCTCACTCAGCTCCTTGCCCAGGAATTGGCAAATCTTCTTCACACAGGCTTTAAGATCCTGAGAAAAAATACCCCATGGGGGTGAGGGGGTGGTGTTAGGGAGAAAGGACAATGGGAAAATGGAGGGGGCAAAAATGAGAAGAATAAAGAGGAGGGATAGAATAGAGAAGAGGTAGATAAGTAGCAAAGAGAGGTGGTAGGAAGAGTTTGAAAGAACAGTGCAAGAAAAAGCGATGCAGAAAGAAAGAATTTAGGAGGAGAGAAAGGAGAGTCTGAGGAGAAGGAAGACAGAACTAACTGGACAGGGGAGAGGAACTGGAAAGGAAGCAGGGGGTGGGTGGGAATAAGAAGCAGGGGGTGAGAATTAGATCTGAAGCAGGAGTGGGAAGTGAATCAAACCAGGAAGTGAAGTGAGGATTTGGGGAGAAACAAGGGAAGAATAAAGGGAGGTGAAAGTAGAGGTCATGGAAAGTGAAGGAAGAGCTGGTGGGGAAGGTGGAGAGAAAGAAAGGAAGGAAGATAAGAAGAAAAAAGGAAAGGAGAGAAAGAAAAGATGAAAAAGAGATGGAGGGAATGAGAAAGAGGACATAAAAAGAAGAGATGGAGGAAAAGAAAGAAAAGAAGCATAAAGAAGAGTTGGTGGAGGGAATGTAAGGTTTGGTGCGTGGATGGCAAAAGGGGAAAGTCTATAATTACTAGAGAAAGTGGTTGGGGAGAGAAAAGAGAGAGGGAAAAGGAATTAGAGAAAATAGGAAAAAGAAAAGCAGTCAGAGCCATGGAGAGTGGAAGGCAAGAGGACTCTAAGGAGTCTAAAAAGAAATGAAGAGGAAGAAAAGCCCTAGGAGATGAGAGGGAGGAGGACAGACAGAAGAAGAAAGAGAAAAGGGATGAACAAAACTCAAAAGAAAAAGGAAAGGAAGAAAAAGATGAGACAGGAGGGAAAATAGACATGGAGAATGACTAAGGGAAAGCCCAAGGGATTCCTGGGGAGGAGAAAGAAGCTTCTCCATCAGGATTGTGGGAACTCCTCCCATCAGCTCATAACAGAGGAAATCAGCCTCATGTGACTGGCACAGGGAGAAGCTTCTGACAGATATGGAAATGTCTTGGAAAGAGCTTGTTTACTTGCCTTTTAGAAAACTTGTTTCTCTTTTTGAATACTATTTTATTTTCTCCAAATACATGCAGCAATGATAAGCAATATGATTTGGGTTACAAATGTGCAATTATGTAAAATATATTTCGATGTTAGTCATTTTGTGAAAGAGGAAACAGACCAAAAGAACACGCACCTGCACACACACACACACACACACAGAAAAACGAAAATAATAGGCTTTGATCTGCATTCAGACTCCATCAGTTCTTTCCCTGGATGTGGATAGAATTTTCCATCACAACTCCTTTGGAATTGTCTTGCATCATTGTATTAATGAGAATAGCTAAGTATTCATAATTAATCATGATACAATGTTGCTATTATTGAGTACAATATTCTCCTGGTTCAGTTCATGAAAGTCTTTCCAGATTTTTCGGGAATCTGCCTGCTCATAATTTCTTATAGCACCATCATTTTTCTTCCTTTTTTCTGATTGCATTTCACTTTATTCCAATTACAAGTGAAGATAGTTTTCAACATTCATTTTATAAGATTTTAACTTCTGAATTTTTCTCCCTCCCTTTCTCTCTTCCCACCTCCTAAAGACAAGTAATCTGATATAGGTTATATATGTTCAAACACATCAACCCTATGTTCACATTAATCATGTTGTGAAAGAAGAAAAAGAACAAATGGAAAAATCAGGGAAAAAAAGAAATTATTATGCTTCAGTCTCTGGATGTGGATGTAATAGTGTCTTAAAAAGGCTCTTGGCAACCCCCCCCCAGGATCACTCTATGGAAGAGAGATTCGGAATGAAGCGACCTGACTGAACCAGTGATTGGACCCACGGCCAGAACTGCAATGACTTAGTGCTTTTCACAATGTACCACATTCTACCCGGATCTCTTCAGAGGCAAGCACTGGTTTATGGGGTCTGACATCCCTGAGTAGTAGCCATCCCCCCTTGCTCTTTGGCAGCCCCTCTCTTGATAGATATGCTGGTAAGCTGGCTTGATAGTCAAGCCTTCTTGTGGCATTTGGCCTCTCCTATTCCCCATTGCTTTTCCCTCATTCTTCTGCCCCAATTCCACTGGGATATCTTACCTTGACTTTTTTACTTTTCAGTCCTATTTGACTCTTTATAAATGCATTGGGATTTCTCTTGCCAAAGATACTGCATCGATTTGCCATTTCCTGTTCCAACCCATTTTATAGAAGAAAAAACTGAGGCAAAGAGGGTTAAGCAACTTGTCCAGGGTGAACAAGGTGTTGAGTATCTGAGATCAGATTGGAATTGGAGACCTGAGGGACCTTCCTGACTTCAGGCCCAGCACTCTATTCACAGCACCATCTATCTTCCCCCTCCTTCAGTGCTCCTAGACATCTACATTCACATATCTTGAGTCTCTGTACACTGGTTGTACTGGGGACCCAGGCTCTTTCCCTGAGCAGAGCAATCTCTGGAGTGGAAAGAATCCATTTTAAAATTTTTTTTTACATTTTAGACAAATACTGAAACAATAATACAAAATAAGAACAGAAAAGGAAGCATTATAAACTTAAATATAAAATAAAAAAGACAAAAAATCATGTCATGCTCACAGCAGAATATGGGAGAGGATTCAGATCACATAGAAATAACTTATCATTTCCAGAAAGCCTATATATTAAATACCACGTGTTAAGTTGAAGTTTATTCATCTTTTCTTGTGCTTCCTTGTAGGTTTTCTTTTGTTCTGTGCTGTACATTTTGTATTTTGTTCTATTTTCCCCTTTACTCCCCTCTACTCAAAACTTGAAGGCTATGACTGAGCATGGATATATTTACATATAGGTATTGATAGATACATACACATGTACATATATCCACTTCCATAAATACATACATATATGAACATATACTTTCCCTCAAAAGAATGTATTCCCAATATTGTTTTTATGTTTGTCTATCTCTTTCTCCCTAGCTCTCCCAACTTCTATACTTTCCTTCTACCTTTTACTTTACCCTCCTATTACTTAAGCTACCCCCAGCAATCCTTCCCTTATCCTCCCATTCCCCTAAATCTAAACACCCTTCCCTACACCTCTTTGGCTTATTCTGTCTCCCTGTCCTGTAAAGCTCCCTCCTCTATCGTTGCCCTACTCCCTGTCCCCTTAGAGTTTTATTTCTTTTAATTAGAAGACTTTTGTGCTCTTCTAGATGTGTATGTATTTTCTTCTCTTAAAGCCATTCCTCATGAACGTAGGTTTCCTGAACTAAAAGCTATCCTCCCTCATCTCATTCCTCTGTATTGGTTCTTCCTCTGGAACCTCATTTGTATAAAATAATTACTTTTTTTTTAGCATTTCTTCAATTGTTTTACTTTCTGAAGTCACGTCATGCTCCAGTCTCCCCAATCTTTCTTAGCAACAATCTTAGACATAAGTTTGACATTTTCGATACATAAACAGTGAAATTTCTATCCTTTGAGTCCTTTGTGACTGGTCATTGGTATGGACCTTAAAGTCAATATTTTTTCATAGGTTATGTTATACAATGTTATATGACCAAATTTCGCTCAATGTGGCATGCCCATATCAGAAAGGGTGCTGTGCTCTATGAGCAAAGCAGAATTGAAACAGCACAAAGGAAATGTAGGATGCACAAATTGGAGTTTCTACCCCAAATGTTCACATGAACCATCTCTGCCAAATCTGTGGTAGAGCATTCTGAACTCATATTGGTCTGATCAGCCACACTTGGACACAATGAAACTTGACTTCATCATGGTGATGTCATTTTGGTCCTCTTCGAGAAGGAAGAACAACCACCATCATATTTGAAACAAATAAAAGGCAACTACTTTTGTTGGCTGAATGGAGGATGAACTGGAGTGGGAGAGATCTGAACCCCACCACACCCACACCCCCACCACTGCCAGGAGCCTATGGGAATATTCCAAGGGTGAGATGACAAAAAGTCTGATCATGTCACCCTCCTCCTCCTACTGCAGTGGCTCCCTATCACCTGCAGGATCCAATGCCAAAATATCTGTCATTCAAAGTCCTTTCAAAATATCCCTCTCTCATACCTTTCAAGTATTCTTACACTTGACTCCCCAACATATAATCCTTGATCCAGCTACACAGCCCTGTGACCTATTCCCTAAACAACATCCTCCATCTCCTGGCTCTGGAAATTGTCTTTGGCGGTCCCTCATCTTGGGAATACTCTCCCTCTCTTGCTTTGGCTCCTAACCTTCCTAGCTTTCTTGAAGGGGAAGCCAGGTGGTACAAGGGATAAATTGCAGGGCCTGAATTCACAAAGATTCACCTTCATGAGTTTATATCAGGACTCACACGCTTACTACTTTTCTGATCCTGAGCAAGTCCCTTGAACCTCCTTGACTCAGTTCCTCATCTGTAAAATGAGCTGGAGAAGAAAATGGCAACCCACTCCAGGATCTTTTCCAAGAAAACCCCAAATTGGGTTACAGAGAGTAAGACATGACTGAAATGACTGAGCAACAAAAGCCCAATTCCTCCAGGAAGGCTTTACCCACCACTCTAAGCTTCCAGTATCCTACGTCTGGTGAATGTTTCTAATTTCTGACATACAAACTGCATACAGACATACATGTATATACATATACATATATATGTTTATTGATACACACACCCATATATATATGTGTGTGTGTGTGTATGCATACACATATGGTTTACATGTTGTCTCCTCATTGTCTCCACATTAACGCTGTGAGTTCTTTCAGCTCAGGGAGTTTCTTCTCCCTTTCTTTGCTTTCATAGTGCTGAGCTCAGTATCTGGCACACAGCGTATGGTTCATAAGTGTGTATTGACTGGAACAACCTGCAAACAACTCTACAGAAACAAAATATACACCAGATAAATTAAGGTAATTGAGAGAGTGAAGCCACTACTATAAATGCAGACCTCAGGGAATGATGAAGGAAATAGAGAGGAAGCTTGCCTGATGGAGTTCCTCATAGGTTAGGAGCAAGAACTTCTCTGAATCTCTCCAGGACAGCCATCCTTTGATGTGGTCAAACCAAGATCCATAAAACACTGGAAGGAAATTGAAAAGGAAAGATGGGATGGTGTCATTTCTCTTTCACACATTCATAAAGTGCTTAATCAGCCTCAGATGCTGGCCAAAATGGGAGATTTGTAGACAGAAGTTCTGCCCTGACATGACTTAGTCTGGGGCAGGAGGGCATGATTCCTAGACCCAGAGAAATACCACCCGAGAGAAGGTTGGCTAGTAGAAGGGCCAGGAGGAAGTCATGGGGCACGCTTGGGTAGGTGCTACCCTCAAACTCAGGAATCTTGGCAAGGACGTTGGAACTTGATGGAGATGTCTGGTTGGGTTTGCTGGAGAAGGTGGCATTAAAATTGCACCATTAGGAGATGACCTGTATTTCAATCCAGGCCCTGAGCTGGTCTATTGAGGCCCTGCTCCTCAGAAAGCACTGATTATAAATTCGGAAGACATGGGCTCAGAAGTAGGTCAGCTCTGCAAATTCCTTGGCCACATAAACTTGGGAAAGCCACATCCCAAGTCTGAGTCCCTATCCCTCTTCCCTAACATGAAGCTGACAGTCATTTGACTGTCTCTGTCCCTGGACTGCTGAGAGAAATGTGCCTCCCAGTGAATGGAAGGGCACCTTCAATACTGGGGGTTTCATTATGTTGTCAGGGAGAATGAGGAGGAAGAAGAGAGAGGGGAGATGAAATGGGAGGAGGGCTCTTAGCACGTGTGGAGCCAAAGAGAAAAGTAGGGCTCCGCTTCTTTTCTTTCCTCTCTCCCCTCCCCCTCTCTCCCCGCTTGTACTTCTACTTCCAATCCCTTAAGCTTAGCCTCCTTAGGAAATCTCCCCCTCTTCCTCCTAAGGAAGACCCCCCTGCATTTGTAACCTGGACCCTGAAATAAAGCTCAACCCCTGTTTGACTCTGGAACGTCCTTTCTCTCATACGTTTATCCGGTTTGGCCAACCGAAGACCTGGGACAGGTAAGAAAGACTCGGGTAGCCCAATACAGGCCTCTAGGCTTGGCAGTTGGCGCCCCAACAGGGATTGGGAGCGTAGATAATCCTGGGTGCTTTTGGGGTACACCCGGAAGGGGCTGTGAAAGAAGCGAGTCCCGAATCCTAGATTCGGAAGGAGAGAAAGGGGAGAGAAGCTTCCCAAACCCCTGGGAAAAGGGCGGAGATGGGGAATCTATTGCCAGTAATAAAGCCAGAGGAACAGGAGGTCTGGGCTGAGAAACTTCACAGGGAATGCAGGAAGGCGGGGGTCACAATAGAGTTAGATGACCTCCGAGAATTTTGTAAAAGGATTTGGAAAGTTTCTCCTTGGCTCAAGCAGGCAGGAATATCAAGAGAAAAATGGGGAGCGGTCGGAGAGCAAATGACTGCTCACGAGCAACAATACCCTGGGGAGCTGGAGGATTTAGATTTCCTGATATTCGGTGTAATTAAAAGCCTGCTGGAAGGGCCGAGAGGCCAGGGCGGGATTGGAATAAGAGTGGAAGCGGAGAGAGGGGAGGGGAGGATCCAGGCAAGCAGAAAGTTAAGCGGAAAGTTAAGGAGCGTAAAGAAAAAATAGACTCGGAGCTCCATCTAGCGGATGGGAAAGGCGAGGCAGGGGAGAATGTACCGTGTCTTCCCTCTGCGCCTCCTTATAGCACGCTCCATACTGGAGTGGATAGGACCTGCCTTAGCGGTCGCTCAGTACCCCGGCACTGGAAGCTCAAAGAAAGCCAAAGACCAGTGTGGGGAATAGGAGGGTGCCAAAATACCTTAGAGACAATGCACCCAGTAAAGTGGGAGGCAGAGGATCGCCAAGGGACCGTATGGCCGTTGGTGATTCCAGGACTTAGTTTTAACATCTGGGGCAGGGACATTATGAGCCGCCTCGAAATGAAGCTATCAAATTTTTAGTAAGGGCCATTGCTGTTGTACTGGAGTCCCCACCCTTGAATTGGAAGTCAGACACCCCGATTTGGGTGGAGCAATGGCCCCTGACTCCAGAAAAACTCCAGGCACTGCAACTACTGGTTAAGGAGCAATTAGCACCCTGGAATGCTCCTGTGTTTGTTATAAAGAAAAAATCCGGGAAATTCAGGTTCCTTACAGATGTTAATGAAGCATTTGTAAGTACCTGGCAGCAGCTATACCAAAACAAACAGCCACTATGCATTCTTATCAATTTTACCTTAAAGGCGATCCTCGCTAAACAAAGAAGGGGAAAAGGTCCCCTAAAGGTCCCCTAATACAATCAGAGCTAAGATCAAGAGGCCTAATACAATCAGAGCTAAGATTAAGAGGCCTAATACAATCAGAGCTTGATACAGCTGTCTCAAAAAACTCACATACTACTCCAGCTATGAGACATTTTAAGATACTAATAGGGGGTCGAGGGTATGTTTGTGTCTCCACAGGAAAAGGGAATGCATGGATTCCCATTAGAAGGATCCGTAAGTGGGAACCGAGGTCGGAGACGACGGAGACGCAGGAGGCGGAGACCCCGGAGAGCCCAGAGACCCCGGAGAAGGATCATACACCACCTGAGCCTGCTGCTGACAGCTTTAACCTTGCTGCCCAGAGAGGAAGCAGCCCTCATCACAACCGCAGACACTGCTGCTGACAGCTTCAATCTAGGCATCCTTTTTTCGCCAGCTGAATGAGGACTTTGATATCACAAACCCAGGACACTTGGGTAGGGAGGAGGTGACCAATTTTCCACCTGTATAGATCCATTTGCAAGATTAAGGGAGTGGTGATGTAAGGCGCCTACACCACCTGCTTCTCTTAAAATATGCTTTGGGATTTTAGTTGATTGCACTTCCTCTGTTGTAACTCAGCCATTTAGTTTCATCTTTGTTTTATTTGATGCCTCCCTTTGTCAGTTGTGCTAGCTGCAGATTTCTGTGTGAATGAAGTCT
The DNA here is from genome assembly GCF_028372415.1 of Notamacropus eugenii. NCBI lineage: Eukaryota > Metazoa > Chordata > Mammalia > Diprotodontia > Macropodidae > Notamacropus > Notamacropus eugenii. Next base: position 1,732,952 of record NC_092876.1, on the reverse strand, counting down.
TGTTGTAAGGTACTCATATGCTAAAGACCTTCCTAATCCACTCAGCCTCCAGCCACTGTTTGCTCTAGAGCCAGGTGCGCTCCACGCATAACAAAGAAGGGGATATGTTGGGACTGGAAGCTCAATTCCGTGTGGACGGTCTCGGGCTGGTAAAAGTGGGACTTCTAAATCTTAGAGTCTTACGAGGCCCTCCATGAACAGCGGGGGTTCGAGAAGGTCAGACTGAGCTAGCTCGGCTAGCTCGGGTATTTCCGCCTCTCCCCCGGAGATACCTGATGGGTGGAGTCTCCCTGCCCTCGAGGTCGTCCCGGATTGGAGCACACCTAGTTACCTAACAGCATGGTATTGAGATGCAAACTGTGTGGCTGAAGGTTAAGTAGGATTGAGGAAGCCTAAAAGCTCTCTTAGCACGTGTGGAGCCAAAGAGAAAAGTAGGGCTCCGCTTCTTTTCTTTCCTCTCTCCCCTCCCCCTCTCTCCCCGCTTATACTTCTACTTCCAATCCCTTAAGCTTAGCCTCCTTAGGAAATCTCCCCCTCTTCCTCCTAAGGAAGAACTTCCCTGCATTTGTAACCCAGACCCTGAAATAAAGCTCAACCCCTGTTTGACTCTGAAAAAAAAAAAAAAAAAAAGAAATGGGAGGAGGATCTGGTTCCATCATTTCCCCCTCACTCACCATTTCCTTGCAGGAAATGAACAAATAATTCCTCAAAGGTTGACTGTAACGGGTAGAATGGAAGCTGATTGGTGAAATGGTAAAGAGATACAATGACATCCCTTGGATCCCTGGCAATATATATCATCTGAAAGAAAAAAATGGAACCCTAAGAAGCTGATACATCCATTTTCTTTTCTCAGGAAGCTTCTTGGGTGGAGTGTTCTTGGAGCAGCTGCTGCTTCTTGGATCTGCTGTCCAGCCCACTCCTTGTATCCCTTGTGCTCAGCTTTGTGCCTGGCATTTAATAGGTGCTTAATAAATGTTTGTTAATTGATTTAACACTTGAGGAGAAGAAAAGGGGATATTTATCAAAATGAGTGGATGAGGATTCTTTGGATTGCACTGCATAAAAGCCTTTTGTAAATGCTCAGATGATGGAAGAGGACAAAGAAAATTTATACTAGCACACAGAATGAGCATGAGCAGCATGTTCAAGGAAAATGGAGGGCAAAGGTGTAGTCGGGGGAGCCCAAGCATGCTGAGATCTTCAACCTTGGAGAAGAGTTTAGAGGGGTCCCACATAGATAGAGCCCTCAACATCTCCTCAGATGTGTAAGATATCAAGAGGGCCCTGCAGGAAAGAGTAGACACAATATGTGAGATCCTCGACCTGTTTCTTTTTCCACCTTCAACCTGAGTCCTTCCATTCCTCTTCTTTCCCTTCAAGTCCTCCAAAAACATTACAAAGGTATTCTGAACCACTTGAAAGCAATTTAACTGAAGTTCTCAGATGCTGGCCAATCTATGAGACTAAAATTAGAATTATACTTTGAAATCTGTGAATATTGCACAAAGAAAGTCTTAGTGAAGATGTCTATAGTTGTAAGACCTAGATGATTCAGATCTCCACTTCTCTGATGGAGTACAAATAAGGAGTTGCCCAGGGTGTCAGGTAGAATGGGGAGTAAAGGTCACTTTGCAAACTGTTAAGAAAAACAGAAACAAACGCCATAGGACAATTGAACTCTGATGTGAACTCTTTCCAAATGTTTCTCTTCCATTCAATTTTTTTCACCTCTTGAATTATCTCAGACCTGAGATCTGGATGATGATTATGCAGATTTCCAAATGGTCACCTCTCAATTTAGCTTCTATAGTATTCGAGGACTACTATCATATCATTCAAGAGAAGGGAGTAGGAGGATAAAAATGATAATGATGTTGAAGATGAAAAAGAGGAAAGTAGAAGAAGTAAAAGAAGGAGGAGAATGAATAGCAGGAGGAGAATGAAATAAAGGAGAAGTAGAATGAAATGGAGGAGGAATAGAAGGTAGAGAAGGGGAAAGAAGAAGAGGAGGAAAGAAGAGGAGGAATCAGGCTTCTGATGAGGAAGAAGAAAAAGAAAGCAAATGAGGGCATGATCCAGAAAATCGAGAGAAGAAATAGAAGAAAGACCAAAACTCAGTGGTACATAAGCAGCACAATGTGGAAGTAGCCTGGAGCACTGTTTTCATTGAAAGAGTCTGAATAAACCTCTTAGTTATTATAGGTTTCCTTATAGTTTCTTGGTGGAATCATGGAAATAATTCTTGTTTAAAAAAGCAGGGGAGGGGGAGGGTGGATGATAAAATGAATATGGAAGAACAAATTCAGGCTATGACCTCATTCTACCTCACATTTAATGTGATGATTTCCTGCCAAATGTGTGGAGCGCAGAATATCCACCAGGTCATGTCTGCTGTGATAGCATGTTGCTCTACTGAAGTCATGTAGCCACTAGACTGTTGCTGTGAAAATCATCCACCCCATTCACTGCTACCAGTGTTGCATTTGGAAGAATAAGTCCTTCTGAAGAACTGACCAAGGTATTGTTTCAACCTGGGAGTTGAAATGGCTTATGTCTGCTAGCACTAGCTGTGACTTCTTTGTTAAAGAAAGGAGGTGACTTGTACGCACCAGGAGACATGACACGTTTGGAAGTTTCATTGGAGAAGAGACTAGTATATGGCTAAGAATTTCCAGGAAGGACCTTTCCTGTCTGCTTGCTGATAGATTTTTGAATTTTAATGAGACATAGAGATCTGCAAAGAAATTTAGAAATTAAGTTAACTGGGTCCCCTTTGGAGATTACCACTGGGGTGTGAAAAAAGCTAGTATTTTCAGGAAAAAAAGAATACTCGCTAGGACATCTGATGAAATGGCTTACCAGCTTTTGTGTGAAGACCTCCAGGGAGAGAGACTCCACTAACTCTTGGGGAATCCATTCCATTCTGTGATAGCTCCAATTGTTAGGAAGTGGTTCCTGACATCCAGCCTCAACTGGCCCATTTGTAACTTCCCCTCATTGCCACTGAGCCTGTCCTCTGGGACCAGACATAATAAACCAAACCTCTCCTCCACATAATGGCACTTCAGATACTTGAAAAAGACCTCTTCTGTCTCTCCTGACTCCCTCATTGCTCCTCATTTTCTAGAAAGCCTCCTCAGCTTCTCCCAGATATGCCCTTCTCCAATTCAGTTTCTGTCCTCCTTCCAAACCATCCAAATCAGCTTCATATTTCCATTTTCTTTACTTCCTCCTTCTGCTTTTTCGCAGTCCTTCTCCCGACTTTCTTTACAGGACCTTTGCCCTTGCTTATCATAGGTAGGAGCAAGCAGTGACATGGTCAGTGGGATGATTAGGAAGATGGTTATGGGAGTTTGCAGAGAATGGGGAGCAGGGGATTCCTGTGTCTCCCTCCTTCCTTCCCTGAATTCCTATGGATAATGAACCAGGACTGTAGCTCCTTCTTCTCTCTATCCCATCCTTCCTCCAGCTCCTTGATACATGTTTCTTTCACTTCTTATCAGGGGCCTCCTATACTCACCTTGGCTTTGCTGGTGAAATAGGACTCAGGGAAGAGTTGAACTGGAAGATGGGATGTGAGAAGCCTTGAGTCTGACTGATTCCTGATGCTTTTAAAGCTGTTTTTCACCTCTATCCAAGGAGAACGTTTCCAAATGCGGACAGATTTGACCCAAGTCGGGTCCCCTTTCGAGTAGATCAGGCTGAGAATATCTATCATCCAGTGGGTACCTACATGGAATACAAAGGACAGAAGGGTCTCATAAATATTCCATTCACAGAATCACAGATCCTCGGAGGTAGGAGAGGCTTCACTGGCATCAATCCTGCCCTTACTGGAACAAGCCTATGAAGGATTTCTGGGGATGGAAGCAAGGAAGATTGCAAAGCCCTACTTGAGACAGTGCTACTTGTTAAGATGTCTTTGACATGAAGCTCAAATTTGCCTGGATGATTGAATGGCCACACCAAAGAGTGTCTAGTCACTCAAGAAGCATCTCCTAGGCACTTACTGGATGTCAGGGTCTGTGCTGGATGCCAAGGATTCAAAATAAGGCAAAAGCACAATCCCTTCCCCATTGGAGCTCACAGTCCAAGGTGAAACTCAACCTGTAAATAAGTCATTTCATATATGAGTTATAGGAAATGAAGGAAAGAAAGTCAGAGAGAGGAAGTTACAGGCAATTGGAGACTTCAGCAAGCCATTTACAATTAATCTGGAAGGAATCCAGGGAATCTAAGAGGTAGAGGAGAGGAGAGATAACTTTAGGCAGAGAGAACACAGGCAGTGATGTGAGAAAGAATTCATTTGAACCTCTATACTATTCCAATCAGTATTAATCAGTTTTCTATGATTGCATAGGGGTAGGGATTATGATTCTGTATATTAGGTGCCAGAACTGTGAGCTGAAGATTGTAAGTTACTTGGTTAATAACAGGAAGCTAACTGGAGGCCCTCTACCCTCTTTTTATCATGGTAACAAAGCCCTGTTTGGCATAGGTGACTCAATTACATGGAAAGTCCTCTGATTTATTTTTGTGCCTCTGGACCATTCTCTCTCATCCCACATGAGCAGGTACCTATCTTACAACCACTTAGATCCCACATGCTTCACCCAACCTGAAACCTGCTCCCCTCCCAGCTGTAGACATACCATTTCTAACTGATGAATTATTTTTTGGCCATCAAAGCAAGATCTATCAACCAATAGGATTCCATACTTTATGTAGCCTCTTTAGAGTGTTCAGGTATGAAATCTGGTATCAAGTCTTATAAAATTAAAGCCCTGAAAGAAGGGGTCATCTCAGATCATGAGAAAGATCAGAGGTCCACTACATTGGAGGGGACCCAGGAATCTTTAATAAAGTGTCATTGCTCTGAGGTCTGCCTCAGTCTCTTTCATTGCAGACTGTCCAATTTTATCCCTAGTTGCCTAGTGCAAACACTAGGCTGTACTGTAGTTGTAATCGAAAGAAATAAGCATGTGGGAAGGACGGACCTGTAGAAGTTCCCCACCATAGCCCATAAAATACCTGTAAAAAATGATTCTAACTTAAAAAAATTCCCAATGGTCTTTTAAGGCAAAATGCCTTCCACATTCAGAGAAAGAACTATGAAATTCAATCACAGAATGTAACAGATCATTTTATTTTGTATTATGTTTTAGTTTGTTATATGATTTCTTCCATTCATTTTAACTCTTCTACACAGCATGACTATACTGAAAATGTATCTTATAGGAATGTATTAAATTGTATGCTGTCTTGGGGAGTAAAGGGGAAGGTATGGGGAGAGAGGGAGAAAAAAATCTAAGTTCTATGGTAGTGATTGTAGAACATTGAAAATAAATAAAATTAATTTTAAAAATGACTCTAAAGAAATTCTAGAGCAGCAGAAGCCCCAAAAGATGGAGTGAAAGAGATTTCCAACCCAAGGCATCCTGGAAGGCTGACAGGAAAGGTCTATCACACCAGAAGGCCACGTGGTAGGGAAAGGATCAGAGCAGGCTTTGGAGCATGCAGCATCCCTGACTGCAGCTGCAGTTCCCAGATCCCTCAACTCACAAATGCCAAAGGCAGCTTCAAAGATCATTGAGAAAGCTCTTTCACCTGCATGAGAAGGGAACATGGTCTGCCCCAGAAGCCTCAGGGCATCAGCAGTTGCTGCAGCATAGCATTCATTCTGGGATCCCTCAGTCTAAAGCCTCTGGGACAATCGCGGGCTGATCTGGATCCCAGCCCTGACTGGCAGCCCTGGGGTGAGGAGGAACTCTGACTGACCTGGTGGAGCTGGTGTAGGCTCTGAACAGTGAATTATACTCACAGATCCTGGAAACAACAGAGTGCTTGTGGTTGCACCCAGATCAGAGCACAGACAAGGAGAGGAGTAAACTGCTCTCCCTTGATTGTGCCACCTTGGAGAAACAGAACTTCCGGGTCCCCAGAGTATACCTTCCCCTCGACAAAGGACTCAAAAGTCAAGTAACTAGTTGGGAAAATGCCCAAAAAAGGGTAAAAAACAAGACTATAAAAGGCTACTTCTTTGGTGAACAGGTAGTTTCTTCCATTCTTTCAGATAAGGAAGAATAATGCCTACCATCAGAGGAAGATCTAAAAGTCAAGGTTTCTGCACCCAAAACCTCAAAAATAAATATGTAATGGTCTCAGACTATGGAAGAGCTCAAGTAGGATTTTGAAAATCATGTAGGAGAGGTGAGTTGAATAGGAAGGGATGATACGTAAAAAAATAAAATTAAGAGATGAGACAAGAATATAATGAGAGGAGAAAGGGAGAAGTAGAATAGGGCAAATTATCTTTCATAAAAGAGGTAAGAAAAAGATTTTTCAGCTTTTTCAATGGAGGGGGAAAGGGGGGAGGTGAGATGGAAAAAGTGAACCTTATACTCATCATATTTGGCTTAATGAGGGAATAACATAAACAGTCAACTTGGTATGAAAATCTATTTTACACTATAGGAAAGTAAGAGATAAGGAGATAAGTGGGGTAGGCATATGACAGAAGGGAGGGCAAATGGGAGGAGGAAGTAATTAGAAGAAAATACTTATGGGAATGGACAAGGGCAAAAGAGAGAATAGAACAAATAGGGGGGGCAGGATTGGATGGAGGGAAAAAGAGTTGGTCTTACACAACATGACTATTATGGAAGTGTTTTGCAAAACTACACATATATAGCCTATATTATGTTGCTTGCCTTCTCAGTGAGGATAGGGAGGGAGGGAGGAAGGGAGAGAAGTTGGAACTCAAAGTTTTAGGAACGACTGTTGAGAATTGTTTTTGCATGTAACTGGCAAATAAGAAATACAGATAATGGGGTATAGAAATCTATGTTGCCCTTCAAGAAAAGAGAGGAGATGAGGATAAGGGAAAGCAAGGGTGTGATAGAAGGGAGGGCAGATTGAGGGAAGGGGTAATCAGAATACATGGTGTTTTGGGATGGTGAGAGGGGAGAGATGGGGAGAAAATTTGGAATAAAAATTTTGTGGAATTGAATGTTAAAAACTAAATAAATAAATAAACATTTTTTAAAAAAAGAAATCAGCATGGAGTCCCTGATTTCCTGTTGCTCACAACCAGGCCTTGGGGGGACCTTGGGGTGAGACTGTGTGAAACTTAGTCAGTAACTAGACCAACACGGAAATGTACATTAGACATGCAAGAAAGGAGAACACGGCATCAGTAAGTTTCATCTCTGATGGGACAGGATGAAAAAGTCAGAGATTTGGGGGCCATAAAGCTGGGTAGAACTTCAAGACAAGGGAAGGAAAGGGCATATTTTTGCCTTGGGGAACATCATAAGCAACGGGTGCAAGGAGGGCAGCAGGGAGCATTTCTAGGGTTGGGGGAATAGAAGTTTATAGCCTATCATATGTAAAAGGGGCAGCTATACCCTCTGTCCTGTGAGTCAAGGACTTGAATTCTAATCCCAGCTCTATCATTTCCGTGAAAGCTATGTCCCCTTGAAGAGGTTTTGTGGTGCTGAAGTTAATAAAGTAGGAGATGTGTAGTCAGGAAAACCTGAGTCTGAGTCTTGCCTTACATGGTCAGTTCTGTTTCAGATTTTCTGGAATGCAGACAGTTAGCAGGGAGGTACTAATCAACCAGTCTGGATTGGGGCCTGGTGGAGTTTTTTCTGTTTGGTGCAAAGTGGCAGGGCAAAGAGCCCCAAGGGGATTCCACAGGGTGGAAAATCTAGTTGATATGAAGAAAGAAAAATACAAGTTCTTAACAACTTGATTCCTCCATAAATGGGATGGCTGCCTGAGTAGGGGTGGACTCCTGTCTTTGAAGATGTTTAGGCAACTTGTATGATGGCTTGTTGGGTTGAATAGAGTGGTGATTCCTTTCCCATAGAGGTTAGATTCAAGGACTACTAAGACTTCTTCCAATTCTCACATTGGGTCATTCTGGGATTGCAACTTTGGGGAGCAGCTACAGACTGTGAAACATGGTCACATCTGTTGGCACTAAGAAAAGCTCAGGGGACAAGAATCCAGAAGAAGACTTCTGGAGGTTTCCCAGAGAATGCAAGAACCATCCAGAATCATGATGGTGAACCATTCCCACCGCTGACATCCTGTTCTTATTTACAGGGACTGCAAATATTTAATTGGGAGGAAGAATTTGGGGGTACTGTGATCAATTGGGTTGGTTCTTATTTGAAGGAATAGTGTGTCCATATTTGAGAAACAGACAGCATCTTCCCACAGAGGGCATCCCCATGTCCACTCTTTACAATGTTTTCAGGAGTTATTCAAATAATGTGGAGTCACATGGTATTTCCCTCCCAAAGGGATTGCATTTTGACAACTGTGAATACTTTTCACACTGAGTTCCATTGTTGATGGCTTCTTCTTACCTCCCCTAGGTTTTTCTGCATTTCTGTGAGATGAATTCAGTGTTCTCCCTTTCCACACAAGAGTTCCATTCAAAGTTCTTCTCTGAGCAAATCCTACATCAGCATCTAATGAGTCAGAGCATGATTGAGGGATGAATCCTTGAAGAAATTCTGTCTGAGGAAGCCCAGAAATGGGAGGGCTGGGTCCTGGGTTAGGTGAACAATGTCAGCTGATCCACAGTGGAGCAACTGACCTTGATAAGTCATGAATTCCCCATCAATGGGGAAGCTCTGGCTGCAATGACATTTTCCCCAGAGATCTCGTGTTTTCTAAGGGATTCCTTTTCATGTCGCGATAGCCTTGGATGACTCCTAAATTACTCTTTCCTTGGAGAATCTGTGAATCTCTTCCCATGCCCTCCATCCTCTTGACATGAACAGTGAAGAGAAAGAAGAGAGAAGAGTTTGAAGAGGGAGGGAGGGAGGGAGAGAGAGAGAGAGACAGACAGAGAGAGAGAGAGAGAGAGAACTACAGAGAGAGGGAGACAGAGATAGAGAAACAAACAGACAGAGAAAGAGGAAAACAAAGATGATAAAGGAGCATGTAATGAATATAAAAGCAGTAGGGCAGCATTGTGTATTTGAGAGAGGGTTTTTTATAGTCTTTCAGTCCCTTAGTTCCCCTGGGCCAGAGTTCTTTTTAAGTTAAGGACAATATTTGCAGTATGCATCTCAAAGGTTTGTTGGGAGAACTGAAGGTAACTGTGGTCTTTAAACAAATAGAAAAATGGGACAAGGGTGAGCCAAGATCATGGAGTAAAAGGGAATTGCTTGGGCTCTCCTTCAAACTCTCCAAATACCTATAAAAACTACTCTAAACAAATTCTAGAGCAGCAGAACCCACAAAATGACAGAGTGAAAGAAATTTCGAGCCCAAGACAAGCTGGAAGGGCAACAGGGAAGGTCTATCACACTGGGCTGGGAGACAAGCACACTCCAGGATCCTCTGTGTGGCACAGACTGGACTGGAGCAGGTCTCAGGGCATTAAATCACTGGCAGTTGTGGGAGTTTTCAGACTTCTCAACCAACAAATACCTAATACAACACAGAATGTCAGTGGGAAATGTCTGTCCAGATCTGGATGAGAGGGGCGGAGCCAAGATGGCGGAGTAGAAAGACGCACATACACATAGCTCTGAACCCAGAGCCCATAGAACATTTGTAAAAAAGAACTCCCGGCGAATTCTGGAGCAGCAGTGGCCACAGAACGGTGGAGCGGAGGAGATCTCTGTTCCAAAGAGCCTGCAAACCTCTCGCAAAGATCCGTCGCGCTGCGGAGCCCAGCCCAGCCCTGCTGCGGCCACCTGGCACCAAGAGAAGCAGATCTGAGAGGGCTTTGGGGATGGAATCTCCAGCAGCTGCGCGGGTCCCTCCACCCAGAGGTGATGGGGGTCGGTGAGAGGGTCTCTTTGGCGGGTCAAGAAGGGAGTGGGGTGCCCCCATAACTCAGGCCCCCTCGGGAGGCAACAGCGGAGGTGGGAGCAGACCAGGCCTCCCCAAGCAGGCAGGATCCCAGATCCATTGTTGGTCTCTGCATAAACCCCCTGAGGGAACTGAGCCTGTGAGGTGGCCCTGCCCCCACCTGAGCACCTGAACTTTATCTCACACTGAATAGCAGCCCTGCCCCCACCCCAACCCCTGAGGCTGGGAAGCAGCATTTGAATCTCAGACCCCAAGCGCTTGCTGGGAGGATCTGGAGGCCAAGTGGGTGTGAAGAGAATATTCAGAAGTCAAGTCACTGGCTGGGAAAATGCCCAGAAAAGGGAAAAGAAATAAGGCTATAGAAGGTTACTTTCTTGGTGAACAGGCATTTCCTCCCTTCCTTTCTGATGAGGGAGAACAGTGCTTACCACCAGGGAATGACACAGAAGTCAAGGCTTCTGTATCCCAGCCCACTCAATGGGCTCAGACGATGGAAGAGCTCAAAAAGGATTTTGAAAATCAAGTTAGAGAGGTGGAGGAAAAGCTGGGAAGAGAAATGAGAGACATGCAGGTAAAGCAGATCTGGATGAGAAAAGAGCTTGGTCTGGCTCCAGTCACGGAGTGAATAGGAAAGGAAAATGATGGAGGACTTACTAAAGTTGAAGTATTTACATTCCTACATGGAAGCATGATATTTGTAACCCATGAGAGTTTTCGCAGTATTAAGATAGTTGGAGGGAATATATGTGAGAGGGCCCAGAGTGAGTTGAATATGAAAGGATGATATCTAAAAAACAATATTAAAGGGTTAGAGAGGAATGTACTGGGAGAAGGAGAAAGGGAGAGGTAGAATGTGATCAATTGTCTTATATAAAAGAGGCAAGAAAAAGCTTTTACATTGGAGGCAAAAAGGGGGAAGGTAAGAGTAAATGAGTGAACCTTACTCTCATTAGATTTGGCTTAAGGAGAGAATAATATACACACTTAATTGGGTATGAAAATCTATCTTACCCTACAGGAAAGTATAGGGGAAGGGAATAAGAGGGGGGGATAATAGAAGGAAGGGCAGATTGGGGGAGGAAGTAATCAGAATGCATGCTATCTTGGGGAAAGGGAAGGGGATTGCAGTAAAAATTTGAAACTCAAAATCTTGTGGAAATGGTTGTTGAAAAGTAAATTAATTAAAATCAAAAAGAAAAGAAAATGGGATTGTCATTAGATTAAAAATAGCCTTCCTGGGAAACTCTTTTGTCTCTCCTACAGTCCTTGGACCCTCTTAAGGTGAGTGCTGCCATTCTCTCTGACGCTTTCCTTGTGGTACAATTCATTGTTCCCCTGGACCAAGAGCATAAATCCTGCCTGGTCCCACTGAAGTGGCCTGAACACCTCTTCCTTCAAAGAGGACTCAGGACACAATGGTAAAACCACAGGGTCAGGATTACAGTTCTATTATGTCTATGAACTCTAACCAGTGCCTGTTTTTCTAGGGCTCCAGGGATTCACTTTATACCTGGGTTTCTTAATCTGAAGTGCATGGACCTAGAAAATTGACTGCTTAGAAATTTCAGGAGATCCATGAACTTAATGGGATGAAATTACATCTTTGTTTTCACTAACCTTTTACTGAAGTTTAGCACTTCCTTCAATTATTTAAAATCTTATTTGGATGAGGGGTCTATGTGCTTCAGCAAATTGTCTGCCAGAGGGAACAAGAGACACTAAAGTTTAAGAATCTTGGCTCTCCAAGGAGTCCTTTCCTTCAATATTAAGGCCAAGAATGTGCAGGAACAGCAGGAAGTTAATATTTCCAGTCACCTTCCCCATCTCTCGGTTGTCAACCCTGCTCTTTACCTGACTCGGGGTAGGTCATTATAATGACATCTTTGTCCCGAATTTCAAACTCATTGCACATCCTTTCGACTGTCTCCACATCAATGACTTCAGGAATGAAAGGTATCCCCTTCACAAACTTGAATGTGTTGGGATTCTCCATGCAGGCAGACCTCTCCAGGCTGGGTGAGTGCTCTCCTTTGGATCTCTCTCCTGGCTGTTTTTGCTTCCTCAGCTCTTCCCAACGTCTAGTGAACCACAGACTTGCTCAATAGGTCAGAAGTCAGAAGGCAATAATTAAGAAGCTTTGTAGCCTTGGATGTCTTTGACAAAGATGTTCAAGACCAAAAAATCTGAATCTGTGAGGTCATCTGGCATGAGGAACAACAGAATATAAATACACAGGACCAGAATAACAAATATTAGCTCAAAAAGAACACTTCCGTGACTGAGTTTGCATGGTGTGTGTATATCTTCAAGACTTCTGGAGAACTGTCAGGGAGAAGAGAGACTGGAAATGGTTATTTTTGCTCCAGGAGCAGAGTGGGAGGGGGCAAGCAAGGCTGATTTGGGGCAGACGTCCAGGAACACTATCTAATGACTAGAACTATGGCTGTTTATTTTCACTGAGAAGCAATCCTCATTGATTAGCTTTTGCAAAGGAATAGTTCCTTAGAAGATAGAGCAAGTGCAGAAGTATAACCACATGCCCTTTAACTGGTGAGGGAGACACACTCTCCCCTCTAGAACCCTCAGCCTTGGGGGAGTGGGTTCCAGGTTACCTTACCTGCTACCTACATTTCCTCCCCCCAGGTTCACTTCTGCATGTGGTAGAACTAATGGGTAAGGCTATTAATAACACAAGTCCCTGTGTTTTGCTGATCTTGCTCTAAAGAGTCTTTCTTGTAGCACCTAACCCTAACCCACACAGTAGCTCTCTGTCTTCTCTGCTCTGCCAGCAGCTCTTCAGCTTTGCCCCTCACCCCTTGGGAATGTACATCTCCACCAAATTCATCTCTACCCTTGCACTTGTGAGGAGCAGCTCTCAGCTGCTGAGTAGACCATTATCTGCAGTGGTGCTAAAATGGCAAGAGGTTCGGACAGATGAGAACCTCAGCATTTTGGCAGCATCAGATCCCTTGACCTCATTTGTCCCCATATGTGGATTCCAAACTAGTGCTGTCTCAAGGGACATTGACACAGCAGCAAAGTTCATTGGAGCTGGGGCTGCCATTGTGGGGGTGGCTGGCTCTGGAGCTAGTACTGGGACTGTGTTTGTAAGTCTCATCATTGGTTATGCCAGGAACCTCTCCTTGAAGCAGCAACTCTTTTCCTATGCCATCCTGGGCTTTGCCCTGTCTGAGGCCATGGGGCTCTTTTTCCTGATGGTGGCCTTCCTCATCCTCTTTGCCATGTGATGGATTCATTTCTATCTCCCAACATTTCTGAATGTTCCTCCTCGTCCTCCTCATCCTTCCATGTCTCCTGCAGCCTGTGAATACCTCCCCCTCCATCTTACCAGGTGGCCTTTACCAGGCTTGGGGTTTGACAGAGGGAAGACAAATAAATATTGTATTAATAAACTGGAAAAAAAAAAGAATCCATACAGTATTGTAAAATTTGATAGAATAGTTCAAGTGATTATCATTCTTTGTGAAACAACACCCCTTGTGAAAACTGACCCTTCTTCTGATATAACTAGCAGAGGAACTGAAGGGTTGGGTTCTACTGATAGAATAAAATTGGGAGCTAAAGCGTGGGGGAAACAGAAGTCAGACAGTGTTTCAAAGGCTGTGGAAATTATAGCAGAGAGGAAGATAATACTTGTAATAATAATCGTTGTTTATTCAGGAGAGGATGATTACCAAATTGTACCTTTAATTCATATATTCTACTATGAATGAGGCTGTAAGAGTGAGCTCATGGACTCTAGAAACTCGGCTGACCCTATAACTACCCTACTTCTGGTTATTGCCTCCTTGTTTCTTTTTGACTTTTTGTCTGCTAAACTTGGTTTCTAGATTTGTTTCCTTCATGCTTAGTATCCTTCACCTGCATATGGCTGATTGCTTCCGCCAGAGGTCACACTCCCCTGTCCACAACTGTGATGTGTCACCCCTGGATCTGGCATTGACCAAGCTCCAGATGCCAGCCAAACAACCGACCTCTCAAATGGGCAGGGACAACTCCATGTCCAATTTCAGCAGGAAGTAGCTATGGAAGAAGAGACTTTCACCCCTTATTCCAAGATTTTAGGCCCTATTCATTCAAGGGGGGGAGAGATGGGTTGCGTGTGCTCAAGCCCTGCCCTAAGATATTGCTGTGTGTGCTTGTTTTTTGTGATCCCTGTTATATTGTAAAGTTCTGTTGACACCAGTTGCCCCATTGACCTATGTATTAGATAAAAAAGATCTTGGGGTTGAATTTATTGTTTATGTATTTTTGCTTCATTTGAAGATCTTTTCCACCCATTACTAGGCCCATGTGACCTGCTCAAATCACATGGAAGCTTAAGTCACACACGGTGGGAGAAGCTTGCTGAACAGGAGGAACATGCAGTGTGGAGCAGAACTCAGAGAAAGTTGGTGAGAGCAGTTAGGGTGGAGGAGACAGGACAAAGGCAGGCACAGCTAGTGTTGTGGGAAGGCACTGGCAGGGGCAGGGGGAGGGAGGAAGGGAAAAGGGGGGAAGGCTTGAGAATGGAGTTGTCCCCTTCAATGCTCATGTGTATTGACTTCTTGTTACCATAATGGATTTGACTTTCTGGTGTCCGAATAAATGTTTCTATTCTGCCTTCCATATGGGGTGTCTGTTACACTTTGCAATTCACAACTACCCCAGCATGTTCATAGTCGTCCTCACGGCTGTGAACATTGCCTTGGTGATACACCATCTCAGGAACAAAACTTAGAGAAAAACAACGAATGCTAAAAAGTGCTTTTAATGGAAGTGGGGAAAACCCTTTTTTAAAAAAATTGCTGTCCAATTTGTAAACATAAATAATTATGTAAAATATGGCAACTGCTTCCAACTACAATATACAATGAGAACTGAAATGATGCAAGAGTTTCAGAGAGGATGTTTTCTCATTATTGAAGGTTCTTGGTAGGCAGGACCTGCTTTATCTTGGCATCTCTTGTACCTGTTCCATCACCTAGTACACAGTGGATGCCACATAAATGCCTGCAGAAGTCCGCTGAATCCCATGTTATTTGCAGTATGTAATTGCATTAACAGACCACAACTGACTTCACACTTCTCCAAGGGTTAAGTCTTTAGGGGGCTTCTGGGCTTTGTATCAACAAATAACAAAAGTCTTTGAACCACTCACTGTTAGGTTTTTGATAACATTAGCAGGAAGTTACCACGGCTGGGATTTTTAGATCCAAAGCGAGGATTACCTTTCTAGGGTTCAGCAAGAACCGTCAGATAAATCTACCCCCACACTCCCACTCAAGATCCATCCAAGGTGATCTTCCTGGGCTTAGGTCGGAGTGACATTTTTCTTTGAGACTTTGCTTGTGGCTGTTTTCACGCCACTGTTTTCTGAGTTTTGTATCCTGTTTCTCCATCTCCTGGTCAGGTTTTGTTGTTGTTTGCTCATTTGTTTCCAATCTATTTTGCATCTTTGAGTGTGATGTTAGAGTTGGATTCTGTTTACCTCTGGTGTGTGTGTGCGCGTGTGTGCGTTCATGCGTGCGTGCATGTTCTGAGCTTTAGGCTTTGATCCCATACATGTTTTCACATCTAGCTCTGGGGGCCTAAGTTTCTGGTGTGGGGTCTAGTGACTGCCCCCCGGGTTTCACTCCTCTCCACCCTAGAACCCAGTCCTGTCCTAGCATGAGCACAAGGATCCCCTAAAACCTCTTTATGACCAAGCGTTGGATCCCCTCACTGTCCCTGGGTGCTGCTGCCACCTCCACCTTCGAGGTCCACAGCTGCTGCCCACCACCCCCCACCAGTGCTGCAGACCTCTCGTTCTGCGCTTCTAAGATGTCCCAGACCGGACAAATGGCTCACTTTGACTTTTTCTTGGTTACACTTCTTAGAATTAAATTCAATGTGCTTTTTAGAAGTTGTCTAGAAGGAAATGTTGAGAGAGTTTATATGAACACTAACAGCTCTGTAACCTTAGCTTTGCTCCCCCAAGCAACATAAGTTTAATCCATCTTTCACATGACAGCATTCCAAAAACCTGATTCTATTGCACTCTCCCCCAGCCCCTCCCCACCACCAGCGTCCCTAAGTACTTCAACCAATCCTCAGATAGCCAGATGACTGTGGCTTCAACCCAGGAAGGACGGAAGACCTTTTCCCTCTCTAGGCCTCAGTTTCCCCATCTGCAAAATGATGGAGTTGACCGTGATAACACTAAGATTCTATCACTCTGCACCCTGAATGGCTTTAATAAGACTTCAGGTCACAGGGACAAAGCCTCAGAGTTCTCTTCCCTCTAGCCAGAAAGTGACCGCAGCTGGCCTAGGCTTGTCTCCCAACAGTCAGTCACCAATTAATTAACCAATTAACCCTAAATGCGCTTATGCCCAGCAATCCCCAGAGGAAGGCAAAGGCAGACCAGCCAGGACAGATGAATAGATCTCCTCTTGTTCTAACAGGAAACCTTGGAGGAACCCTAGCACCTCACAAAAAAAGCATCCTGCCTCTAACTCTAACCCTAACCAAACTCCTGCTTGGATGGGTGAGAGAGAATGACAGTCATCCAGATTCTAGGGCCCTTCTTTCTTTCCTACCATGGAGGGGATGATGCCTGGTAATTGAAATAATACTGGGTCTGAAGTCAGAGGACCTGGGTTCAAATCCTTCCTCAGCCATTGTGACCTCAGGCAAGTCACTTTACCTCTCCGGGCCTCAGTTTTCCCATCTGTAAAATGAGAGATGGCCATTCAAAGCCTATGTGAAGTCATATGCTCTGTGCCTTTCCTGAAATAGAATGGGGCTCCTCTATGGCCTAACATTTCAAATTGCCGTCCTTTCCCCCAACCAGGGGCCAGAGAATATCCCAGGTACTGCTCTCTCCCTTTCTCTCCAGTTGTGTTCATTCATGCATTGACTCAGTGGAGAGCAGTCTTGGACCCTCTGGCAATAGACTTGTGACTGAGAGGGACCTTCGAGATCCATCGTTCCAATCCCCTCATTTATAGATGAGGAAACTGAGGCTCAGAGATGCAAAGGGTCCCACAGGTAGACTCCTGAGCCAGGGCTGGCAGTCAGGAATTCTCCTCCTGATCTGTGTAGGACCCATTACTTCTCCCCCTTCTAGGTCTATTTAATGATGTTCTCTGAGTTGAGAAGGCCCATGGAAAACTGGATTAGGCTTATCCTACTTGATCCAGGGAGCAGAAGGGAGGAAAGTTACAGAAGTCGATGTAGTCAAGACCAATGAAAGCCATCCCAAGATAGGATGGGCTGCCTGCAGAGCCAGCGGGCTCTCCTTCCAGGGAGTGAAAGCAGAGGCTAGACCTCTCTCTACCAGTGTGTTGTGCGTGAGAAGCTTCTTGTGGGTTGCCCAAGGAAGCTACTGAGATCCCTGCTAGCCCTGGGAAGCTAGAGTCAGAAGTACAGGAAGAGGATGTGAGGACTCTTGGATAGACTTAGCCCTTCACAGTAATGCAAGGATCTAAACTATTTCCAGAGAACTCATGGTGCAAAATGCCATCCACATCCAGAGAAACAGCTATGGAGTCAGAATACAGAGTGAAGCAGACCGTTTTCTCTTGTTAAGTTTGGTCTTGTTTAGTTTTACTCCTTTCTCCCATTCATTTTAATTCTTCTAGACAACATGACTAAAGTGAAAACGTGTGCAATGAGAATGTGGCTTAATAAGTTCAATAGGATAATAAAAACGTAGAGCCCATATAAGATTGCATGCCATCTTGGCAAAGGAGGGCAGGAGGGGAAAGAAAATTTTAAACTTATGGAAGTGATTGTTGAAAACTGATAACGAAGAAATAAATTTGAAAAATAAAATGGGAATATTAATTTTAAAAAAAGCAGAGGAAGTGCAGCCTTCTGGCTGAGTAATACAGTCTTCGGCTTCTGCATCTAAAAAATTAGAGGACAGGCTAGAACACAGGATTTTTAACAACTGTGATAGATGATAGACAATTGCATTTCAATAAAATTGGCTTTCTTTGTAAACCTATGTATTCTAATCATGTATTCAAAAACATGATTCTGTGTATGTAAGCCAATCAGCATTTATTAAGCATCTACTAGGTGGTGCAGTGGATGGAGCACCAGTGCAGGAGCCAGGAGGACCTGAGTTCAAATCTCACCTCAGACACTCAACACTCACTAGCTGTGTGACCTTGGGCAAGTCACTTAACCCCAATTGCCTCATCCTGGGTCATCTCCAGTCATCCTGAGGAATATCTGGTCACTGGATTCAGATGGCTCTGGAGGAGAAGTGAGGCTGGTGACCTGCAGCCCTCCCTCACTCAAAACAAAGTCAAGGGCAAGTCACGTCATCATTTCTCTGATGGCACGGTCCTCTTCGACAACGAAGGATAAACACACTGATTATGCTAAGCACTAGAATTACACAGCAAGGCAGAAAACATTCTCTGTTCTCAAAGAGCTCACAGTCCCACAGAGGAGACAACAACTATGTTCCCATAAGCTACATAAAGGAGGGAGCATTTCTTAATCACCTATGATGTGCTAGGCAGTTAAAAAAAATGTTTTGGTTGGATCCTCACACCAACCCTGAGGAAATTAAGGCACAGAGATTAAGTGACTGCTGCAGTACACAGAGTCCTGGTCATGAGGGCCAAGAGGACCCAGCTCAAATCTAGTTAGGCACTTACTAGCTGGGTGACCCTGGGCAAATCACTTAATCTCTGTTTGTTTGGTATTCAAAGCCCTTCGTAATGAGCATGCCCCCACTCCCCACCCCCAGTCTTCTCCCTACCTCCTCTTTGATCCAGTGGCACAGGCCTTCTGCCAGTTCCCTGAACTAGACCCTCCATCTCCCAATTCTGCACTTTCTCTGACTGTGCCCCATGCCTGAAACTTCCCTTCAAATCACAGTTAAAATCCTCTCTTGGACCAGAAGCCTTTCCTGATCCCTCTTAGTGATAGATAACAACTGGCAGTGTCCAAGACTGCTGAAAGGTCAAGGAGAATAAGCACTGAGAAAAGGCCATTAGATGTGGTAACTAAGAGATCCCTGGAGATTTTGGAGAGGGCAGTTTGGGTGGAAAGATGAAGTCAGAAGCCAGAGTGCTTTTGTGTGATCCTGTGTGATCCCTGTGATATTGTTGTAAAGTTCTGCTGACACCAGTTGCCTAAGATGTTGTTTTATATGCTTATTTTCTGTTATCCCTGTCACAGTTCTGTTGATACCAGTTGCCCCACTGACTTCTGTAATGAATATGAAAGATCTGGGGGTCAAATGTAATGGTAATTTAAAGATCTTTCCCATTCATTAATAGGCTCATGTCACCTGCTCAAATTACATGGAAGCCTAAGTCACATGTGGTGGAAGGAGAGGAGCAGTAGTCACCTGAGTGATGTAGGAAACAGGGGTCTCAGCTGAGAGTGGGGGGAGGAGAGCCATGGGGCTGCCCAAGGAGTCCTGGACACACAAGTAGGTGAAGAACCCCTGGCCTGGATGCTCTCCAGGTCCTGTCTGTGCTCCTTTGGCCAAGGATCAGTTCAAGTGTAGGTCAGGATCTGAACCTCATCAATCTCTAAGATCCTGGTTTTGAGGGAAATCAAGCTGCTGGGGGCCAAGGAAAGGTCACTGGATTTGAACTTAAGACACATCTTCCATTCCTGAATCTGCCCCTATCCCTCTGGGCTTTCTCACTTTCCCCACATGCACAAGGAGAGGGGTAGGGTTTGACGCCCTCAAAGGGTCTTTTGTGATGGCTCTTGGCAGTCCCTCTATCCTGGAGAGACCTTCTCAGATGTGATGCCCACTGATGATCGTCACTGAGGACTTAGACCTGAGCCCAGGGTTCTGTAAAGAGGGAGGGAAGCCTAAAGGGGTGCCCCAGAAGGTTTGACTGTGCCCCTTAGCCAAGGCCCTGGTTCCTCACTGAGCTTGCTTCTCCTCCAAGGATGTCACCTGCCCAATCAGCCTCATAGGCACAGGCTTCACCAGCCTTACAGGGTTCTAGACGTCAGTACTCCTGGCTCTCTTGTTCTCCTGGCCCTGCCCAGGGACCCCTGAAGGGAAGAGCTACCATTTCTTCACATGCCTCCTCATTGCCCTCCTTCCCTAGAGCCCACCTCCATCTCTTAGAACATTTCCCATCACCCCACAGCCCTTTCGAAGTCCTTCAGCAGTGGAGCCAAGGCCTTGCAGATGCTTGAGTTGGCACATTTCCCTTGGGCCCCATCATCCCTGAACAGAAGCCCAGATCTGGGGTACTCAACCGGTCCACGCTCTGCTGCCCCTAGCCTTCCTGACCATTTAGGAATTCTTCAGTTCCATTTCCCTTCCAGGAGGCCAGGGGTGGGGAGCAACTTGACATCAACACTGACCCCAATAAGCCAAGATGGGTGTCCAAGCTGGGATGGGGTGAAGTTAGATGGACAATGCACCAAGGATAGTCAAGAGATGACCCCCTGACCTGTCTTCTTTTTCTGCTTCTGGGCATTATTCCTTCTCCCTATTTCTCCTGGTCTACATCTGGTTGAACTCAATGGTGGTGCCAAATCTTCAGTGTGGACTGGTGAGTGCACTGGAGTGAGAGGCCAGCAAGGACCTATCATTACCTCTGACTGTGGATCAGAAATGGTTCCTAGGGCAAGGCAAGTCCATTGAAAGCTCGGGGGCAAGTGGGGAGGGCACCACAATGTACAGTTTAGAGTCTGGAGTCTGAAGACCTGAGTTCAAATCTAGCCTCAGGCATGTAGTAGCTGGGTCATCCATGGCAACTCACTTCATCTCTGCCTGCCTCAGTGTCCTCAACTGTAAACCAGGGATCCTAATAGCACCTGCCTCTCTCACAAATCTGTAATGCCTAGCTCTTCCTCTCTCTTCTTCCAAATGGCCCTCTGGGCACAGCACCCAGATGAAGATGGTGAGGACCCTTCAGGAAGGGAGGTCCCATTGAGAGGGGAGGAGCCGCTCCAGCCTCAGTCTCCATAGGCCTGGCTCTGGCACCGGTGTGATACTTGGCTTTCCTCTTCTGGAGACTCAGTATGACCCTCAAAGAGAGAGAATTCTACCATCCATGTGATCTTCCCTTCTCTGGGCCTGTTTCCCCACTCACAAAAACAGGGCATTGGGCTAGATCATCTCCATAGGACCAATAGCTCCAACATCTGGGATTCTATGAATCGAGTCTGTTGCTGCCCAGGGGTCAGACACAAAGAAGAAGGTGTGGCCTCTCCCAGCACAAGGCTGCCCTCTCCAGAGGTCAATGGGACATGTTGTGGAGTGTGACCCTCATTTCCAATGGGCATGTCAGGGCCCTAGAAGTGACCATGACAGAACTTCAATCCCATCCCACTCACAGGTGAACAAACAAGCTCAGCTTTAGCTGACTTTCCCACCATCCCAGAGCACATAAGTCAGAGGTGAAAGGGGCTTTGGAACCACTTGATAGAACTAGAGGAAGGGAAGATTCCAAGAGCTTGCTCAAGGTCACCCAGCTGCCCAGCAGCTGATCATCTGGCCCCAGTCCCAGCAACTGCCACTCTGATCAAGACAAGTCTAGCCTGTCCAAACCAGGAAGGCAGCTCTAACCATATGTGGGCCATCCTTGAGGGATGACAGTGGCTGCTTTCCCAGCACACCCCAGGACAGGGAGGTTTCCTGTTCAAACATCCAAATCTCTCCCTTTCTTTACCCCAACATCGCTGCTCTCCACCCTGAGCCTCCAGCACCATTGTTGCTCCCTAATGGCAAGGGGGTGCCTACTAGCTGCATGCCTGTGGACTCCGTCCTCTTACAACCTGCTTCCCAGGCTTGAGGGGAAGAAATCATTGTATAAACCAAGAGGCACCAGAGGTATGAGACCCAAGAGGGCAGGACCCAGCTGCTGCTAATCCATCCTGTGGACTTGCCAGCACCCTGGGGATACGAAGATGGACTCTGCAGCACCTGCCCTGCCCCTAAAGATGGGGGATGCACCCCAAGCAAGATGGCTGGTGTTCACCTACTGCTTAAGCACTGCCCAAGTCTGTCAAAGGCATTTTCCTTCATTTAGCCTCACATCTACTCTTTGGGAGGGAACTCTTAACTGTCCCCATTTGACACAGGGGGAAACTGAGCCTATGCAAAGGCAAGACATGTCCAAGGCAACATGATCAATCTGTGTCAGAGACCTTCCTCAGCATGCCTCTCATTAAAAGTGAGGGACCCTACTTATAAATGATCAAAGAATATGAACAGGCAATTCTCAGAAGAAGAAATCAAAGCTATCTATAGTCATGTGAAAAAATGCTCTAAATCACTATTGATCAGAGAAATGCAAATTAAAAAAACTCTGAGATCCCACCTCACACCTACCACATTGGCTAATATGACAGAAAAGGAAAATAATAAATGCTGGAGATGTGGGAAAATTGGAACACTAATGCATTGTTGGTGGAGTTGTGAACTGATCCAAACCATTCTGGAGAACAATTTGGAACAAGGCCCACAAGGCTATAAAACAGTGTATATCCTTTGATCAAAGCATCCAACAATACCACTTCTAGGCCTATATCCCAAAGAGATCATAAAAATGGGAAAAGGAAAAACATGTACAAAAATATTTAGAGTAGCTTTTTGTTGTGGTTAAGTATTGAAAAATGAGGGGATGTCCATCAGTTGGGGAATGGCTGAAAAAGTTGAGGTCTATGAATCTAATGGAATACTATTGTGCTATAAGAAATGACAAACAGGGGGACTTCAGAAAAACCTGGGCTTATGTGAACTGATATTGCACAGGGAACAGCAATACTGTGCAACGATCAGCTCTGAATGGCTTATGTCTTCTGAGCAAGGCAAGGATCTAATATAATTCCAAAGGACTCGATGGAAAATGCTGTCCACCTCCAGGGAAAGCACTACAGAGCCTGAATGCAAACCAAAGCAGATGGTATTTGCTCTTTGCTGTTTTATTCTTTCCTGTGGTTTTCCCCTTCTTTTGATTTTTCTTTTACAACATGACTAATGTGGATGTGTTTTAAAAGTAAAAGGAAGGGACCAGCACAGTGATACTGATGAGTCCTACGACCTCAGCCCTAGAGGCTGGCATCTCAGCAAGGTCGTGTTGATCTGCCGAAGGCAAAAGTCCCAAGCACGAGCCCCTAAAAGGGAAGATCTGAGGCAGCCAGCGTGGAGGCGACACAGCTGGCTACCCTCAAAGATCAGTCCTCTAAGCAAACCACGGAGTCCTTACTGGGTACAAAGTTGGCCCAGATCCCTCGGGAGGTGGGGGGGAATAAACAACTGCCCCTAACTTCATGGGGTTTTTAATATGACTCATCGCAATCATGGTGCTAACCAGAGGAAAATAATTCCCATCTCTACCAAACACAGAAGTTGAGGTTGAGGCTCACAGTCAGGGTCAAGGCTTAGGGCCAAGGTTATGGTTAAGGGTCAGGGTGGAGGCCTCATCGGAGAGATCTTCAGTCAGCCCTTGGTATCAGGAGGGAGCCGCAGGAGTCACCTCTGCAGGGGCTGGCCCCGCCAGGGCAGCCCTCAGCAGGCCCTCCGTCTCAGGAGTCAGGGGCGCATGGGAGAAGACACAGTGGTCACCCTGGTAGCACTTGGCACCCGTGTGGAAGAACTTACAGGGGAACTCATGGTGCAAGAAGCGGCACTGGTCTCCCCGCGTACAGTAGCCTTGCACGTAGAACTTGCAGAGTTGCTGGAACTTGAGGCCATCAGCTGCATGGTCCAGCCGGCACTGCTCTCCGCGGACACACCGTCCAGCCAGGAAATACTTACACACCCTCTGCGAGCCCAGGACCACTGTGTTCTTCTGGATGAACTCCTCGCTCACAGGGGCATGCTCTGGGGCAGTGGAAGGCCCCGCTGGGTGCCTGGGGCCCTGGGCCTTCGCCAGCCCTACCCGCTTCCTCTTCTTGGCACGGCTGGCATTCCTGGCCCCAGAGCTACGCTTGGCCCCTTTCTTTGTCCTGCCCTCCATAAGTGGGGGCACTGGGGCCGCCTCAGAGGCCTCCCTCTCCCGTCTGTACTGCTCAAGGAGCTGGGCAAAGTCTTCCTCCTGGGGCTGCTTCCCCTTGGCAGCAAGAGTTCCAGGCTCCTTGCCTCTCTTCTTGCCATCTGGTCGAAGGCCACCACCTTGGCCACTATGTTTCTTGGACCCGCCTTCCCCCGGTCTGGGCCTGCAGGCAGCACTGTCCGGGTTCAAAGTCCCGGGCCTTGAGCCAGGAGTAGGCCTAGGGGATAGCAGGGATGGAGTCATCACCTGGAGCAGAGGTGCACAGGTCACACTTCCTGAGCCTGGGAGTGCTATGCTGGGGGAAAGCATGGGGTTTGGGGGTTTGCAAAACAGGTCCCCAAAATCACAGCAAGGGGAATCTCCAGAGGTCTCTGCGGCCCCAGGGCCATCAGGGCTGGGCTCTGAGGCTTGGCAGGGGCTTGAAGGCTCCCGCACCACATTTCCAAAGCTGGTGGGGCTAGATGAAGACCCAGAGAGTGGAGCATACAGGGCCAGCCCAAGGCCCGACTGTGAGCAACTCAGCTTCCCACAGCCCTCCTTGGGTGAAACATGATGATCTTTAGTAAAGCTGGGGCCGAGCATGGGATTTGGGGGCTTGGAGAAGAGATCTTCAAAGGGCACCAGGTCGGTGGGGAAGAGCGTGAAGGACATGCTGCACACGGCTCCTGCGATCGAAGCCACTTTCAGGCTGGCCAGCCACGACTCAGCTGAGGGTCCCCTTGAGGAGGTGTGGGCAAACGCTGCCCTGGAAGACAGGGGAAGAGTTGAGAGCACCCAGGAGGTCTGTGGCCATCTCCCAACAGTCCAAGCATTCTCTCTGGATGCCCACCCTGTCCTGCCCACTTCTGGCCTCCTCTTAGGCCTCCCTGTGAGACCACCCCTCAATTAACTGATCCTGTATGGGGCCTTTCCCACCATGCTTTCCTTTCCTAAGAAACTCTTCAGTGAGGAAAGTGCCAGGAGGGCACCAGGGCTCTACACAGTCTTCCCCCCACTCCCCCATTTAGCTTCCTTTTGTATATGGTCTTCCCCACTAGGTTGTAAGCTCCATGAGGGCAGGAAGTATCTTTTGCCTTCCTCTATATTCCCTGCACTCAGGAAAGGGCCCAGCACACAGTAGGATCTTTATCAGCATTTGAAGACTCAAGGAGGGACCTCCTCTAGGGCCCAGAATATCCCAGGGACAGTGGGAAGACTGGGAGGGCACACCGGGCTTCCATGGCATCACTGGCACAGAAGGACGCTGGGCCAAAGTCTCCACACTCCTAATTCTGCCTTCAGGGCCTTACAGAATAAACATAATGTTGGCCTTCCAGGGTCCAAAGCCCCCAGCACACCACCTGCCTCATGTCTCAACGTCCCCAACATGCCCTCCACGAGTCTCCACGGAACTCACCTCTCTGGCATCCAGGCTGGGGGAGGACCGAACCTCAGAAGCTCTGCTCCTCAGGTGGCCCGGCCTGAGGCCCCAGTCCTTCTTGTGGACTCAATGCTGTGACCCCACCAAAGCGTGGTCACCTCCATGGAGACGCAGCTCTAAGGGGTCCAGAAGAGAAGAGTGGGGACCAGAGTGTGGCCGAGGGTCAGCTACCTAAAAACGAAGCAAGAGAAGAGTGACCTTTTTGCTCAAGTCTCTGTCCCTTGGCTAAGTGCTGTCAGATGGGCCTATCAACAAAGCTATGTCAACAAAACATGGCTTCAGGCACGAAGCTAGCACTTCTCAAAGGGAACCCCCATCAAAGGACTGTGGGGTCCAAAGAACTTTCAACCCCACACACAGATCTCTTCCTGTTCAGAAATACTGACAGAACCCACTTAAGCCAAAGCTCAGGGTGGGGAAGTCCTCAACAATTTTTAAGAAGGTAAAAATGTTCAAGGCCCATCCTTAAAGGTAAGAGATTAGAGAGAGAACTTCAATTTTCTCATTTAACAGATAGGTAAACTAAGGTCCACAAACGTGCAGGAATCGAATCCAGGCCTCCTGGCCCCACCCAGCCTGCTGCCAGATGGAGGGCAGGTTCTCAAGCACAACCTGGCAATCAGCCGCCAGCCACCTAATGCCTGGGCCACTGGGTATGGGATCCCTGTCCCCAAGGGAGAAACACAAGACTTAACTCTGGGGGGGCCGCAGTGCAGATGGCAGCTGCCCCCCCCCAGTCTGTCTGCCCCCTCTCATATGATGTCCATGCCCTCAGGCCTTCAGGAGTGGACAGGAAGTCCTCCACATATAAGAGCGCTCTCCCCTCAGGCCGCAGAGGCAGTGTGCAGGAGGACCCTGGGAGACTGCCCAAGTCAAAGGAAAAACGGAGGAAAGAGACCCACTCCTCCCTCCAGGATGTGGACTCGAGCAGTGTCCACACAAGGGCCACCAAGGCCAGGAATCATCTCCCTTTCCCTTCCAGGCCCCTTCTTCAGTCTAACATCAGCTTCCCTGGCCCCAGAGGGGTCCATCTTGGAATGAGCCCCTGAAGGCTGAATTGGGGGAGCTGAGGACCTTCTCTCCCAGGTCACGGCTTTGAGACAGGGGTGGCCTAGATGGAGGGCTGGCAGAGGGCAGAGGCTGACAGGGGACAGAGGCTGGCCAGTGGGCAGAGGGCTGGCCAGGGGGCGGAGGGCTGGCAGGAGGCGGAGGCTGGCAGGGGGCACAGGGCTGGCAGGGGGAGGAGGGCTGGCCGGGGGAGGAGGGCTGGCCAGGGGGCGGAGGGCTGGCAGGAAGCAGAGGCTGGCAGGGGGCACAGGGCTGGCAGAGGGCGGAGGGCCGGCCCGCCCAGGACTAGGTAGGACAATGCCCTTGTCCAGGCACAGTCCCAGGACAGGAGGTCTCTCTCTGGACGCACTTGATGACCAGATCGAGGCGCCTTTTCCAGCAGGGTTGGGGCGCTCACTCCTAGGTCTGGGGACCAGGGCAGGGGCAGGTCCAGGGGGCGGGGCATGGCAGAGCCTGGCCCGCCCCTCCCCACGGCACCACCCCTCCCGTGGCCCCGCCCACCAGAGCCCGCCCCTGCCCGCCTCCGGGGCCCCACCCACCAGAGCCCCGCCCCCTCCCGCAGAGGGCCGGTCCGGGGAGGAGGGCTGGCAGGGGGCGGAGGGCTGGCAGGAGGCACAGGGCAGGTCCAGGGGGCGGGGCATGGCAGAGTTTGGCCCGCCCCTCCCCACGGCACCACCCCTCCCGTGGCCCCGCCCACCAGAGCCCGCCCCTGCCCGCCTCCATGGCCCTCCCCACCAGAGCCCCGCCCCTGCCCGCCTCCGGGGCCCCGCCCGCCTCCGGGGCCCCGCCCGCCTCCATGGCCCGCCCCCTCCCGCAGAGGGCCGGGCCAGGGGGGAGGGGGGAAGGAGGCGGTGGCCCCTCCCACAAATGACCCCCACCCGCTCATTCGGGCCGGGAGGCCGGCCCGGAGGGAGACGAGCACCTCGGGAGGACGTTCCCCCCACCCCCGCTCCGGGGAGGAGGGGGCCAAGGAATGGCCCCGCTGCCCCCCACTTCCGCCGCTCCTCGGGGGCAGCGGGGGCCGCGCCAGCGCCGGGAGGAGGGGGAGGGGACCCGACCCTTCTGGGGAGCGCACACCTGCTGAAAGCCTCTCTCCTCGCGGGGTCACGCAGCGGCACGGCGACCCCGAGCCTCACGCGACGTGCGACGTGACGTCACGCACCCGAGGCGCCGTAGTCACCCTTCCTCCCCGCCCCCGCAGCCGCGCCCCCCGCACATGGACGCATGCGCAGACGCAGACGCCCCCAGAGCTCCCTGCCGTCGCTCCCCGGCAGCCGGCAGCCGGCCGTGGCCGCAGACGAGGGCGCCCCCCCCACACCTACCGCAGCCGTCTGGCGCTACTGCGCATGGACGGAAGAGGCTCCGCCAATCAGGAGCCGCGGTGTCCCCTCTCTCTCTCCGGCCACGCCCGACGGCCCGAGCGCCTCCCGCTCCAGGGTGGCGGCGTGGGCCCGCGGGGCCCGGACCAGGGGCGAGCTCCCCCTGGAGGGCTGCAGGTACACAGCAGGCGCTTAGCCAGGGCTGCGTGCATGAACCTGGCACCGCAGGGGGCCCCCAGCCCCCCACGTGCCAGCCCCGCCCTGGGGGAAGCCCGCGGTGGGCTTCCTCCCCGCGTGTAGTAATGGGGGAGGGGCTTGGATGGGGGGGGCTGCCTCACAGCGCACATCCCAGACTGACACGTCACAGACAGACAGACAGAGCTCCCAGACTGGCACATCATAGACAGACAGACAGACAGACAGAGCTCCCAGATTGACACGTCACAGACAGACAGACAGACAGAGCTCCCAGACTGGCACATCACAGACAGACAGACAGACAGAGCTCCCAGACTGACACGTCACAGACAGACAGACAGACAGAGCTCCCAGACTGACACGTCACAGACAGACAGACAGACAGAGCTCCCAGACTGACACGTCACAGACAGACAGACAGACAGAGCTCCCAGATTGGCACATCATAGACAGACAGACAGACAGAGCTCCCAGACTGACACGTCACAGACAGACAGACAGAGCTCCCAGACTGGCACGTCACAGACAGACAGACAGAGCTCCCAGACTGGCACGTCACAGACAGACAGAGCTCCCAGACTGGCACATCATAGACAGACAGACAGACAGAGCTCCCAGACTGACACGTCACGGACAGACAGACAGACAGACAGAGCTCCCAGACTGACACGTCACGGACAGACAGACAGAGCTCCCAGACTGACACGTCACGGACAGACAGACAGAGCTCCCAAACTGGCACGTCACAGACAGACAGAGCTCCCAGACTGACACGTCACGGACAGACAGACAGAGCTCCCAGACTGGCACATCACAGACAGACAGACAGAGCTCCCAGACTGACACGTCACAGACAGACAGACAGACAGACAGAGCTGCCAGACTGACACATCACAGACTGACAGACAGAGCTCCCAGACTGACACGTCACAGACAGACAGACAGACAGAGCTCCCAGACTGACACGTCACAGACAGACAGACAGACAGAGCTCCCAGACTGACACATCACAGACTGACAGACAGAGCTCCCAGACTGACACATCACAGACAGACAGACAGAGCTCCCAGACTGACACATCACGGACAGACAGACAGAGCTCCCAGACTGACACGTCACAGACAGACAGACAGACAGACAGAGCTCCCAGACTGACACATCACAGACTGACAGACAGAGCTCCCAGACTGGCACATCACAGACAGACAGACAGAGGTCCCAGACTGGCACGTCACAGACAGACAGACAGACAGAGCTGCCAGACTGACACATCACAGACTGACAGACAGAGCTCCCAGACTGGCACATCACAGACTGACAGACAGAGCTCCCAGACTGGCACGTCACAGACAGACAGACAGACAGAGCTCC
The DNA here is from genome assembly GCF_028372415.1 of Notamacropus eugenii. Taxonomy (NCBI): domain Eukaryota; kingdom Metazoa; phylum Chordata; class Mammalia; order Diprotodontia; family Macropodidae; genus Notamacropus; species Notamacropus eugenii. The sequence continues at coordinate 1,703,754 of NC_092876.1, read as the reverse complement.
CAGACTGACACATCACAGACTGACAGACAGAGCTCCCAGACTGACACGTCACAGACAGACAGACAGACAGAGCTCCCAGACTGACACATCACAGACTGACAGACAGAGCTCCCAGACTGGCACATCACAGACTGACAGACAGAGCTCCCAGACTGGCACATCACAGACAGACAGACAGAGCTCCCAGACTGACACGTCATGGACAGACAGACAGACAGACAGAGCTCCCAGACTGACACATCACAGACTGACAGACAGAGCTCCCAGACTGGCACGTCATGGACAGACAGACAGAGCTCCCAGACTGGCACGTCACAGACAGACAGACAGAGCTCCCAGACTGACACGTCATGGACAGACAGACAGACAGACAGAGCTCCCAGACTGACACATCACAGACTGACAGACAGAGCTCCCAGACTGGCACGTCATGGACAGACAGACAGAGCTCCCAGACTGGCACGTCACAGACAGACAGACAGAGCTCCCAGACTGACACGTCATGGACAGACAGACAGACAGACAGAGCTCCCAGACTGACACATCACAGACTGACAGACAGCGACAACTGTCTGACCGTACAGAGGGAAGCACCAGCCTCTGCGGCACACAAAGCTGCTTCCAGACAGGAAGCCCCCACGTAAAGCCTTTATCCCCTCTCAGAGCCCGAGGGCGTCCCAGCCCTGCAGAACCAGCTCCTCATTAACCAAAGGCGTGGGCCTTCCTACGGGTCTTCTGGAATCCAACTCCCCTGAAGGAGCAGGCTCATGAACGGGAGGGGAAGACCTTCCATCACATTAACCACACAAAGACACGCACTCTGTCTAGTTAAACTCTTTTCTGTACTTTTCTCCCAGTGAAGACTCTAGGTTGATAAAGATCCCATCAGAGGCACGTGATTGTCTAAAACCTTTGCCTGCCCTTAGGAGCGCGGGAGTTGTGGGAACGTGTTTAGCCTCCATCCAGCCCTCATTCAACAGCAGAGAATTCACACTGGACAAACCCTTTCTGAATGCAAGGAGCTAGAGTGAATACCTTGCCCCTGGAGAGCAGCCCGATAAGTGTAGTCACGGTTAAAGAGCCTCCATCCAGCACCAGAGACAGCCTGCAATGCCTCCATCCAGCACCAGAGACAGCCTGCAATGGCGAGAAAGTGAAATCTCCCGTACCAAGGGGGCAAGAGAGGAAAGGACACCCTGATATCTCTGTTTCAAAGCCTTGCTGTGTTCTTTGTAAATGCATTTACTGCTCAGACTCCGGCACAGCATGGGTTTGTCTCTGCAAGGCCCTTTAAAACGTGCCAGCATAGCAAAGACTATGAAGGTTAGTCTTTGTAAGGAATTATTTTAAAATTATTAAGTAGCCAGCAAGTAGACACCTCTTAGGAAAGAGTTCACAGCAACTTAGAAGGAGTTGACAGCAGGGCCACTGACTGGGAAAAGTTGAGGAAAGGAAGGAAGGAAAGGAGGGAGAGAAGAAAGAGACAAGGAGGAAAGAAGGAAGGAGGAAAGCAAAGAGGTAAAGAGAGAAAGGAAAAAAGGAGGAGAAAGGAAAGGAAGTGTTAAGGGGAGAGGGACAGAAAGAAAGATAAGGAGAAAACAGAAGGAGGGAAGAAAGGAAAGAGGGAACTGTGTGCCAGGCTCTGCCCTTAACTCTAAGACATCAAACGGACCAAAAGGAGATACATTCTCCTAGGACAGGCTGACCCCCTAGGGGGAGTTTTGGTCCAAGGAGTCGAAGAGACTGAGAGGAGACAGTTGGCATACCCTTTCATCAGTAAGAGGAAGATGAGTTGAGCAGCTGGGCAGAGGGCCTGAGGCTGAGGGTCAAGGAGGTTGGACACTGCCTGACTTTCACCCAGACCAGTGAGTTCAGGCACCCAGCTTTCTTCTTTATTATTGACTCCTGGCCAAGTTCAGGAGGCTGCATAAGGATTCAAGTGAAGAACTCTTCTTCCTTAGTCCAGTAGGTCACTTTCCCTCATCCTCTTGACTTCTTTCAGACTCGGCTTAAATCCTGCTTCAGCAAAAAGGTCACTCCCCTGAGCTGTTGTTTCCCCTCCTAGATTACCTCCCCTATTTGTGTGTGTGTGTGTGTGTGTGTGCACGCGCGCGCACGCGTCTGTGTGCGTGTTTGCCTGCACATGCAGAACAGTATTTCTATAAAATCAGAATAAGAGAGAGACAGGCAGATTGACAGAGACAGAGAGAGAGAGAGAGAGAGAGAGAGAGAGAGAGAGAGAGAGAGAGAGAGAGAGAGAGAGAGAGACAAAGACAGTGAGAGAGACTATCGAGTCATCTCCATGTTTTCTCCTTCCTTCCAGGCATGGGGTCCAGGGAAGAGAAAAGAGAAGGCCAAGGCTGTTGAGTCCACTTCTTCATTTTGCAAACAAGGAACTAAAGCTCCAAGACAGGAAGAAGGATTTTCCCAGAGTCACAGTCTGAAAGGGGTGTAGCGTATGTTCAGGAAGGACCAGTACCTTTGGTGTAATGGCTGCAGAGCCTTTTTGGGACTCTTTCCACCTTTGGTGTTCACTTGTTTCACCCAACTCTCACCTGTGGCTCCAAGAAGCTGCAGCATGTGCAGTGGCCACACCAGGTAAACCATTTTGGCAGATGGGCCAAACCAGTTTGAGGGTAACCAAGGGGTCTCAAACACATTAGTGAGTAAAGGGGAGTGTCTATAATTTGTTCCAACAGCCATGAAGGCAGCTGAAGCAGGTGCTGTGGAGCGCTTTGATCTTGTTAGGTACCAAAGACACAAAGGTCATCCAATTCATCCTCAGCCATTGCCAGTTGTCTTGACTCTGTCCTGCCACTGGACTATGATGACTCTGGAGAGAGTGAGGCTGACCACTTTGTGCAACTCTGCATCCCTTAAATCCAATTTACACGTGAATCAAAAAATATTTTGCTATTATATCTATCTCAAAATCCTGTGATGACAGGCAAGCGAAGAAGCAGCAGGTGTGGATACAGCGGGAGCTGTCGTCACAATCTGCACACAAGTGACCCAGGCCATAGGGTCTTTTCTCACTGGAAGTAGCAGTGGGACTCGGCAGTCCCCTGGGTGTCTGAGCAGCCTTTTAAAGATTGCACTACTCACCTCCTGGTGTGAGGAACGGGGCTAGAAAAGGTGCTTTAAAAATGTCTGCTTATCCAACTCTGACCTGATTACTGCAGCAGTTGGGGAATTCCACTATGCAGTCGAATCAAAAATAAATGTACAAAATGTATAAAAATATCTGCAAAGATGAATCCACTCACCATCAGAACATGGAACACATGCACACTTATAGAAAACACAAAATCCAGTAGACCTGAAAGAAGAACTGCTCTTGTTGGAAGAGAACTCAACAGGTATCACATCCAAATAGCTGCCCTGAGTGAAACAAGGTTGAACAAGCTTACTGAAGTCGGAGCCGAATACACATTTTTCTGGAGTGGGTGCAGTGAAGGGAAGCACCATGAAGATGGCATAGGTTTTGCAGTCAAACTAATCTAGTAAGCAAGCTGGTGTGCCTGCCAAAAGGAGTGAATGACAGGCTTATGACAATGCGATTGCCACTCATAGAAAAACACCATGCCACCATCATCAGTGCCTGTGCTCCCACCATGACAAACCCTGATGAAGTCAAAGAAAAATTTTATGAAGACCTAGAGACCCTTATCGTCAATGTGCCAAAAGAAAACAAGCTTATAATTCTGGACGACTTTAATGCTAGAGTAGGCTCAGACTACCAGACTTGGCAGCAAGTCCTAGGGAGGAATGGAGTTGGAAACAGCAGCAGTAATTGTCATTTACTGCCGAAGACTTGTGCATCACATGACCTTCACATCACCAACACTGTTTTCCATTTACCTAAATGCAATAAAACTTCAATAAAAACTGCAAAAAACTGCAATAAAACCCTTGCAGCAAACATTGGCACCTAATAGACTATGTGATTGTAAGGAGAAGAGATAGACAAGATGTGAGAGTGACAAAGGTAAGGCGTGGTGCAGAGTGCTGGACTGATCATAGACTTATCCTTTCCAAGCTAAATATTTGCATTCATCAAAAGAGCCGCCCCCAAGGCAAAGTGACTACCAAAAGAATTAATTTCAACAAATTAGAGCTCTTCCCTGAGTGTGGTCAATTTTTTGCTAAACTGAAGGGAAAGTTGAGCCAACACACAGTTAGCAACAGTGGAGAAGAAAAGGAGTGGGCAGCTTTCAGGGATTTGGTATACACAATTGCATTTGCTCATCTGGGTCAGAACACTCCCAAACACCAAGACTGGCTTGATGAAAATGATGGGGAAATTCAGAAGCTGCTGAACAAAAAATGAGAATTCCACAGGATTTACCAGCAGGATAGTTCATCCACCTCTAACAAGGCAGCATTAAATTCCATCAAAAGCAAAATACAAGCAAAGCTTAGAGAGATGCAGGCTCGGTAAGAAGGCAGATGAAATTCAGTTTTATGCTGATAGTAACAATCCAAAGCATTTTTATGATTCCCTGAAAGCAATTTAGGGACCAAAAACTTATGGCACTTCACACCTACTCAGTACTGATGGAGCCACATTGATTAGTGATAAGGACATGATCCTAGAGAGATGGGCTGAACATTTCCATAGTGTTCTCAACAGACCATCATCAATCAATGCTGAGGCCGTTGTCTGCTTACCTCAGGTTGAAGTCAATCCCTCCTTAGCTGAACTTCTAACTGAAAAGAAGATTTTGAGTGCCATTATTTTCCTTTCATGTGGCAAAGCACCTGGTGCTGATGTACAAAGTAAGAGGACCAATGCTCATACACAACCTGACTGAAATTTTCCAGGTTATATGGCAAGAGGAAGTTATCCCCCAGGAGTTCAAGGACCCCACCATTGTCCATCTCTATAAAGGTAAAGGAAATAGATTGTCCTGTGACAATCATGGCGGGGGGCGGCTCTCTCTCTTAGTCATTGCTGGCAAAATTCTTCCTAGAGTCCTCTTTAAGGGACTGATCCTTCACCTGGAAGATGATCGTATACCTGAGAGCCAGTGTGGCTTCAGAAAGGGCCAAGGAACAGTCGATATGGCATTTGCTGCCCAACAACTCCAGGAGAAATGCCAGGAGCAGAACAGAGGTCTGTATACAACATTTGTAGATCTGACCAAGGCCTTTGACACTGTTAGGCGTGAGGGCTTATGGAAAATTATGTCAAAATTTGACTGCCCAGAGAAGTTCATCAATATTGTACATCAATTTCATGATGGCATGTTTGCCTGGACAGTGGACAATGCTTTCATGTCTTCCCAGTCACTAATGGAGTGAAACGTGCTTGCTCCCATGCTTTTAGCATGATGTTTTCAGCCATATCGACAAATGCTCTCAATGAGGATGAACAAGACATCAAGGTCAACTACCGTACTGATGGTTAGTTCTTCAATTTGAAAAGCCAAGACCAAAGTGGAGGGAGTGTTGGTGCATGATTTTCTGTTTGCAGATGATTGTGCACTCAATGCAGCCTCTGAAGCTGAGATGCAACAAAGTTTGGATCAATTCTCTGCTGCCTCTGCTAATCTGGGCATAATAATTAACACTAAGAAAACACAGGTGCTCCATCAGCCACCACCACACCATTCATAGGTGGAACCATCAGTTACAAAAAATGGAGAAGTTTTGAATGCTGTGGATAAGTTCACTTACCTTGGTAGTGTACTTTGCAGGGATGTACACGTTGACAACGAGGTTGATGCACGCATTGCCAGAACTAGTTCATTGTTTGGGAGGCTCTGAAGAAAGGTTTGGGAGAGAAGAGGTATTAGACTGACTACCAAACTGAAGGTCTACAGAGCCATTGTGCTGACCTCATTTTTGTATGCCTGTAAAACATGGACAGTCTACCAACACCATGCCAGCACACTGAATTGCTTCCATTTGAACTGTCTTAGGAAGATTCTGAGGATCACCTGGCAGGATGAGACACCAGACACAGATGTCCTTGCTCGAGCTGAACTTCCAAGCATTCAGACTATGCTTCAGAGAGCGTAACTTTGATGGACTGGCCACGTTGTTCAAAAGCAAAATGTACACTTGCCAAACAGACTATTTTATGGAGAACTCACATCAGGCAGGTGATCACGTGGTGGTCAGAAGAAGCAATACAAGGACACTCTCAAGGTCTCTCTTTAGAACTTTGGATTTGACTGTGGGACATGGGAGACACTGGCACAGGACTGCTCAGCATGGCATGCCCACATCAGAAAGGGTGCTGTGCTCTATGAGCAAAGTGGAAATGAGATGGCACAAAGGAAACATAGGATGAGCAAATTTGGAGTATGCACCCCAAATATTCACATGGACTCTCTGTGCCCAACCTGTGGTAGAGCATTCTGAGCTCATATTGGTCTGATCAGCCACAGTCAGATACACTGAAATTTCACTTTATCATGGTGATGTCATTTTGGTCTTCTTCGAAAACAAAGGACAACAACCAACCAACCACATGTCTGAGATGGCATTGGAATTTTTTCAAAAAATTCAATATTTAAGCACCTACTATGTGCTGGTCATTGTATAAAGTGCTTTTTAAAAATATCTTATTTAATCCTCATGACACAGAGAAATAGGCGATGTTTTACAGTTGGGGTAATTGAGGTAAGCAGCGAACAGTGAAGGATCTGATTCAGAATTTGAATTCAGGTCCTATCCCCATGCCCCAACTCCTCTGCCTTCACTTCTCTGGTATGTTGGGATCTGTGTCCAGTGTCTAACTTGATCTTTGATGAGGAAATAGGCCCAGAGGAGTATTCTCCATGTCCAACCCTGACACTACCCACTGGGCCAAGAGTGAGAGGCAGGGAATTGGCACAGAAAGCACTGTTTTCTGAATGCTGCTCTAAGTGTGAAACTTTCTTCAGGTCTCTCTGATATTGGGACAATGAGGTCTCTCCATTCTGGGGATGAGGTCCATCATAGCCCAGCCACAGGCCTTAAAGGTTCTTTTCAGGGTGTACATTCAGTGCTCTTTGGAATGTCCATTAAGATCAGAAACGTCTCATTTTTTTCCCGTGTTATAGCGAGGAAAACTGAAGGTTAAGGAATATATCGGACATCACACTTAGGAAGGCTTGGGAGCCTCAGATATTTATAGGATCACAGACTGAGAGCTAGGAAGGACTTTGGAGAGCACTTAGTGGAAACTGAGACCTTGACATTGTGAACCCCTCCCCAAATCATTTTGAACCCCCTAGACCTGAGAAAGGCCTAAAACCTGGATTGGCCAATCAGGAGAGGCATTGTGGCCCACTCTGAGCTTAACCTACCATCATGCTTTGCGTCTGGCCTGACAGACATGCTTTGCTTTGCTCTCTGAGTGAACCCAAAATACCTCTTCCTGTGTCAGCAACTACCAGGCCACATGAAGCCGACCAGGAACATTCTTCTGTTTATGACTGCCAAGGACAAGGTGCCTTGTGCCAGACACTATCCTGAATAATTGAACTCATTATGTTATGTCACATTAATGGTAAAAGAAACACAGACATCCTGAATCTAGAGTTTCATTTGACACCTTGACATTCTTCGATCTTACTGTATTTACAATATATCCCAGTCATAATGCTGGCTGACACAGGCTGGGATGGCTCTAAGTGTATAAAAGGTCTCCTTCAGCTTGTTTACTTGTGACTTCAGAAGTCTTTTTGGACTCCATCATGCCTGATTCTCTGGCTTAATGAGAATAAATTAGCATATTATAGCACATGTACAGCCTGATTCTATTTGTTCCTTTGGTAAAGGGGGACATCATTCTGTTTGTCCTAGGGACAGACCTTCAGTTAAGGGGGACCCCATTCTGTTTGGGACAGAGCTTCAGTTAAGGGGGACCCCATTCTGTTTGGGACAGAGCTTCAGTTAAGGGGGACCCCATTCTGTTTGGGACAGACCTTCAGTTAAGGGGGACCCCATTCTGTTTGGGACAGAGCTTCAGTTAAGGGGGACATCATTCTGTTTGTCCTAGGGACAGAGCTTCAGTTAAGGGGGACCCCATTCTGTTTGGGACAGACCTTCAGTTAAGGGGGACCCCATTCTGTTTGTCTTTGGGACAGACCTTCAGTTAAGGGGGACCCTATTCTGTTTGGGACAGACCTTCAGTTAAGGGGGACCCCATTCTGTTTGGGACAGACCTTCAGTTAAGGGGGACCCCATTCTGTTTGGGACAGACCTTCAGTTAAGGGGGACCCCATTCTGTTTGGGACAGACCTTCAGTTAAGGGGGACCCCATTCTGTTTGGGACAGAGCTTCAGTTAAGGGGGACCCCATTCTGTTTGTCTTTGGGACAGACCTTCAGTTAAGGGGGACCCCATTCTGTTTGGGACAGACCTTCAGTTAAGGGGGACCCCATTCTGTTTGGGACAGAGCTTCAGTTAAGGGGGAAACTAATTCTGTTTGTTTCTTTGGACCAAACCTTTGGTAAACGGTTGACAACAGTTAATTAAGACTTGCTCAAGGTCATACAAGCAGTAAAATGCTCCGTCAGTGAAGCGCTTCAGCTGATCAGCCAAGTCTACCTAGCCTCATTTGGGGTTTTCTCAGCAGAGACGCTGAAGTGGTTTGCCATTCCTTCAGCTCATTTCACAGATGGGGAAACTGAAGCAATCAGGACTAAATGACTTGCCTAGGGTCACACAGCTAGTGTCAGGTCACATTTGAGTCTTTCTAACTCCAGGCTATTAGATGAGTAGAGTGAGAAAGCAGGTGAGCAGCCATAAGGAAGGCTGAGGACGGCCAGCACCGTTGTCCTAAAGGGGGGTGAAATCCTGAGATGTGACAAGAAACTGAATCTGTGGGCTGAGTGGGAGGGAGAACATCCCCTAGGATGACTGGGGGACTAGTGGAGCCCTCAACAGCCACAGTCAGTGGAGCTCTCTGGAGCTGGGAAGCATTCAGACCAAGAGGCTAGGTGATGGCATTGACCCCCTAGGATTCCATGGGCTCATGTAAAAACGGCATAGGAATAAATGTTGTCTTACGTAGATATTTAAACACCAGCTTCTCAGGTTGGGGGGAGGGGAGTGGATAGGGTAGTTCTTTTTAAAAATGCCCAGAGGCTTTGGTGGGCTGCAAACTCTAGGTGGGTCAGCCCTAGGACTCAACTATGGCACTGGGCTTGGTCCTAATCAGACCCAACATTGATAAGCCTAAGAATGTACAGAGATGGGCAGCCAATATAGAGAAGGGTCTTGGGCCCCTCTCATATGATGGCTGCTGGAAGGAACTGGGAATATTTGGTATGGAGAATGGGAGACTTGGGACAGAGCAGGAAGAGAGGCGGTGTTGTGGCAACTCTCTTCATGAATTTAGAGGCTGTGATGGGGAGCAAGGGGCCCACTTGTTCTGCTTGGCACCAAAGGGCAGCATTGAGAGCTAGCTGTCTGAGGATCTTCTCGAGGGGTGGCAGGCTCCCCTTCCTGGAGGTCTTTGGGCAAAAGTCAGACAACTGACCACTTGGTGGGTGAGCTGTCCAGGGAATCCCTTCTTGGATCTAGGCTGGAATAGATGGCTCCAGAGGCCCCTTCTGCCCCTAAAATGCTGTGCCTTGCCCTTCATGGGCCATAGGGGCAGCCCCAAGAATGGATGGTCTGACAAAGTCCAGCTGCTTCCTCGAGATGGAGTTTTAAGCAAGTCCCAGAATGTCTCAGAGCCTCAGGATCCTAACCTACAAAATAGGAATGATAACCCTCAAACCAACCACCTCGACACAGAAGCGAGGTCACATGAGTTGACTTATCTATAAGGTGGTGCCCCAAAAAGCCCAGCCCTTCCCCCCACAGCCCTGGTTCTCATGCCAGGCTATCCCAGAAGCACAGTGGACTCTACGCAAGACCCTAACTCAGCTTTTTCCCTTCCAAAAGTGTTTTCATTTGGCCATCAGGACTCCCAGCAGGGAGGAGGCACCCTTGGGCAGTCTAGGAAGCCTCTCTCCTTTCAGAGCAAGGGACCAGCTGGGGAGCCTCTGGGAGATTTCAAGGAGAGCTGTGAGGATGTGTGCAATGGGTAGGCTTGGAACACATGCAGACCATCTGTAAATGATTTGGGTCTGCTGGGGGAGGGGGAGGAGACTCCTTGACTGGCTGTAGAACTAGACCCTGGCTGGGGGAGGGAATTGCAAAGTCCTCAGTCAGCCCAGTTCTTTTTTGGTGGGATCCCTTCTTTGGGCTGAATACTACCGATCACAATTCTGGTAAAAGGAGAGAGGCAACGTTGTAGGGAAGAGGAAGTTGTAGGCTCTCCCTGGCCAAGGCCAACTGTGGCCCTGTGAATTACAGGTTTGACTGTAGGCTTTGGCAGGGGTGAGGTCAGGACAGGGTCTGCAGCCAACTCAGCCCTGATGCCCAAAGATGGAGGAAAGGAACAGCCTTAGGGATGGATGGCAGCTGAGCCCAGGACTCACCCAGCAAAGATGCCACATCTGAACAGGACTTACAAGGACTAGTACCATGCAGAAACTGCCTGAAGTCCAAACCCCCTCTCCCCAAAGTCTGAGGTAGTGCCAGTGTTTGCACCTGAGGTGCTGAGGAGGAGTGTTTGGACTCCTGCATTTGCTCTGTCTTTGAAGCAAATAGCCCCTTGGAAAAGCTGATGGATGTTTACTGGCTAAATGGAATTTGGGTACCAGTCACTGGTGACTAATCATGGCCAGAATGGGGACTTGAGGCGATGGCACTGGCAATGATGCCCTCAGCTTTCAGGGTTATCACTAGAGCCCTGAAGGGAAGATGGCAGTGGCCTTGCTCAGGAAGAGGGGGCCAGAATGCTCCCTAACCTTGACAGAGATGATACTGTTCTTACAGCAAGAGAGAACCTGGGGCTTTGGGTGGACCAACCCCAGTGGAGAACTGCCCAGGAGAGGCAGGCATGCACGTGTTATAGCTGCATCCCTGAACAGAGCCTCCTCCCCCCTCCCCCAGAGGAGTTCCCAGGTAAATCAGAACACCCAAGGATCAAAATGCAGTGGCATTTCCCAGGGGGCTTCCAGCCACATCCCAGGGCCTCAGTTTCTTCATCTGTAAGATGCACTCCCTGCTCCCCAAGCTGTCTGAGGAAAGGCCACCTAGTGAACCTTACCACACCAGAGAGGACTGAGGAGGAACAGGAGGCAGCAGCCCAAGCATCAGAACTCAGAATCCCAGAGAGAAGGCTGGCAGGGACCACAGAGGCTATCTCTGTAGCTCAAGCCTCCCTTCCCACATTAGAGAAGCCTGGAGCTACACACAGTGAGGTCCTGGTGGAGCAGGGGCTGCAGCCCGCATCTCCAGGCTCCCAATCCAGAGTCTGGGGTAACAGCACAGCAGCCCATCCAACCAAAGGAGAAAAGTTAAGTCAGGGAGGAGTCCTCAGAGTCTCTTTCCTTCTCTGTGTCTCCTTTCCCAACCCAGACATTTTTATAGAGGAAAGAAAATGAAGAAAGGGGTCTGAAACCTGGGCCCAACAAGTCATGCCTCTGGCTGTGGCAGGAATCTCTCCCCTGACTGCTCAAGAAAGGTCACTAGCAGTGCTCTACAAGGTGGCCAGTGAAGGCATTCCTGGCAGAGAACAGGTCAGGACAAGCTGAGGGCAGGAATGAAGTGCTGTCCATTCATCACTTTCCCGGATTACTACCTCAGTGAACATTCAGAAATACTCTCTCTCTGCCTGTGGTCCTAGGCACTGTACAGGGTTGAGAGATGCAGAGCCTGCCCTCAGGCAGCTCACTCTTTTGCTCTCTTGTATAATTGTAGGCATCTAACAAACCTCCTCAAGCCCCTCAGAATTGGGCAGTACTGTGAAGTCCTTGATGCCTGAGGAAGGCTGACAGGACCTGGAAGCCTTTCCCACACTCATTACACCCATAGGGTTTATGTCCAGCATGAATTCTTTGGTGTCTACTGAGGGCAGAGCAATAACTAAAGGCTTTACCACATGCATTGCATTCATATGGTTTTTCTCCCGTGTGAATTCTCTGATGTTGAGAAAGGTACTTGCTCTGGCTGAAAGTTTTCCCACAATCACTGCACTCATAGGGTTTCTCTCCAGAGTGAATTATCTGGTGTTTATTCAGGTATATGCTCTGAGTGAAGGCCTTCCCACACTCATGACACTTGTAGGGTTTTTCTCCAGTATGGATTCTCTGGTGCACGATAAGGACTGAGGAGTCACTGAAGGCTTTCCCACACTCATGACATGCATAAGGTTTTTCTCCTGTATGAATTCTCTGATGTTTGGTAAGGGATGAACTCTGGCTAAAGGCTTTCCCACAATCGCTGCACTCATAAGGTTTCTCTCCAGTGTGAATTCTCTGGTGCCGAGTGAGCTGTGCAATCTGGTTGAAGGCCTTTCCACATTCATTACACTCATAGATTTTCTCACCAGTGTGAATTCTCTGGTGTTGAGTGAAGTGAGTCCTCCGTCTAAAGGCCTTCCCACATTCACGACACTCGTAGGGCTTCTCCCCAGTATGAATTCTCTGGTGTTGAATAAGGGCTGAACTTTCAGTGAATGCTTTCGCACATTCAGCACACTCATAGGGTTTCTCTCCTGTGTGGATTCTTCTGTGTTGAATAAGGTGTGTCCTCTGGCTGAATGCTTTTCCACATTCATTGCATACATAAGGTTTCTCTCCAGTGTGAATTCTCTGGTGTTGAACAAGGGTGGAACGGCAACTGAACCCTCTCCTACACTCTTCACACTCATAGGGCTTTTCCCCAGTGTGGATTCTCTGGTGTTTGGCAAGGGGTGCGCTCTGGCTGAAGGCTTTGCCACACTGATTGCATTCATAGGGTTTCTCTCCAGTGTGGATTCTCTGATGTTCAGTAAGATATACGCTCCGGCCGAAAGTCTTTCCACATTCACTGCATTCATAGGGCTTCTCTCCAGAAGAACCCACATGGTACCGAGCATAGGCCAAGTGATGACTTAGAGATTTGCTGTTTTCCCTTGGGTTTTCTCTAATGTGAACTCTCTGGTGTTGAAGCAAGTGTGAGCTTTGATGGAAACCTTTCCCACATACACTACATGGATAGACTTTCTCTTCAGCATGAGTGTTCTCACATGCAATATGCCTTGTGTGGTCCCTCCAAGGTTTCCCAAATTCATTATTCCCTAGATAAGGTCTGTGTTCAGACCTTGTCCTGCTCTGATAGCCAATAAGGCCTGAGTGATAAGTGAAGGCTCTCCTCACTTCATTCTGTGGCAAGCCTTTTCCATGGGCTTCCCGCTCAGGAAGGCTTTCCCTTGCAGGGAGTGTGGTACCCACACTGTCTTGGGACTTCATGGGGCGGTTCTTAGAGAGGATCACTTCCATCACCTGTCTGGCCTGGCTCCCAAACCTGCCCATGCAGGTCCAGGATTCTCTTAACGTCCTGTGCCTTGAGGGTCTTTCCATCCTGGCTGGCTGGAAGGAGGCTTCTCGGGCAATGTCCTGCTTTGGGCTTAAAGCCTCTGGCCTAGTCTTCCCATCTGAAAGAAATGTATGAAACCCTCAAATGGCTGATTTGTTGTCAAAAAATGAAAACTCCCAAGGGGGTAAAATCATCAGTGCCAGCAGCAGCAGCAGCATGGCTTTGGGAACCTTGAATCAGTATGGACCATGGAAGGAGAAGGGTAGGGAAGGAGAAAAGGAGGGGAGGGCAGGGAGGTTATATGAGACAGGCTGGGATGGGGGTGGGAGGGAGAACTGCAGGGGAGGGGCAAGCCCTGGGCCCAAGCTCCTTCAAAACTGCCCTCTGGGCCACTTCCTTAAGGGTGCCCCCTGATTCTCCCAGCTAAAGGTCTCTCTCATTTTGTGAGCTCTCCCAGCACCCCTCTGACACACGACCTGCTGTGGTGTTTACTTTGGAGACTACTTTAGCCCAAGCTCACCTAGGCAAGGCCCCACTTTTCACTTTCATGCCCCCAACAGCAAGCACAGGGCCATGTTTGCCAAACTGCAGAGTTTCTGAGCAGGGGAGCTCCTTCCAAGGAAAGCCCAGCTTTGGGAGGGTGTACCTGGCAGTAGACCCTGGGTAAGCAGGAGGGGAGTGTGGTTCCAAAAGGCTACAGTCACCACCAGGCCTGCATGGGGTGACAGCCACAGGACTGGAGAGAAATGGGCTGTTTCCAGGAGACCCCATTGAGGACAATTGAGAGCTGCTGGGACCCAGGACGTGGGAGGGAGGAGGGCAGTTCTGGTGGCTCAGGCGCAGGGAGCCTGAGATACAGCTGGCAGAAAGAACAATCAGCTGCTGGGGAAGGGCACATGTTCAAGTAGAGTTGGCCAGGAAACAGGATGGGGGAGGGGATGGAGGCTGGAGGTCAAAGGCCAGGCCTGAAGCTTAGCAGCCAAGGGGAGATAGGGCAGAGCCGCAGTCTGGCCCAGCTGCACCAGACTATGCAGGTCCAACAGAAGGGAGACCCACAGTAGAGAGGCAGGAGGAGAGGGAGCAGAGCAGCCATGGAGGTAGATGTCCCACCTGAGCCCCTCCAGCCTTACTTAGGAGCAAACTGAGGTTTGGAGGGAGCGGCCATGACTCCAGGCCACTCCACTCCCAGCTGCCTCCCAAAGCTTTGGGGTGATGGATCCTCAGCCTGAGCTGGAGGAGACGGACCGCAGACATCCCTGGCCCGCCCCCTCCTCCCAGGACCCTTACTCACCAGCTCCCTCCACAACCCACAGCATATCCACTTGTTCCAAATGGCAGAAAGCATCATGGTCAGGAACTGGAATCCCTGCTTGGAAAGAGAAAGATGGGCCATAGCCACTTGTGCTGGAGGCCGAATCCTCCTTGAGTTCAGGCCCAGCCCTGGACAGTGGGCAGCCCCCTCAGGTCCAGGGGGAACAGTCACTGCCTTCCCAGAGGGCCCCCCTCCCCATCATCAGGAAGCCCTTCCTCTGGGGCTCTGCAGGGTCCCTGGTGGGAACACACACCCTGGCCCTCGTGGGAGCCACCCGCCCCTGGTGGGAACACATTCTGACTGGGGCAACGCTCCTAGCCTATAGGGACAATGGGGGAGGCAGCCCTGTTTTCTTCCCCAAAGCTCAGGCTGCCTAACCCCCAATATCCTGTAGCATTCAGGGTCTCAGCAGCTGAGTGTTGCTATCACAATGATTCAGAGGGGCCTCCTTACCCAGGGAGACCAGGTTCTGGTAGGTCTCCAGCATCACATCCCAGTACAGTTGTCTCTGAGAGGGGCACAGCCACCTCCACTCCTCGGGGGTGAAGTCCACAGCCACGTCCCTGAAGGTCACAGGCTCCTGAAACATGGAGCACATGCCTGCTGGCCAGCGGGCCCTGCTGAGTGGGGTAGGGAGGTGGGATGGGATGGGAAATTGAACACCCGAGCAGCCTTGGCCATGACTTTGGGATGGGGCCAGGGTGATGGGCAGCCCAGTTGCAGTGAAGTCAAGAAGCAAGAGGGAGAACCGTGGCCTCTGGCACAGAGGGCCCAGGCTTCACTACTAGCTGCCCTCTGGCTCCCTAAGCCCATGGGTCTAGGCTCATTCCCTCTCTGGGGCCCCTGGTGGGGGAGAGCAGGAGATGGACAGAGCTGTGGGGCTCGAACCCTGAGGCCCACACCTATGAAAGTTTGGATTGCTAGGCCTCGGGTGCGAAGTTGGAGGCACTGAGTTTGGTGCCACTCTGACATCGACCACTTCCATGACCGGGGGGGCCGGGGGGAAATCATTGGGCCTGTAGTCAGAAAGACCCCAGCTCAAATCCAGCCTCAGACACACGGATGACCCTAGGCAAGTCACTTCACCTCTGCCTGCCTCGGTTTCCTCAACTGTACAGTGGAGATCATAACAATGCCCATAACACCTCCCTAGGTTGTTGTGGGGGTGCAAGCACTCTGCAGTCACTGCAGCCTCCTTGGCACATCTCCCATTGAGGGAGGGGTGGCTGCCTGGCAGGATGATCTCTAAAGTCCCACCCTCTGTCCATCCTTCCAGGGCCCCTGTGACCCCTGCTCCAGGCCAGAGGGGCTGCTTGAGGTCCAGGGTGAAGCCCCTCCTCCTGTCTTGACTTGCTTGGATCCTGTCCTCCCCTGAGCCTCAGTTTCCCTGCTGTGGGAGTGTACGAGGTGACAAGCATCACATTCAGGGATCGTCCCAGAGCCCTCTTCACACTCAGCTTACATGAACACAGCGTTTGGTGGAGGGCACAGAGACAACAGCCACACAGTGCCTGCCTTCAGGGGGTTAACCTTCTACTGGGGTGGGGAGACCCAGGGCCCGACTGCAGAGGCCCTCAGGCTTCCAGGAGGAGTGGGCAGAGGGGAACTGCCCAGGCAGCCTGACTCTGGGGTCACCTATACTGTGCAATGGGAGGGCAGTGGCTGTGAGTACATGCCTGACCCTCACCTTAAACAGCAGGATGAACCAGTTCCCGGGGGGCTTCAGTGACCTTGCTCCACAACCCAGTCCCCCCCAGAGAGAGGACCCTCTGGGAGCCACCAGGCCTGGGGGGCCCATCTTGCCCTGTCCCCCACCTAGTGACCTAGCCCTACAGTCCAACCCTACCCCCACCTCCACCGGGAGGCTGAGCTCCCTCTGGGTGCCAGCTGCAGATACTGCCCAGACAAACGCAGAGACTCAGGCAGTGGGGGTGGGGTAGGAGGGATGAGAGTCAGGGGTAGAAGGGAGAAAGGGGGGCCTCAGAGGTCTGGAGGAGCCCGGGGAGTGTGGGAGGGAACAACAGGGAAACTTTGGGTACAGAGGCCCATACAAGAGGAAACCCAGACTCACCTGGCACCCAGAGGCCATCGCTCCTGAGCTGGGGGCTGAGCTGGAAGAGCAGAGAGCAGGTGTCCCAGTCTGCCCCAAGCCATCAGAGCCCGGCCACCCTCCTCATCCTCCCACCCCACACAGGAGACGTCTGTGAGGGAGGGGTTCCCTTCCTGACAAGAACTGCTGGGAAAGCTGGGCAGAGGTTCATTGGCAGAAGCGTTTCCCACTACGCTGGGGCCTCACAAGGGCCCAAGGGGAAATGACCCGGACACTGAGCTCATGCCAGGAAAAATGAGGAGAGTGAGGTTGGAAGCGTTCTCCCCTCTCAGACAAGCACTAAAGTGGGTGAAGACGGAGTCACGAGAAGGGAAAGTGTGCCCACAGACCCCTCTGCCTGGCATGTGAGAGTGGGGAGAGGAAGCTGCGGGCAGGGCAGGGCCGAGCCCTCCCCGAGCCCTCTGTGGCCTCCAGCACCAGGTGCTGGGCCCAGACATGGATGCTGCCCTGGACTCCCAGTGATGCCGCCCAAAGCCAAGCCTTGGCACTGCCCCTGCCCTGATGGTGCCCTCCGTGGATGCCCTCTGCAGCCTCCAGCACCAGCTCCAGGGCCCCACAGCGGCCCAGGCACGGATGCCAAGCCTTGGCACTGCCCCGGCCCTGATGGTGCCCTCCGTGGATGCCCTCTGCGGCCTCCAGCACCAGCTCCTGGGCCCCGCAGCGGCCCAGGCACGGATGCCAAGCCTTGGCACTGCCCCGGCCCTGATGGTGCCCTCCGTGGATGCCCTCTGCGGCCTCCAGCACCAGCTCCTGGGCCCCACAGTGGTCCAGGCGCGGATGCCAAGCCTTGGCACTGCCCCAGCCTTGGCACTGCCCCGGCCCTGATGGTGCCCTCCGTGGATGCCCTCTGGACCTCAATGGCCTGCCAGGGCTGGCCCCCTCAGCTCCCGGGCTCCTGCTGGGTGCCCGAGGGGGCAAAATGCCACCTCTGCTTCCTACTGCGGCCCTGGCAAGCCACGCCACCGCCGCCTGCCTCAGTTTCCTCACTTGCACAATGGCGCCAGGCGAAGCCCTCCAGGGCTAGAACTCAGGCCCAGGACGGCAGCATCTCCTCCCCGCCCAGCAGGGGTCGCTGCGGAGCCACACTCACCCCCACCGCGAGCGGAGCCAGACAAGGCCCGGGACGCGCTCGGGCCTCGCGCCAGACTGCACCTGCGCAGAGGTCCGTTCGCGGTGGGCCTAGGACTACGAGTCCCACAATGCACTGGAATGACGCCTGCGCATCGGCAGTCGCAGTCTACAATTCCCACTGCGCCTCCGTAGGTAGCTTGAGTTCCACCGCGGCTGCAGAGGCCCAGGGCGCTGTAGGGAGGGCCTTGCCCAAGGTCAAAGTGGGGTCGGGATCCGCGTCGAGCCTTGAGTGCTGCGGTCCGTGCTCCCGATCCGAGAGGGGCAGCAGGTGGGGCCGGCTCGGGCCGGAATAGCTTCTCCCGGCTCGGCACGGACCCAGCCTCGACTGCTTAAGAGTCCGCGGGAGCCGAGCCCCCGCCGCTAGGGCCGCTGGGAAATTGAGTCCCGACGAGCGGCTACCGCCGCGGGTTCGCGAGTGCGCACGCGCATCCGCAGGTGAGTCGAAGACTTGCCCCAAAGGCTGCCTGAGCGCAGGCGCAGGCCCCGGGTGTCCGCTGGCTGTCTTGTGCGCAGGCGCAGCTGCGTCCGGTCCGTCCTGCTTGGTCGGCCTCTGCGCGCCCGCGTGGGTGGGAGGAGGCGTTGAGTCAGGCACCGTGCGGCTTTCCGGCAGGGGACCCGGGTGGGGGAAGGGAGGGGTCAAGGGTCATCCAGGGGCTCCTGAAGGAGGGAGGAGGAGGAGGAGGGCCCTGCGACTCTGGCTACGGGCGGGGCCGCCGAGGCCCGCGGTTTCCATGGTAACGGCGGGGGCGGGGCGAGGAGGCTCCCACAGGACCTAGGAGGAAGCTGAGGCAGGCTGCAGACTGAGGCCCCCTCCTGGGCCCCCCAGCATACAGTAGGCGCATAATAAAGGCTTCCCCGAGCTGGGGGGCGGGGCACGTCGGGCCTTACCGGCTACATTGTTACAGTTCAGCTAAAGGGGACCTCAGACACTGACAGGTCAGGCAGTCAGTCAGCAAGCTTTTGTTTAGTGAGCAGCTGCTGTGCCAGCCTGGATGCCCACAGCGCCCCTGGCCCAGGGAGGAGCCCCGGAGCCCTCTGGTCTGCAGGGAAGGAGGCGGGGCAAGGGCCAGGACCGTGGAGCTCAGGGAAGGCCGCCTCCCTGCCCGGGGTCCAAGCAGCCCGGCCAGGGGGGCTGGGGCGGAAGATGGAGCTCTCCCCTTCTGCCCTGGCCGCCCCCACGGTGCAGCGTGCCATGCCAGTTGGAGAAGGGAAGGATCCCTGCCCTGGGGCACAAGCTGGGCCTTGGGAGAGGAGAAGGGCCCTGCGGTGTAGGGGGATGCAGTAGCAAAGGCCCATAGACCGGGCCAGAACCGGCCTGGGGAGGGAACAAAGTTTAATCCGGGCTGCTGAGCCTCCAGACTTAGTGAGGCCTAAAGCCATGGCCCCCACCACCACCCCCAGTCATGCAAAGGCTTGATGGACTGCCAAGGGCCAGGTGTGCAATGGGAGGAGTCTGTGATGCTGCCAGGCTCAGGAGCCTAGAAGGCTGGAAGGATGCGGTCTCCAGGACATCCAGCTTGGAATGTCCAGGAAACACTTGGTGATTTGGGATGGAAAGTCAGGGAAGAGACTGAGGCCAGATAGACCTGGGAGTCCTCTGCAAAGGGATGATTGTGGTGGTTCAGCCCCTGGGAGCTTGAGGAACACCTACAGCTGGGGTGGACCTTGGGGATACTGAGGCAGAAGGACAAATCTGGAGACAGTATTCAATTGGACATTTATAGAGATAGGGTCTTTTTGTTTCTTTCAGACTGGGTGACTAACGAGTCAGCTGGAAAGCAGGGTGTTGCTGAAGAAAGACCTTCTCAGACAGAAATAATGAAAAGACTCCCCAGGGATGTTTCCTTGGACTCCAAAGCAGCAGAAGCCAAGAGGGAAAGGAGAGGAAAGCAAGAGACCCATTTAAGCTCCACTGAAGCCGCAGCTGAGAACAGTGGCCACAAACACAATGAGAGCAAGAACTCCAGAAGTACAAAGTCAGTCTTGGTTCCCAGAGTCAGAGGACCCAGGGAGCTGAGGCCCCCAAAGCCTGATACACATGGGAAGAGTTTAAAAAAAAATTCAAACCCAATCAAACCAGAGGGAATTTGTGAAGAGAGCAAGCCTTGGAAATGTAATGAATGCGGGAAAGCCTTCAGCTACTGCTCAGCCTTCATTCTTCACCGGAGGGTCCATACTGGGGAGAAGCCCTATGCATGTAAAGAATGTGGGAAGGCCTTCAGCCAGAGCATACACCTTACCCTGCACCAGAGAATTCACACCGGGGAGAAGCCCTATGAATGTAATGAGTGTGGGAAAGCCTTCAGCCAGGGCTCCTATCTTATTTCACACTGGAAAACTCATACTGGAGAGAAACCCTATAAATGTAATGAATGTGGGAAAGCCTTCACAAGAATTTCACACCTTACACAGCATCAAAGGACCCACACTGGGGAGAAGCCCTACAAATGCAGTGAATGTGGGAAATCCTTTAGAAATCGTTCATCCTTAATAGAACATCAGAGAATCCACACTGGAGAGAAACCCTATGAGTGTACTGAATGTGAGAAGTCCTTTCGTTTCTCTTCAGCACTAATTAGACACCAGCGAATTCATACAGAAGAGAAACCCTACAAATGTAGTGAATGTGGGAAAGCCTTTACCCAAATTTCACACCTTACTCAACACCAAAGAATTCATACAGGAGAGAAACCCTATAAATGTAATGAGTGTGGCACCACCTTCAGTCAAAGTTCATCCCTTATTGAACATCAGAGAATTCACACAGGAGAGAAACCCTATAAATGCAATGAATGTGGAAAAGCTTTCACTCAGATTTCACACCTTATTCAGCATCAAAGGATTCATACTGGGGAGAAACCTTATAAATGTAACGAATGTGGGAAAGCCTTCAGTAATCGTTCACACCTTATTCAACATCATTTAATTCATACTGGAGAAAAACCTTATAAATGTGTTGAGTGTGGAACAACTTTCAGTCATGGCTCATCTCTTATTGAACATCAGAAAATTCATACTGGAGAAAAACCCTATAAATGTAATGAATGTGGGAAGGCCTTCAGCCAGGGCTCATCCCTGACTCTACATCAGAGAACTCACACTGGGGAGAAACCCTATAAATGTAATGAATGTGGGAAATCATTTAGTAACCGTTCATACCTTATTCAACATCATATAATTCACACCGGAGAAAGACCCTATGAATGTAATGAGTGTGGGAAGGCCTTCAGTTTCTCCTCAGCACTTATTCGACACCAGAGAACACACACTGAAGAGAAGCCCTATAAATGTAGTGAATGTGGGAAAGCCTACAGTCAGATTTTACTCCTTACTCAGCATCAGAGCATTCATAGTGAGGAATGTTCACTTAATGACTGTGGCAAAAGCTTCAGCCACAGTTCAATCCCTGTTGAACCTCAGTCAGTTCTAAGTGGAGAGAAAGTATCAATGTGATTCATTCATCTAGCAGACATCCAGTAAGTGCCAGGCACCTTGGTAGGCACTAGATGGGGATAGGAAAAAATCTGCTTTATCCTTGTTGAGTCCATATTTGTCTGACTCACCATGACTTAGAGCAGTATTGAATTGACCCTGGGACATCACATCAAGTAAATGAGCTCAAGAGTGCAGGCCCACTGGAGGCGGTGTGAGTCCACAGGGCATCTTAGAAACTCCTCTGGGAGGAGATGGCTAAGGAGAATTGATCAAATTCTGTAATTGGTAGAGTCTTGTTTTCTTCAAGGACTGCGAGAGAAAAGAGGAAAGGCAAAGTAATCCGAGCTGAACTGGGCCAATTGGAAAGTTACAGCTTGGAAGGAGGAAGGGGCCCTGGTGAGGCTGAGTGGGGCTCTATGCTGGTCCAGCTTATCTATTTCAGTGGGACTTTTTTTTCCATGAATAGCTACATTTCTTTATTAAAACACAAGTAAGACATGAAAAGCAGAGTAATCAAATTTACAGTTGACACAAAAGAGGAAGGAGAGTTAATCCTGCAGTTCTCAAAATCAAGTGGCAAATGATGGTTCAACCCATTGGAAAGTGGTGGGTTTGGGCTCAAGTCCCGGCTAGAACGTTAGTTGTGTGGTCACTTTGAGCCTCAGTGTCCTCCTCTGTAAAATGGTGAAAACACTTACCCTGCCTACCTCACAGGGCTGTTGTGAGGAAATGTTCTACAAATGGTAAAGTGCAAGATAACTAGAAACCATGAGGATAAGAGTCCTTGTGTTGAGAGCCTGAAACGTTCCACTCAAACAAGGGGAATGTGGGTCTCACTGTGTGTCCAAGTCCCAGGTGAGCCAGATCCAGAATGGGGCAGCCAGAGGTGGGCAGAGCAGCTTTAAAATAGAGGTGGAAGCCCCAGTGATGGAGCTGGGAGGGACAGCTAGACCTCCCCTCAGCCCTCAGGTCCTGACTGAACCCTGGCCTGGGAGGAATGATTCCAGAAACTGGGCATGTCATGTGCCCCAAAGAAAAGAGGGAGTGACATCCAATCCTTAATTGGCCCAGGGGCCAAGGGCTACCTGATAGGCCCTCCTACCCTAGGACTTTCTACCTCTGGAGAGTTGCCAGAGAAAACAGGAAAGGTAAAGTAATGTAGACCCAAAGCCCTAGTTTTTATCTTCATCAGGCTTTTCCCAAAACCTTGTTAACAGATCAGAGTTCTTGGCTCTCAAATATCCATCCACATCTAGGCCAGGTGATGTCGGTGACCTCATTTTGCCCATCCTCTAAAACTCCCTGATGGCCCCCAGGGCATCCACTTGTCTCCTCTCTGTCACTTGCTGAGTGACCCAGGAAGAGTCTCCACTAATCAGAGACAGCTCGGACCACATGGGGAGGATAGGCACAGGCACCCAAATTTAGTAAGGAGACCTGGGGTGGGAAAGACCTGACCTTAGAGTCTGGCCACCTCAGTGGGATCACCCCACTCAGTGAGCTCGGCCAGGAGCTCAGTTGGGTCAGCCCCTCAATTTCTGACCCTTCATTGTTGAAATACAAAAGGATTAGACCACAGTGAAATCTCAGGGGTTGTTTCTGTGATCTGAACTTTGCACAAGAAACCCTCTAAATGCAATAAGCCAGTCTTTCCTTAGGGGCATGGGGAGGAGAGAAGAGTTATCTCAACTTGGGGTATCTTGCTTCTCAGTGTCCCTCACTATGAGGGATGCAAAGTGAGTGCCTCACCCCCAAATCAGCAGGCTGAAGGAGCATGACTGATTTCTGAGAGTGTTCTCTCAAGGAGCCAGGACCGAGGAGAGAGACTCCCCCCACTAAGAGCTAGCACAGGGGGCTTTCTGGCTGTGGCCCTTGTTCTGGACTGAAGCCTCTGAGCCCCACTTCAGCAGTTCCCACCTCCCTCCTCGAACCCTGCCTCCCATGGCAGGCAGGCGGGTGCCCTATCTACTAGTGTCTTTAAAATTATCCCAAGTTCAGGAAGGTTGGAGCTGGAAGGGCCAGACCTCATGAGATGATCTCTGGATCTAGTCTCTAGATCTGGAGCATTGGGATTCTTCACATGAGGAAACAGGCCCAGATTGGAGAAGGGGCGAGCTTAAAGTAAGCTAGAGTCAGTGGAAGATGCAGGACCTCTCAGTCCAGAGCTGACCATTGACCATGTACTCTCTGATCACAGGTAAGTACACAGAAATACACAAACACACTCCTAGTCAGGGAACCCCACTGAGGTCATCTCAGGAAATGAAAGATGAGGGGAAGGAAACACCTTGCCCAAAACCTTCTCAATGTGCATTGGAAAGCACTGGGTTTGGGCCCAGGAGTGCAGGGCAGGGCTGGCTGCAGGGTGGGGGGTTGGGGTTAGTGGACTGTTTGCCTTCCCTGGTTGCTCTCCCCAGAGTCAGGCATCCATTTAGGAAATGTTTGGTGCTGAGCTGGGCTTTGGCTGTACAGCTGAAGGTGGGGAAAGAGCTCTGCCCACCATTTAGCTGGCCAAACTGGATGAGCATCACTTCCCTTGGTTCCTAAATGAGAGCTCCTTGAGGGCAGGCCTTCCTTTGTGTCCCCAGTGCTTAACACAGTGCTTATCAGGTAGCAGACACTTTCATGCATGCTTGTTAATTGGTGACAGGACCCTTTGTAATGGTCTTGCCCATATTTGTCTGCAGACCCATTTCTTGAATACAGAATACTGAGCAGAAGCCCCAGAGGCAAATGTTAACAGAGGTCTCTGCCCCTGTGTCATGTGATAGAAGCTAGAGATAGGCCCTAGAGAGGAGTAGTTAAATCAGAAATTCAGGCCCGAGCCATGGAGGGAGTCAGACTTTCTCCACCCTCCTTTGACGATCTTTTTAAGGAAGGGAAAACTGAGGAAGCTCAGCTTGATGAAAGGTTACTGAGTGAAAAATGGTCAGAGTCAGAATTTGAACCGTGAAGGACTGACCAATGGATGAAACCATGCTGCAGAGGCCTTGAATGACAAGCTGTAGGCTGTGAGACTACTGGGAAAAAGCACCAGCTCCAGTCACTGCATAGAAGCGGGTGGAATAGTGCCTGATTTTGCTGAATTGCCTCTCTGCTCTTTTATTCTTTCTTTTCTAGTCTTACTCTTTCTTACAAGGAAGGGTTGACCCACCAGGTAGCAACAAAAAGGGGAAGCAACAGAAACAGGAATCACAGAATGGGAAAGCAGAAAGAAGCCCCACCAGCCATCCAGTCCAGCCAGGTTCAGTCCAGGTTCAGAAAGAGTGAACGATCATTCAGCCTCAGCTTAGAGTCAGCTCGCCACCTGCCCAAGTAGCCCAACTCACTTAGGGACAGCTTTCACAGTCTTTCCCCCTTACTTCCCTCCTAAGCCTACCCTTTTTCCTATCACTGTGGAGGGCAACACTATCTTCCTAGTCCTTCAGGCTCCCAACCTAGGAATTATCCTAGGCTCCTCACTTTCTCACTCCTCATATCCAATATGTTGCCAGGGGCTGTTGATTTCACCTCTGTACTGTCTCTGGTCCACTTCACCTCTGCCCCATCCCTGGTCCACTTCACCTCTGCCCCATCCCTGGTCCACTTCACCTCTGCCCCATCCCTGGTCCATTTCACCTCTGCCCCATCTCAGGTCCATTTCACCTCTGCCCCATCCCTGGTCCAATTCACCTCTGCCCCATCTCAGGTCCACTTCACCTCTGCCCCATCCCTGGTCCATTTCACCTCTGCCCCATCTCAGGTCCATTTCACCTCTGCCCCATCCCTGGTCCAATTCACCTCTGCCCCATCTCAGGTCCACTTCACCTCTGCCCCATCCCTGGTCCATTTCACCTCTGCCCCATCCCTGGTCCATTTCACCTCTGCCCCATCTCAGGTCCACTTCACCTCTGCCCCATCCCTGGTCCATTTCACCTCTGCCCCATCTCAGGTCCATTTCACCTCTGCCCCATCCCTGGTCCAATTCACCTCTGCCCCATCTCAGGTCCACTTCACCTCTGCCCCATCCCTGGTCCATTTCACCTCTGCCCCATCCCTGGTCCATTTCACTTCATCATCTCTGGTCAATTTCACCTTGGCAGCATCTCTTGAATAAATTCCCTTTCTGATGCTGCCCTCACCCTGGTACAGACCTTCACTAACTCACACCTGCACTGTTGCAACAGCTATTGGGGGGAGGGGGGTCTGCCTGCCTCAAGTCTGTCCTCACTATAGTCCATCCAGTCCTTCTAGGACCCTGGAAGGTAGGGCCCCCAACAATAGGTTCTTCCCCATCGGATGGTAACCAAACTCCCAGCTCCTCCCCTCCTCCCTTTCTACTTGAAATAGCCCTTGCATGCTAGATCTCACCTGGTTCCTTTAGAAGTGGGACACTCTGCCCCAGCAGGGAGGGGAAGGAGGACTGTTCCTTCCAGCCACTTCCAGACTCTCCTTTAGTATTCATTTCATCCATCTATCACCAGCTTCAGATCTTTAGTCCAGTCATCCACATCAGAAGTCTGGGTCCTTTCTCCTGAACTTGTCCAGAGCCTGCCCCATAGCCTTCCTCTCTACCCCAAACCCTTCTCTCCTACTTGGGGAAATCAAGACATGCACTAGCCTCTCAAACATCCTCAATATGACCCTACTACCTCCTCAATCTCACATCCTAAACATCTTTTACCTTTCTCAGTCTAGAAAGAGCCATCTATGCCGATGTCTCATGTTTCTCTCTTTATTCACTTTTCCTCCTTTTGTAATCCACCTTCCAACCCCATCACTTAACTGAAACTGCTCTCTCCTATGGAACCAGAGATTTCTTTATTACCAATCCAAAGTCCTTTTCTAGCTTCTCATTCTACTTAAACTCTCTCATTAAAAAAAAAAAAGTCAGCCATTGAGTAGTAGTTAGCCAGTGCTTCCCACATGTCTGGCATGTAGTAGATGCTGAATCGTTGTTTACTGACAGAATGATTTCCCCCTCCCTCCAATACTTCCTTTCTAGGACATGGCTCTCTCCCAGCTCTCCTCCTGCCCCTGTGAACCATTCTTCATATCTGGGTCCCCCAAGGTCCTCTCCTGTGTCCTCTTCTATTTCTATGCATCCTCTCTTGGTGACTTTATGAGCCCACATGGGTCTAATGATCATCTCTGTATAGATGACTCCCAGGTGTCCAGCCCTCTAACACCAAGAGGCTGCTACACATCTTCAACCAGGTGTCCCAAATGAAATTTCAAATTCCTCCAGTCCAGAACAAGATTTGTTATCTACCCACCCCTCCTCTCAACTTTCCCATTTCTTTTGGGGGCACTATTATCCTTTGGTTACCCAGTTCTGTAATTTTGGAGTCATCCCTGAGTGGTAGGTGATGGGTGGAGCTGGGGCTTACCATCTTTAAACACCATTGGAAGGGGGATGGAATGAGAGAGGGATGGGATTTCCACAAATATTAAATCATTCCAGACATGTTTTACAATGTACTGTCCAGGTGTGAAGGGGGAGTTTGGCACCCAAATTCGTGTACTTTTTAGTCATGTAGGATCATCAGACTGATACTTAGATAAATCTTAATTTACTCTGAGTCATTCCTTTACCTCCAAAGGCCAGGGGATGAGGGAGTGGGGATATGTGTATGGTTGAGGCAGGAATATGCTAACACAAGACCCAGAAAGATTGCTGAAGTTTTGAAACCAAAATTGGATTACATTAGCTGAGCTCAGAGGTTCCTTTACAGCTTCTGAATTTCTGTCAAATTAGGGATGAAGTTAAGGTTTGGTTTTGGTTTATTTCTTATGTGACTAAATCCAAGCACAGGATTAGAGAGTTGAATCATGATAAGGTTAAATCTAATGATGAAAAAATGTCACTGATGCATTTCCCTTATTTGCTAGAAAAAGCAAACTGTATTTCACTCTTCTGTTCATGATTAAAATTTCATTTTAATGAAAAATTTAATAGCCAATTTTTGAAAAAGGTTAGTATTTGGCAGCTGCTCCTTCAGATTGCAGACCCACCACCTCACCCCCTCATCCTCAGACTCAAGCAAGTCCATCCCCATCTAGTGATCCCTGGGTGTATTCAATCCAGTAGCTGCCTTATCTGGACTTTCTCATCATACCCACACACACTTTTCCATCTATCACCTATCATCATTCCATCTATCATTTCAGTCCGGGAATTCACACATGCATACTTTGTCAGTACCGTCCAGTGCGGGGGAGAGGAGAAACCTCTTCCCAGAGCCTCCATTTGAGGAAGGGGCTTAAGCCAACCAGTTCTTAATTTCCCACCCTGCCAGACTCCTCTGGACTCTCAGGAACCTCCCTCCCAGTCTCCCTTTTCAACTTCCTTTGGTAAACTCCTGGAGACAAGAACTATCTTTTCCTTTCTCAAACACAGTCGGTGTCTAATAAGTATTTATGGACTGTTTAATGACAGAGCAGAACAGAGAGAAGGGCTCTAATTTTTAGATGTCCCATGTCATGGAGTACTATGATTCTGAGTTACAGTGATAAGTCTGGTGGATGCTTTCTTCCACTTTCACTGCATTCTCAAGGGTTATCTCCTATATGAATTCTCTGATGTCTTGCAAGAGATGAACCACTAGTGAAGGCTTTCCCACATTTGGTACACATATAGGGTTTCTCCCCAGTGTGAACTCTCTGGTGTTGTATAAGGCGTGAACTCTGTCTAAAGGCTTTTCCACATTCACTGCATTTATAGGAATTCTCTCCTGTATGAATTTTCTTATGCTGATTAAGAGAGGAGCCATTGGTGAAGGCTTTGCCACATTCTTCACATTTGTATGGTTTCTCTCCAGTATGAATTCTTTGATGTATATTGAGTCCGGAAAAGCGAGTAAAGGCCTTCCCACATTCACTACAGTGATAAGATTTTTCTCTGGTGTTGACTGAGGGATGAACTGTGGCTGAAGGCTTTGCCACATTTATCACATTTATAGGGTTTTTCTCCAGTATGAGTCCTCTGATGTACAATAAGAGTGGAGCTGTCAAAAAAGGCTCTTTCACATTCATTGCATTTATAGGGCTTCTCTCCAGTGTGACATTTCTTATGCTTAATCAGGGATGTGCTGATGTTGAAGGCCTTCCCACATTCATGGCATTTATAGGGTTTCTCTCCAGTATGAACTCTCTGGTGTTCAGTAAGTTGTGAAACCCAGATAAAGCCTTTTCCACATTCATCACATTTAAAGGGTAGCTCCCCACTGTGGTGAAGTCTCTGGTGTTTAGGAAGGGATGATTTTCTGCTGAAAGCCTTTTCACAATCATGACACTTATAGGGTTTCTCTCCAGTATGAGTCCTCTCATGCTTAGTAAGGGAAGAGCTATTGTTGAAGGCTTTTCCACATTCATCACATTTATAGGACTTCTCTGTAATATGAGTTTTCTGATGCAACAAAAGGTAAGAGCCCAGAGTGAAAGTTTTTCCACATTCATCACATTCATAAGGTTTTTCTCTAGTATGAATTCTTTGATGAAGTGAAAGGGATGAGCTGAGTCGGAAGGATTTCCAACATTCTTTACATTCATAAGGTTTTTCTCCAGTGTGAACTACATGATGCCGGATAAGGTATGACCGGTGACTGAAAACTTTCCCACATTTATTACATTTATAGGGCTTCTCACCACTGTGAGTTCTCTGATGGAGAGAAAGAGTTGAGCCCTGACTGAAGGCTTTCCCACATTCAGTGCATTTATAGGGTTTCTTTCCAGTATGAATTCTCTGATGTACTGTAAGGGATTTGCTATGGCCAAACATTTTCCCACATTCATTACATTTGTATGGTTTCTCTCCAGTATGAATTCTCTGATGCCCAGTAAGTTGTGATATATAGAAAAAGGCTTTTCCACAGTCATTACATTTATAGGGTTTCTCTCCAGTATGAATTCTCTGATGTCTATTAAGGCAAGAAATTCGGGCAAAGGCTTTCCCACAGTCATTACATTTATAGGGTTTCTCTCCAGTATGAATTTTCAGATGTTCAGTAAAGTGTGAAATCCGGGCAAAGGTTTTTCCACAATCATTACATTTATGACACTTCTTCCCTGAATAGATTTTCAGGTGATTAATTAAGTGTGAATTTTGTTTATATCTCTTTCCATGTCTGTCCCATATTTGAGAAGTCTTTCCACTAAGAATGTTTTGTTGCATACTGAAAGATGATCTCAAATGGAACCTTCCTCCCAAGTCTTTAAATTCTTGGTCTCTCCCCTCAGTAAAAATGTTCTCATAGGGAATGTTCATTTTCTCAGAAAGTCTCTCCTTGTTTCCCTGAGGCTTCTCCAACATGTCGTCATGCTCCTCCCAGGTTTTTCCCAACTTATCCCAAGGGTCATCCATTATCATCCACCGATATGCCTCTTCCTCAGCAAATCCTTGCTTTGGAGTTGACTCTCTGGTTTCTGGACTTGACTCCCAGTCTGAAAGATATAAAAAAATTTATATTTCTCATGCTAGAAGAAAGAAAACAGCAGCACTGAAAATGGGAAGGAATATGAAAACTCTCTAACAAAAAGGTGGGGGGGGGGAGTGATAAGCAAGATAAAGATAGGAGAGAGGAAGAGGGGACAGCTTATGACTTTCAGAGCTGGAACAAATCCCAGACCCTGGAATGAGGGGAAATTGGACTGCTTCTGTTTGGTGCTGGGAGGTAGACAAAACTAGGATGTATCAACTTCCAAGACTCACCAAAATGGATATCCAGTGCCCTCTTCAAGTGATTCACACAGGTGCAAATGACCCTGCCCACAGGAATCTCAGAGATTTGAGGAGGATACTGAAGCCCTCAAGGACATGGGTGGTATTTTCATGACTAATGCTGGTCAAAGGCAAAGACTTCTTCAAGGGAGATAGGCTAGGTTAAGAATGCACTTGCCTCAAATCATAAGAATCCACTCCAATGAGCATTAAATGGAAAAGATCCAATGGGGAGGAAGAAAGTCACCAAAGTATATGCACCCAGCTAGGTGTGAGAAGGGCACTAAAGAAAACCAAGGAGGCTAGCCTTATGGAAACCTAGGACCTCACAGGAGACTAAATCTAAGAAGGATGACCAAAAGGCATCATATTCTAAAAAACAGTTCAAGAGAGAAATTAAAGGTGAGTGCTTGTATAGTGTATATGCCACAATGATTTTAAAAAGTCAGGAGAGAGGATTCTGGAAAGATGGCGGAGTACATTAAGTCCAAGTCTCTAGATGTTCCCCACAAACAAGATAAAATAGGGCCAGAATGTGAACATAAGGCAGCTAAAAATAAACAAGAGTTGGAGCAGAACAGTGGTCCTCCTGGGACAATCAGAGAAGATCCAAAGAAAAATCCCAGGACAAAGATTGGTGCTTGTAAAGTGTAAATGCCTCCAGGCTAGTTCTGCTGAAATAGCGAACAGTGAGCCCTGGGGCTAC
The DNA here is from genome assembly GCF_028372415.1 of Notamacropus eugenii. Classification (NCBI taxonomy): domain Eukaryota; kingdom Metazoa; phylum Chordata; class Mammalia; order Diprotodontia; family Macropodidae; genus Notamacropus; species Notamacropus eugenii. The sequence goes on along the minus strand of NC_092876.1, from coordinate 1,673,010 downwards.
CTGGGCTGGGAGGTGGCCTCAGGCCCAGCCACAGGAACTTTCACCTCCTGAACAGTTTCTGGAGTCTGGCCTCTGAGCCAGAGAAGATTGAGTGAACCTCTGATGATAAGGGACACCAAGTCCAGTTGTTTCACCAAGATGCTGCCCTAGGCAAGAAGGAACCAGCACAGGCCTGGTGAGTGTAGAAGCACCAAATACTGGCTGGGGTACTTACAGGAGGGTGTATTCCTTGGTTTTGGTTTCAGGCCAAAGGAGAGAACTGAACGTGGATCTGAGGCCAGAGGCACCATCCCCCACATCCCAGGACTAGAGGTGATTACAATAACAAGCTGCTATACATTAAAAAAAAAAAAAAATGAGCAGGCAAAGGAGAAAAAAGTCTAACCATAGAAAGATACTATGGGAACAGAGAAGACCGGGATTCATCTTCAGAAGAGGATACTGAAGTAAAAAAAGCCTCTCCTACCCCAAAGGGTAATGCCAAATAATCACTTGCCCAAAAAGAATTCATAGAAGAACTCAAAAAATATTTTAAAAATAAAATGAGAGAGATTGAGGAAAAATAAAAACAATCCAAGAAAAACAAGATTATAAAAAGAATGTCAACCAATTAGAAAAGGAGATCCAGAATCTTAAGAAAGAAAATGACTCCTTGAAAATTAGAATTGGGCAAGGGGAAATCAGTGAAGGTATAAGAGACCAAGAAATAATAAAACAAAATATAAAAAATGGAAAAAATAGAAGAAAATGTGAAACAACAGATAGGAAAAACAACTAATTTGGAGAACAGATCAAGAAGAGAAAACATCAGAATAATTGGACTACCTGAAAGTTATGATAAAAAAAAGAATCTTGATATAATAATACAAGAAATAATTAAAGAAAATTGTCTTGAAGAGTTAGAAAGAGAGGGGAAAGTAGAAATAGAAGAAATCCATCAATCACCACCTGAAAGACAGCCTATAAGGAAAATCTACAGGAATATCATAGTCAAATTCCAAAACTCCCAGCTCAAGGAGAAAATGTTATGAGCAACAAAAAAAACCAATTTAAATATAGCAGTGCCAAAATTAGAATCACACAAGACCTAGCAGTGGCAACACTAAAAGACCACAGGTCTTGGGACACTATATATAATGAAGAGCAAAAGAACTGGGTTTGAGGCAGCAAAGTTAAGCAGAATCCTGAATTTTTTTTTTTTAAAAAAAGGATATTTAATGAATTTCCAGACTTTCAGGATTTTGTTAAAAAAAAAAACCCAAAACCTGAACTTAATAGATTTGACATATAAGATCCAAGAGAAATATAAAATATATATCAAAGACTAATTACAAGGGACTCCATCAGAACAGACTATTTACTTTTTATATGAGGAAATGTAAAATATATGAATAAGATTATAATTGGGTAGTTCAAAAGAAAGATTGGGGTAGACCTGAGTATAATGTGATTCTTAAAAGTAACACCATTTAGGGAAAGGTACAGAAGTCATTATGCAGATGAGGTGCACACAGAGGGATTCTTTGAGGGAGGAGGGCTGGTAGTTCTGGGACCCTACTCTCATCGGAAATGGGCTTAAGAGGGAACAATATATATATATATTTAGAAGGGTAAAAAAGTCTTCTAAATTGAGAAAGAAAGAAAAGGCTAAGGGGATAGGGAGCATGGAGAGGTAATAGAATGGTAATAGAGGGAGGAAGGGTAATAGAAGAGTGTTTAGATTAACTGGAATGGGAAGATAAGAGAGGAATCTTTGGTGGGTGGGTGGATTAAGTAATAGGAGGGCAAGATAGTGGGTAGAAGTAAAATAAAGGAGTCAGGAGTGATAGGATATAAGAAATACACACTAACATAAAATCAAGATCAGAAGCAGAATTTATTAGGGAAAAAAGCAAGGGTAGTAATCATGATTTCAAACAAAGTTAAAGCTAAAATAGATTTAATAAAAAGGGAAATGGGGAAATTACACTATACATCAGCCATATTAATCAATATTGCTTTAGACTATTTAAAATAACTTGACAGTATAAAATTGGAACGTTGCGGTGCAGGAAATGACAAGCTGGTGGACTTAGAAAATTAAGGAAAAACTTGGACTTAGGAAGGAAGAGGCTGTCCACCCTCAGAGAAACAGAGGACAAATAGGGATAGTGTGGTGTTACACAGATGCATATGAATGTGTATGTCTATGTATGGGTATGATTACAGATATCTAAGTATATACACATATATATGTGTGTGTATGTGTATGTATGTACATATATGTTGTGTGTGTATATATGTATATACAAATATTTCCAAGTTTAATTGTAGTCTTCTCTGGCAGGGGAGGGAGGAGGGAGGAAGGGAGAAGAAGGAATCAAGGAAGAAGAGCACAGCACAGAACAAAAGAGAGCTTCTGAGGCAGCAGAGGAGAGACGGCCGCTCTGAACACAAGGTGTGGGACTTGCCATGCAGGTTCTCTGGAATGGACATTTCTAGCTGTCTGTCCTGAGCGCTCTCTCTCGCACTCTGCTCTGCACACGGCAACGCTTTTTGTCTTATTTAAGATTTAAGTTCAGGATGTTTCTTTTATCGTGTATTTAAGTTTAAAATGAATTAATAAAAAACAGAATGAAACAAAAAACTGGGTGAAAGTGGAACGGCTCTGCCAAGAAAGAGAACCTGGGCCGCAGCACACAGAAGGAAGAGGCGAGTGGGGAATTAGTGCTGAAGGGAGGCCACCAAGTGACTGGGGAATTTCAGAGTGACCAGCTCCATATGAACTGCGTGTCAGCTTCTTTAGGGCTGCTATCATGTCTCCCCCAAAGACTCTCCAGAGCTCCTGGGTTGGACTAGAGGAAGCCTAAGGTCTCTTCTGGGCAGGGGGGGCATCTAGGAAGAAGGGATGACTTCCCTCCCTTACCTGACCAGGTGCTGAGAGGGATTGTTCCCTGGGCCCTCCATGGTTCATCCCTGGCCTCCAGCTGGGAGACCACCTTTGGTCTGGAAACAGGAAGTCCTGCATGTAGAGGCAGAAAACAGGACCTGAGCTAGGGGTAGAGCTCTCCCCAGTCCAAGTCCCAACTCTTATTTGGGAAGAGAAGAAGACCCAGTGTGGAGGCCCAGAGAATGGGGCATGGTACCTCTGCCAGGATCCCAGTGTTATGCTCCTAGGAAAGTTGTGAAGATGCATCAGGGCTCCAAGGTGACCTCACAGGGCTGACAGAACAACATGCATGGGGGACAGGCTGGGCCTTGAGTGTGGAAAGAGGCCTGGGAGATCCAACCTCAGGAGCCACATTGCAAACCTGACCGCTGTCATCCCAAGAATAATGGAAGAGGAGAGCATGATGGTCTCAAGCAGTAGGCTGAGCAGGATGAGAGGCAGATAGAAGCCTCCTTACCCAAGGAGACCAGGTTCCTGTAGGTCTCCAGCATCACATCCCGGTACAGCTGCCTCTGAGCGAGACCCAGCCGCTCCCACTCCTCAGGGGTAAAGTCCACAGCCACATCCCTGAAGGTCACAGTCTCCTGAAATAAAGGATCCACAGCAAGTATGACCTGACCAAAGACTGTCTTTCTGAGGTTTGGGGGAGGTGTACAGAGAGGGACCTGACCATGGCAGGGCTGGTGGGGGAAGTTCAGTCTGGTGCCAGCACGTTGGCCTAGATGGGCAGGACTCCCTCCATAGTCACAGGCTGGGCTGCTCTTGTAAGCATAGACCAGGCCCTCCCAGCTTAGCTTCTATGCCGCTTCCCTTTATGACTCTGCCCAAGCCCTGAGCCCTCTTTGGATCTGCCTTTGCCTTCTGCACCCCTGAGGACCACCATGGCCACTCAGAAAGGGCTACATAGACAAGCATGTAGGTAGCATCTACTGTGTGCCAAGAGCTGTGCTAAACACTTGACAATGATTACTTCAATGTGATAAGGGCTGTAAGCAGGGTGTGAGATCCCCACTAAGACCAGGGTATGAGGGGCAGGTCATCTAGAGAAGAATTCACAGACTCAAGCCTTGTTGAGGTCAAGGTAAAGATTTACTATGCTTTTCAGCAGGCAAGAGTTCTTAGGGAACCTGCAACCTTAGTGGGGTACAGGGAAAGTTTATATAGGATATTATATAGGAAATATGTGCCAAATATGCTAACTAGGTGTTTTGGGGTGGGATTAGGGAGTGGTTAAGGAGTGGTCATTTCTTAAAGGAACATGTACTTTTGGTATATACTGCACAGGTATTTTACCCAAAATTCTTTGGGAAATAGCCCAAAGGGGAGTGGGGCTATCTGGAGGTGTGGTTTTAGGCCTGAAGTGTCACTAAGTCAACTAGCAGTCCGGGCTGGCTCAGAAATGCCAGGTTGCCCTCATCAAAGTCTTGTTAGACAAGATACATGTAAGGGAGTATAGGTATGTCTAAGTCTAGGACACATGATTGGTCAGTGAGTAGTAAAGGTTGTTATGACCCAGTGCACAGCCCATTAAGCCAGTATACAGCTGGTTCAAACTAATGAGTTCTATAGGTGCAGCTGGCTACTATAGCAGGAAGGGAGATAAGGGTTGTTGCTAGGGCAGGCTGTGTTCTTAGGCTGGGGAGAAACTGCGTGGGATAATGTTTTGAGGCTAGGGAGAAATGTGATTTTTAAAGAGAAATGTGATTTTAGAATTGGGGTCCAAGCACATGCACCCAAGCACCCCATCAGTTGGATCCTCACAACAGTCTTGCAAGGTAGGTGCTATTTTGTTAGTATCATCATTTTACAGATAAAGAAATTGAAACAGAGAGAGGTGAAGTGACTTTCCCAGGGTCACACAGGTGCCTGAGGCTGGATTTGAACTGAGGTCTTCTTGACTCCAGTCCCAGGGCTATCCGCCATCCTACCTCATTGCCCACTAGGTCACCAAGCTGCCCAAGAATGAATAATCTCACTAACAAGACCATAACTGAAACAGGAGAAGTGTATTTGGTTCAAGCCTGGGATGGCATCTGCCTGGGTAGCTTTCACATCTCACAGGAGCAGGGAGTATGGTCCCCAAAGGCCTGGGTTTGAGGTCAAGCCTCTTCTTCAATCTGGGCAAGTTTACCCCAATTCTCGTTTTTATTTCCTGAGCTCCTGGAAGCATTACAAAAAGGCATAAGGGGGAGTGGCTCTGGTGGCCTAGCCCCTGCTTTACTGAACCTCATTTTACTCCTGTAACACAGGAAGACTGACACAAGGATGGGAGCTGAAATGTGTTCTTAAAGATGCTGGTATAGATGCGTTGCCCAGAAGGAAGCCACAAGGACAAGACCAAACGATCCATTAAGGATCCTTTCTTCAGGGTCCATTGTGTGCCAGGCACTATGGTAGGGCTGCAAAGAAGAGGGTGAAGCAGGCAATGCCCTCAGGTACTGACATTCTATCAAGGGAGACTCCATGCATATACCATTTAGAGGGAAACAGAAGACACCTTCAAAACACAAAGTGAAGGCTCTATCAGTGGGAGGGGCTAGGAAGGCCTCCTCCAGGAGGGGGAATGTGAGTTGAGACTACAAGAGAACCAGGAGGCAGAGATGAGGAGGGAAGGTATTCCTAGCATGGGGGACAGCCAGTGCAAAGACATAGAAACCACAGAGTGTCATGTGCGAACAATGGTAAAAGGGCTAGTTTGGGCAGCAAAGGAAGTAATATGGAATAAGTCAGTGTAATATGAGGCTGGAGATGTAGAAAGACCCCAAAATGCTAAGAGCTTGAAATGACAGTCATTTATATTTGCTTTCTGGAGGTCATAGGAAATCAATGGAGGTTATTGGTCAGGTGGGGCAAGAGAGGGGAGGGTTGGTCCTACCTGTGTTGTAGGAAAATTCCTTTGATGGCTTAATGGAGGATGGACTGGAGTGGAAAGAGACCCAAGGCAGGGAGAATTCCCAAAAGGCTATTGCAACAAACCAGGTGGGAGGTGAGAAGGGCCTGGGCCATGGTGAGGACCATGTCATAGGAGAGAAGGGGGCATATTGGAGAGATGCTACAGAGGTGAAATCTACTGAAAAATTACTGCAGATGTGAAATTGACCAGATACTATAGAGGTGTAATCTGCAAGAAATGATGCAGAGATGAAATTGACCAGCAATGCTACAGAGGTGAAATCTACAAGAAATGCTGGAGAGGTGAAATTGACTAGAGATGCTGCACAGGTGAAATCAAAAGGCCTTGGCACCATGTTATCTGAGGGGAGGGAGAGAAAGAGGAAGAGGGAGAGAGTGAGAACTAGGAGGGAGAGAATTGGGAACTCAAGTTTTTTTTAATGTTAAAAATAAAAATGTAAACATTTGAAGTTGATAATCTTTTTTATTTCATATTTTCCAATTACATGTAAAAACAATTTTTAATGTTCATTTTTAAAAATTTTGAGTCCCAAATTTTCTTCCTCCCTCGTTCTCTTCCCAAACACAGACACTCCCCCCTCCCAAAATCAAACAAACAAGAAAATAAAGCTTTAAAAAGTATGCTTCAATCTGCATTCAGACTCTATCAGTTCTTTTGCTGGAAATGGATGGCAGTTTTCATCTGTCAAGATATTTGGAGACACCCTGTTTTCCAGAGCTAAGGCCCAGCCAGCAGGCTATGCCCTGAGCTTGGCATAACAATAATCCTTTGCACTTACACTCTGGATGATCACCACCAGGTGTGCTCTGAGGGATTTATGCTTTCCATTTTAATTGATAATTTCCCAGGGACATGAGAACCAGAAGCAGCTGCTATGCTGCAGCAGAAAGTAATAGATCAAGCCTTCTGACACAATGTTGCAATCCTGTTCCTGCTACACTAACTCTGGTTCTGTACCCCACCAAAAGCTCACAATGTTCAATGACCCTTATGCAATGATTCTAATGACTTAAGGACTGTTCCTGTGGGAATACCCCTGATGATACACCTGTACTGTCCCAAAATGCCTGCACATGTGGGTTTGCAAAGGAAACTGTTTACTCAAGACTTAAGGATGACTGTGTTGACCTCCATTTTTCCTTGTGTGCCTTTCAGGCTTATAAACCCCACCCCCTGGCTCAACAGTAGACACTAGATTGGAAACGATAAGGGCAATGCCAAAGAATGTTCAAATTACTAACAACTGAGCTCATTTCATGCAAGGTTATGCTTAAAATTCTGCAAGCTAGGTGTCAGCAACATGTGAACCCAAAATCATCAGAAGAACAGGCTGGTTTTCAAAGAAGCAGAGGAACTATAGACCAAATTGCCAACATTTGGTGAATTATGGAGAAAGCAAGGGAGTTTCAGAAAAACATCTACTTCTGCTTCATTGACTACAGTACAGCTCACAACAAAATGTGACAAGTCCTCAAAAAGATGGAATTACCAGATCATCTTACTTGATTCCTGAGGAACCTGTACACAGGCCAAGAAGCAACAGTTAGAACCAAACATAGAGCAACTGAAATAAGATTGGAAAAGCAGTATGATAAATTTATATGCTATAACATCATTTATTTAACTTACATTCAGAGTATATCATACAAAATGCCAGGCTGAATGAATCAAAAACTGGAATTAAAGTTGCTGGGAGAAATAGCAACAATCTCAGATATACACAATACCACTCCAATGGCAGAAAGTAAAGAATTTAAAAGTTTCTTGATAAGGGTGAAAGAGGAGAGTGTAAAAGCTGGCTTGAAGTTTAACATAAAAATAATGACAAAGAATATGGCAACTGGTCCCACCACTTCCTGGCAAATAGAGGGAGTAGAAATGGAAGCAGTGTCAGATTTTCTATTCTTGGGCTCAAAAATCATTGCAGATGGTGACTGCAGCCATGACCCTAAATGAAATTTGCTCCTTGGATGGGAAGCTATGGCATACTGTGTCATCCAGGCAATATTCACAGCATAGTTCGGAATCACAAAGTACAGCAGACACTCCATATAAAAGGCAGAAGAAAAACATTTATTCTGACCCCAAAAAACCAAATCCCAACACCAGAAAGCCAAATCCATTATAGTAACTAAGTAGTCAATACAAATTGGCACTGCAGCGGACAGTCATTCCCAAGCCTCCCCATAACCCCCAGGGGCATTCCCAAAAACAAACACTCAGGAGCCTCGCTGTGTTGGTTTGCCTGTGTCCTCTCCTCCCTTCGCCCTAACTGCTCTCACACACTTCCTCTCGATTCTGCTCTGCCCTTCCTGTTCCACCCATTCAGCAAGCTCCTTACACCACATGTCCACCTTGCAGATGTAGGCACTGAGCCCATGAGCTAGGAGGGAGCTCAAAGGCCATCTGGTCCCAGTCTGGACCTGAGCAGCAATCCCCTCTGTAGGCAGTCACCTGGAAGCTCAATCCGGGAGATCTTCCTATCCAGCCTGTTCCTGGGTGGGGATGGTTCCCCTGATGGCTAGTTGGGAAGGGAGTGGGGTGGGAGAAGTAAAATCCCTGGCACCTGTTGCCACCATCCCTATCTGTGATCATCTCTATGCTGAGAGCCTAGTTTTCTTGGAAAGTTTCCTGTTTCTGAACTCAGCTGGCTAGTTGAAAGTCTCCCAGCTTCTCCCTTTGCCACTTTGGTGCCACACGTCCCTGACCCTTGGGTCAGCTGTACAGAGCCCTCTCAAAATTGCTCAGCTGTGGCAAGTTCCCTGGGCAGGCTGCTGATGCATCAAGTCAGCCTGCTGGGACTGCTGGACAGTGCCAACCAGAAATCCATCACAAGACAGTCAACTGGCATTTGTGAAGTTCCTATTATGTACCAAGAACCATGCCAAACAAACACGAGGGATACCAGTCCAGGCTCTCCAGGAATTCATGGGCCCCAGCCTCAAAATAGCGAAGGAGAAAAAGAACAGGCTGCTTCTCCCCCAGCTCCCAGAACTCCTGCAGAAGACCCAGAAATCACCCCAGACTGAGTCCTGATGGGGAAAGGAAAGAAAAATCCACAGTGAGTCATTTTTCCAGCCCCCGCTGGCCCAGGGGGACACATACAGAGGTTTGTAGCCACTGGGGACAGGCTCTGGCTAAAGGAACAGACCCGACTTGTATTAAGTAATGTAAGGGCTCCCCTGAACTTGTCTTTTTGAGCTGCACCTAGAGCATGCAGGAGGCCCTGATTATGTCAAGGATGAAGCCCCAACCCAAGCTACCATGATTTGTTGTTTGCATCCCAAGCTGGACTCCCTGTGTGTCCTTAGGAGACAGGACAGGTGCCAGGCAGTCTGTATCAGGCTGGGTAATGCTAGTGGAGGTGGAACCCTGTGGATGAGTGGACCCGCCTGTCTTCATGGTCTAGCAGTTCCCAAGGGAAAATGTGGCTTTGGCCATGGACTTGGCTCTCCCCTTCAGGAGGGGTTTTTACCTTTGTCCTTCCCCTTGCCTTGCTGCATATGGAAACAGAGTCCTTATGCAAACTTTCATTTTGGATGGTGAACATTTGGTGCTGGCTTTGGGATGCACACTCATGCTCATTTCTCTTGTAATAAATTTAGTTGCAATGCAATGTCTCATGGACTTGTGAGATTGTTTTTAGTTAATACCCCATGGCAACCTTACTGCCCACTACCCAGGTTCAGGGCACAGATTTAGGGTAGTCTCTAGAGGGGACCCAAATCCACTGGGGTATCCCAGGGTAAGAATTGGTAACAGATTCAGTAAGACTGAGAGAAGCCCAAGTTCAGAAGCCAGCAGCAGCAGCAGTGGACTCAAAGCCCAGGAGCAGAGCAGGGACTCAGCTCCAGCTTCTGGCCCAGTTTGAAGCCTGCAGAGGGACCAGGGCAGGAAACCCAGAGCAAAAGGGAGCCTGCCATCTGGTCCCTCCCTGCTGCCTGATGGGCAGAATCCTTCAGGAACTGGTAGAGCTTAGACCAGGGGAACAGCCTTCAGACTCTGCTCTGGATCACTGTGGGAGTGGTGAAAGCTTCCAGGTCTAAAGCCTGAGACATCCCTGAGTTACTGAAATAGAACAGCCCAGTCCCTCCCTTGCTAAGGCCACAGCCCAGATGTCACATCAAGTCTAAAGCCAGGACACAGCCTGGAAAAATGGGCCAACAAAAGAATTCTGTCATTACAAGCTGCTATGGAGACAGGAACACTTAAGACCCAGACCCAGACCAGAGGAGGTGAATGACTCCCCAAATTCTACAAGCAAGACCTCAAAGAAAAATGAAAGCTGGGCACAAATTTAACTAGAATTATGGAAACAGATAAAGCAAGAGGTTTTTTTTTTTTTTTCAAGTTCTTTTAAGCAAATGAATTGAGAATATTAGACAAAAATGGAAAAGAAATTAAAACTGTGGGGGGAAAACTTGAAAAGGGAATGAACAGCTTGGAATAAAACAAACTCCCTGAAAATTAGAATGGGTCAAATAGAAGTCAATGACTCCATAAGACAACAAGAAATATTAAAACTGAGGCAAAAGGCTAGAGAAAAAAAAACAGAAGAAAAAGCAAAACATAACAAAAACAACTGACCTAGAAACAGATTGAGAAGGAAAAAATGTAAGAATCCTTGGCCTACCTGAAAGCCACAAAATCCCAGCTCCATGGGATCACACCAAGAATTACTTCCCCAGCACCTCTGGGTATCATCCTATAGTGGAAAAGGTGGAACTTTAAGGAGAGACAGGATGAAAAGAAATACTAGGGAAGGTGGCCTAGCCCTACCAGATCTCAAATTGTATTATGAAGCAGCAATCATCAAAACCACGTGGTAGTGGCTAAGAAATAGAGGAGTAGACCAGCAGAATAGGTTAGGTACTCAAGACACAGTAGTCAATGAATATAAGAGTCTACTGTTTGAGAAACCCAAGGACCCCAGCATTTGGGTTAAGAACTCACTGTTTGACCAAAAACTGCTGGGAAAATTGGATAACAGTGTGGCAGAAACTGACATAGGCCAATACCATACACAAGAATAAAGTCCAAATGGATCCATAATCTAGGTATAAAGATTGATACTATAAACAAATCAGGGGAGCAAGAAATAGTGTATTTGTCAGATTTATAGAGAATGGTGAATTTTTATAACCAAACAAGAGATAGAGAACATTATGAAATGCAAACTGAATAATTTTGATGAAATTAAATTGAAAAGTTTTTGCACAACCAAACCCAATGAAACCAAGATTAGGAGGGAAGCAGAAAACTGGGAAAGAATTTTTTACAACTAGTGTCTGTGATAAAGGCCTCATTTCTAAAATATATAGAGAACTGAGTCAAATGTACAAGAATACAAGTCATTCCCCAACTGATAAAAGGTCAAAGGATATGAACAGGAAATTTTCAGAGGAAGAAATTAAAGCTATGTATAGACATATGGAAAAATGCTCTAAATCACATCTGAATAGAGAGATGCAAATCAAAACAACTCTGAGATTCCACATCATACCTATCAGATTGGCTAACATGACAAAACATGGTAAATGCTGGAGAAGATGTGGGAGAGTTGGAACCCTAATTCATTTTTGGTGGAGCTGTGATCCAACCATTCTAGAGGGCAATTTGGAACTATGCCCAAAGGGTTACAAAAGTGTGCATACCCTTTGACCCAGCAATATGGCTTCTAGGACTGTATGTCAAAGAGATCATAAAAATGGGAAAGGGTCCCATGTGTACAAAAATATTTATAGCAGCTCTCTTTGTGGTGGCCAAGAACTGGAAATCAAGGGGATGCCCATGAATTTAGGAATGGCTGTGGTATATGAATGTAATGGAATACTATTGTGCTATAAGAAATGATGAACAGAACGACTTCAGAGAGACCTGGAAGGACTTATAAGAACTGATGTTGAGGGAAAGGAGCAGAACCAGGAGATCATTGTACATAGTAACAACCACAGTGTGCAAGGAATTTTTCTGATAGACATCCCTTCACAGCAATGCAAGAACCTAAAACATTCCCAAAGGACTCTTGAGGCAAAATGCCATCCACATCCAGAGAAAGAACTAAGGAATTGGAAAGCAGAATGAAGCAGAATATTTTCTCTTGTGGTATGTTTTTTGTTTGGGTCTTTTTCATGGTTTCTCCCATCCATTTTAATTCTTCTATGCAACATGACTAATGTGAAAATGTGTTTAATAAGAATGTATGTGTAGAATTCATATAAGACTGAATATCTCAGGGAGGGAGGGAGAGGAAATCTAAGATTTATGGAAGTGATTGTAGAAAATTGAAGACAAATAAATTAATTTTTTAAAAAAAGGAGATAGAGGATTTCCCAGCATCCCTGATGGAAAGACCGGAGCTGCCTAGTTCAAACACTGGAGAAACAAAATGGCAACTCCAAGAACACTAATCAGGGACTCCAGGGGTCAGAGAGAAGGCTGGTCAGATTCTCCTAGGCCTGGGTCATCTTCATCAGCCACCAGAAGAACAGAAAAGGGGGAGAAGAGCAAGGTTGGGGGGGTTGAGGAAGGTTATGGGGAAATTGTCACAAAACAGAGGTGTTCAAGAGGGAGGGGGAGAGGCTGACCCTTGGACCTCACTCTCATCTGAACTGTTCAAAGGAAGGAATACATACATACGTATACACACACACACACACTCAACAGGAAAAAAGGAAGGGAAAGGAAAAGGGAGGATGAAAGGAGGCTAATGAAGGGAAGGTTTGGTGTGGACCAAAAACCACTCTAATTAAAGACACACAAAAACACTGCACTCCTTTTGAGGGGACAAAGAATAGGGAGGAGAGGATTCCCATCAGCTGGGACCAGCCAAGCAGCTTCCAGGGTATAAATCGACTGCAGACGCCTGGGCTGGAAGAGAGGACACAGGGTGGTGTCAGAGAAGCCTGGGAAGATGCACATGAACTGATGCGGAGGGAGGGGGCAGAACCTGGGGAAGGAGGCAGCCAGTGGTGACAGTATGGCAGAGACACCAGAGCAGCCACTTGACCCACGAGGACAGGTGATGAGACACCCCCACCCCACCCTCTTCTGACTGAGAGGAGGAGGATTCAGGGATTCAGTGTGCAGAGTAAGGCAGGGATGTGTATACATGTTCTATGTAAACTTAAATAAAATCGTTAAAATTTTTAAAAGAAATGGGCTTTAGAGCTGTCGCCTCTGACCCTAACCTTAACCCCCATTCCCCTCCCTCTGGGCCTTTCTTCCTCCTCTGCCCTGGCCAGGGCACTCACTGCCTGTACTCTACTCACACCTGTAAACAATCCTGCTTTTGTTATCTTTCCTTCTTGTACCACTTCCCTATCCCTGGGAGCCCCAAGCAGCCTCCTTTTTCTAGGTCAAGGATCTGGCCAGTCCAGACCATTGGTTCAGACCTCAGCTGGCCAGGTGTTCCTACCCTCATTGAGCCCCTGCCTCTTCTCCCAAGCTTCTGGCCCTCCTCCATCAACTGATCCTACCGCCAGCAGAATACCGGACCCATCTTTCCCAGGCACAGGATGGGAATGAGGGGCTTGGACCTGGGATCTCTTAGGTCTCCAAATCTCAGGCTCCCCCAACACCTCTGAGGGAAGTCCCATCTGGGGGCCTGGGTCAGGCACTCAGTCCCCTGGGAGGGTCCCAACCTGTGGAGAGACAGGACCATTATCTCCAAGCAGGCAAAGCAGCTGAAGGTCAGGGTGCTGGCCATAGTCACTAGGGGCAGAAGAGGTTGGGTCTCAGCAGCAGCAGAGGAAGCTGACTCACCTGGGGTGCACCTGTCGGCAGCCCTGGGATCTCTCCCACCTCTTGTGGAGTGCCTGCTACGGGAAGGGCCAAGTCCTGAAAAGGCAGAGCTGGGGAAGAGAAAGCAGCTGTGAGGTCCCTCAGGACTCCCCAGGATCCTTAGGCCAGGCTACCCCAAGGCAGGCCTCTCCTTGTGCCTCTACCTGCCAGGGCTCCAGGGCACACGGTCCCACTCCTGGCCCCCCACCCTCCTTCATGCTTCCTCCTCTGCATGGGGGGCCACCCCTTGGACCTGCCTCCAAGGGCTGCTCTGAGGACCCAAGACACAACTACTCTATCCACAAAATGGGAGGGAGCCTGAGCCTGTGGGATGTGGAGCCAGCACAGCCTCTGGGTGCCTGTGGCAAGATGGGGCTTCTTGGAGCTCCTGGACCCCCAAGTGACCATCCCTTCACTTCCCTGTCTGTCAGTGGGGATGAAAGTCACTGCTGCCACCATCCTGGCCCTGTGTCCTGGTCCACGCAGAAGCCTGTAGAGAGGGGCCACTGGCAGGGATGCCCAGGTCCTTGATAGCCCTGCCTCCCTCCCTGCCCAGGGCCCCTCTCACCTGGCACCCCTTGCTCCAGGAGCAGACTCTCCATGGTGAACCATTCCCTGACAGCCTCTCTCTGAGGTGGCTTTCCCTGGGTACAGGAGTCCCTGGTAGGAGGCTCAGCACCCTCATTGGCCTCTTCCACTTTGGTCTTGGGGAGCTGGTCCTTCAGGGACCCTGTTGCCCACATCTCCAGCCACTGTTTGCAAACTGGGGAGTGCCTGTAGAGAAGGCCAGGGTAAGAAGAGGCCCATGTCAAGGCCTCCAGGCAACAAACCTGGCTCACTTCCCCTGTCTGGGGGCCTCTTGTGAAGGGAAAGAAACCGTGGCTCCGACTTCTGGCACCCACCATAATCAGCTCCCATTCTAACCAGCTTGCCCTGCTCTTCCCCTCCTGACCCATACCCCCTTATCTTTCTCACTGCTCTGCTTCCATAGGCCCATTGCACAGGTCACTAACATCATGCTCTGGGCTCTCTGACCTTCATGCAAATGAGTCTGCTCTCTGAACATAAAACTCTGCAGAGAACTATGCCTCACTAATGGGGTGAATGACCACAGAACCTAAACAATGAGTCCTCAGTTCATTTTTACCTCATGGACCTCAGTTTCCCCATCTTCAAAACAAGAGCAAAATGGCCTCAAACATCTCTAAATATCAGATTTAAATCTGGGATAGAATTTCTGATTTTACAATTAAATCCCTCTTTGGGCCTCAGTTTTCCATCCAGGAGATGGAGGGTGGGTGGGTTCTCATGAAACAATGGAATTCAGATTTCCTAAATCTAAATCCTCTTACCCTATGACAAAGATGTTTCTTGATATGGCAGCTGAAGGCTACAAGATATCTCCAAATCTTCCAGCTGGACTCTGGCTCCTTCTCTACTGCCTACAATGACGCCCATGTCTCCCCTATCCTGAAAAAGCTCATTTGATCCATCCCTTCTTGGTAACTATCATCTCTCCTACAAAAGGCAGTCTCCATCCAGTGACTCCACTTTCTTTCCTCTCGCTCTCTTCTTACCTGCTTACAATCTGCCTTCTCATTAATCCACCCAAACTGCCTTCTCCAAAGTCCCCAAATCCAAATGGCCAAATCCAATGGCCTTTTCTCAGTTCTCATTCTCCTTGCCATCTCTGCAGCCTTGGACACTCCAGATCACATTCCTCCTGCATACTCTCTTCTCTCCAGGTTTTTGGAAGAGCCCTCTCAGGTTTCCTCTAATGATGTGACCACTCCTTCTTTGTCTCCTTTCCTGGATCTTTATCCCAGCCTTACAGGCTAACAGCTCCTCAGGACTCTGTCCGAGGCCTTCATCTCTTCTTCCTCTATACTATTTCACTTGGGGAATCTCATCAGATCCCTCTGGTCCCTTTCACCACTGTACCATTTCTGATCCGTTTTCCCTTTGCAGCACCTCTGGTCCATTTCCCCTCTGCAGCATGTCTGGTCAATGTCACCTCTGCATCATCTCTGGTCAATGTCACCTATGCACCATCTCTGGTCAATGTCACCTCTGTAGCATCTCTGGTTCATTTCACCCCCTTCACCAGCTTTGGTCAGTTTCACCTATGCACCATCTCTGGTCCCTTTCACCACTGTACCATTTGTGATCCGTTTCTCCCCTGCAGCACCTCTGGTCCATTTCCTCTCTGCAGCATCTCTGGTCAATGTCACCTATGCACCATGTCTGGTCCATTTCACCCCCTTCACCAGCTTTGGTCCATTTCCTCTCTGCAACATCTTTCCAACATGCCCCCCTTCTCTCCTCTTAAGTAGCACCTACCCTGCTGCACACCTTCATCACCTCACACCTGGCCGGCTGGAGACTCTGCAGGCCCAGGTCTTTCTCCACTCCTTCCAAAGAGAGCTTCTTAAAATGTAGCCCTGGTCACCTCCCTCAGCCATTCAACAAATTCTGGAGACACCCCACGGCATCCATTATGAAATCTAAATTCCTTTTGGTCATGGAAGCCCTTCTCACTCTGGCCCTCGGGCATGGGCCCTACTTGTTTTATTCTCCCCCCAGCCACCAAAGACTTCCCTTCCTCAATCCTGTCCCGGGGTACCTCTCATCCCCTTTTGGGTTCCCCCCATATAAACACGCTGAAAAACATGCTTGTTATATTTCACTTGGTGAACCCGGTGTCTCCCCGCCCCCGATGGGAAGCTCCTCGAGGGCTGGACCCAGCAAAGCACCTAGCACACAACCGATGCCTAATAAAGACTTGTTCCATGGTGGGAAGGGGGGACAGGGTCTGGAATGATTCCTACGACTGAGAATCTCTAAGCACCTCTCTTCCAGCCCTGGATTCTCATTCGGCCAATTAATAAGCTCTAACCTGGCACTATGTGTGTTGGGAGGGCACTGGGGTCTAAACACCTGACTCCCCAACTCATCAGTCAGCCAGCACTTAGTAGGCACCTGCTGTGTACAGAGGGAGGAGTATGGATTTTTAAGCACCTTCCAGCCCTGGATCCTATGGGCAAGTGCCTACAGTGTGCAGGCACTGGTAGGGATCTCTAAGCACCTTTGGGCTGTGCATTCCCCGCCCCCCAGTTAATCAACTAGCACTTAGTAGGCTCCTGCTGTGTGCAAGGATTACAGGGGCTTGGGGGAGGAGGATCTCTAAGGAGCGTCCCCTTCCAGGCCCCGCCCACAGCAGGGGTTACGGCCCCGCCCAGCAGGCTACAGCCGAGGAGACACCGAACCCTTTCCCACCTCCCGCTCAGGCCGTTACCATGGAGACCAGGCGCAACACCTCCCCTTTCCCGTGGTTGCCATGGAGACCCCGCGCCCCCGCCCTTCCCCTACCGCTCTAGGGCCAGACTCACCCGGCAGAGCGGGACAAGAGCGCTGGCGGCCAGGCCTCGCGATGAACTGTGCCTGCGCCTCGAGATGCCCGGGGCTCCCCAAACTACGAATCCCAGAAACGTCTGGGACTGGGCCTTTGTGCTTCCGGACCAAAGGTTCAAGGGTACACCGCGCTCTTCACGCTATTCCTACGCACGCTGCGCGGCTCCTTCTTTGGGAAGTGCGCCTGCGCAAGGGCAGGTCTGCGCACTACCATTCCCACAATTCTCCTCTACCGGAAGGAGGACCTAGCCTCAGAACTCTTGAACCTTGGGGCGATGCGCCGCGTACGATTGTCTCAGCCACTGGGCCCCGAGAGGGGAGAGTGACACCCGAGTCAGAGCCTCACGCTGTCGCCGTCTAAAGGCGAGAGCTTCGGGCCTGCCTCTCGCGGGGCTCGCTGGGAAATGGAGTCCACGAATCAAAACATTCAGGAAAAGCTAATCCCGCCAGGCGCGCTTCGTATTGCGCAGGCGCATATGGACCTGGGGTGAGAGGGGTTTCCATGGCAACGGCTGGGGAAGGCTGAGCCCCAGTCCTCCTGGACGTCACACTGAGTCTCCATGACAACGGTGGGGGTTGGGGGCAGGAAGAGGAGGAAGGGTCCCGGGAGGTTTGGGGGTCGGGAGGAGGAAGGTGCCTAGGGATCTTGTGCTAGATCTCACCCAAGCCGCCCTACTTTGATGAAGCGCATTTAGGGGCTGCTTCCTGCACACGTGAACTCCGGGGATGCCTGTAGACACACCTGGATGCCCTTGGACAACCTAAACATTCCCCACCCGGATGCCACTCTACGTCCCTCTGCGTGCCTCTGGGCACACCTGGGCACCGCGGACACCGGGACCGTAGGCACCTGTCCGCACCTGTCGCACCTGCCCTCACCTGTCGCACCTGTCCTCACCTGTCCTCACCTGCCCTCACCTGTCGCACCTGCCCTCACCTGTCGCACCTGTCCTCACCTGTCCTCACCTGTCCGCACCTGTACGCACCCACACGCACTCACAGCCGCCTGTCCATGCTCCCCCTAGACCTCTCGGTGCTCCTGGGTGCCCCGTGCTTGGACCCCGCAGTCACACTGGGACCTTTAGCTGTTTCTGTGTTAGTAGAGGTGCCTCTGATGGAATAACGAGATTGGGGACGATCTCCCCTGCCATGATGGAAGCTGGATTGGGGGTTGTTTGGAAGGAGGGTCCCAAGCGCCTTTTATTTTATCTGTTGCGCCCTGGGCCAGAGGGTGCCCTCGGGCTCTGAGAAGTGTATAAAGCCTCTGGGGTGGGGGTCTTACCCTGGGGCTTACTGACTCTGGGCAGCCCCTACCCCGCTAAAAGCAGAAGCTGATGCTTCCCTCTCCGCTAACTGGTAACGTATGGGCAGAGAGATGGAAGCGCTGTCTCTTGATTTATTTTTGATTTTCTCTGATACCTGTGTTTGACTAAAGTGGTTGTTAACACCTTGAAGGTTGTTTTCCTTTTATGAATGCACATCTAGGAACCTGTTGTTGTGGGCCCCCCTCTGTGTGTTGGGGTGCTTACTGATAAAAGTGTCCAGGCAGAACCGCCACTGAGCTGGGACTGTGCCTAGGCAGAGCTCTGTCACTGCACTGCCTCAGTTTCCTCTGTGAAAGGACAAGCCTGGGAAGGGAAGCGTCTTTAGTGACTGGGGGTCTCTTCTAGCTCTGGAGCTATGGCAGGATGATAAAAACAAACAGGTATGGGGGAGGGGGGGAAGGCAGGACGCTGACCTTGGGTCTCGGGGGGTGCACATTCTGGCTTTGGGGAGACACCGCATGATTAAAGGCACACAGTCCGGAGATGCCAGGGCAAACTCGGAATAGGACAGCATCTGTCCTTAAGAATTGGTTATAGATGTTTGTTTGGAATGACTGATTGCCTCAGGAAAGGAATATGAAATAGAGGGGAGGCCTGTAAATGCTAAACAGACAAGTTCTCATGCTGATTGACTGACTCATGGTGATGGGGTACAAGCCCAAGCCAAGACCTTTCTCCCTTGGATCAGGAGGACTTTTGTCACATTTGTCGGTAGGGCCCCAGAAAGTCTGGCCTTGGGGGGGTGGGGAGGCTCCTTGGACTCCCCTTCCATCTCTCCCAGCCCGGATACTCCCTATCTGATCACTGTTTAGCATTCTTTTCCTTTGACCCTAGCATCCTCTTCATATTCCCGACTCAGGATGACTGGAGATGACCCAGGATGAGGCAATTGGGGTTAAATAACTTGCCCAAGGTCACACAGCTAGTGAGTGCCAAGTGTCTGAAGTGAGGTTTGAACTCAGGTCCTGCACTGGTGCTCTATCCACTGCACCACCTTAGCTGCCCACAATGGGAAAGCTACCTGAACAGGGACTTGAACCCTGGACCCTCAGATTAAAAGTCTGATGCCCTACTGACTGAGCTATCTGGGGCTCCCTAGGAGAGACTTCTGGTTCCACTGGGGCTTGAACCCTGGACCTTCTGCATGTGAAGCAGATGTGGTAACCACTACACTAGTAAACAGACCCAGGAGAGTAAGTGCCTGGTGTTAAGTATCTATCAAGACAGAGGACATTTTAAAACAAAGACAAGTTTCCCCTTGTCCAGGAGTCTTCAGACTCTCTAGAGAGAATGAGAGGGAATTACAACTTTGGTAACTGTCATCCAGAGGGATGTCACCAAAACAGCCTCTACTCCAACTACTTGCTAGTAAAGGAAAATGGTTGCCATGGTGCTGGCCCCATTTTGTTGGTGGACACCCTACCTCTGCTTCTGCTTTCCCATGCCCTCATGGCTTCCAGCCCAGGCTAAAGAGTAGGGATCCTCAGCCTACAATCGATGGACACCCCCCAATCTGCACCCTTCAGATCTCAGCTCAGGGACTTGGCATTGACTAGGCAAGAGGTGGGAGAGCTGGGTCCTCCTGGCTAATTATGCCTTGGAGGATCTGTCTCAAGACACCCAGCAAGCTCTCCCGTTGGGTCTCTAGGATGCCATGGGGCCCATGTTTTTGGAAGTCTCTGCATAGGGGCCAAGCTCTGCGAAGCAGCTGGCAGATGTCAAAGACTAAACAGAATGAATGGCCTCTAAGCTCTTACAATGGCTGCTCACTGCACTTCTGGAAGTGGCTGCTTTGTACTCTTGAGTTCCAGTTACTACTCAGCGGAAAAGGCAGGGTCATAGCTTAGATCCAGGGTTGTCCTCTGAGTTGGTTGGTCTAACAAGCCAAGTAGGGCATAAGAGACTTGTATTGTGTAATGGAAATGGAAGACCCCAAATCACCTACCTCAGTGTGAGTGCCCTTCACAGGCAGTGATGTTGCGAAACCTTTACCAGCTGCACTGCTTGGTCTGCTTTATGACCCAATGGACCCTCACCCATGAAGACCTAGGAATGACGGAATGATGTTTTGGTCACTGGTGACTTTGCTGTCTATGAGAGATCTCCTCTCTGGACCTCAGCAGCCATTAATTCAGTGATGAGGGGTGGAGGCTCCCTGAGGGATGGGAGTATGACAAAATCTTTAGACTGACAGCTGCTTAACTGGCATAGGAGAAAGCTTGGAGATGGGGCAGACAAGATATTTCTCCCAATTCCTAGGCAGAGAACATGAATTTTACTGTGGTCTTGGGGCCTGAAGTGAAAAGTGATGGCAAACCAAGGCTCTCTACTGTGGGTTCAGAATCAGTGGAGGAAAGATGCAGCCACAAGCTTGTGTGGTTCCCAAAAGGAGTGAACAGACTCAGGACAATGCGATAGCCACTTGGGGGAAAGGGCTATGCCACCATCATCGGGGAAAGAAATGATTGGGTTCCAAGCCCAACTTTGCACTGCTGCCCTTCCTCTCTAGGGCTGTGTGGAGGGCTTTGATACCCAGAGGAACCCCCCATAGCCAGGCACTAAGATTGAGTACAGAAACTGCAGAGTTCCCTGGGCCTCCACGGGCAGAAACAGGAGCCTGAAAGCAGGAACTTAGGATGAAGTACATTTTGAGGTGATTTAAGAACCCAGGTCCCTTACTCCAAATGTACTGCACTTTCCACACTTCCACATTTTATTATCAACCCCTCCCAGCCTTATGGAGGAAACTGAGGCCCAGGGGGGTCATAAGGTCATGGACACTTCTGTTCTAGAAATGACTGGGAGCTCCTTGAGCAGGGGAACAGCTGGGTGACACCTTTGTCTTAGGAAAATTATTTTGGCAGCTGTGAGATTGTGAATGGGGTGGGGGTGGGGAACCACAGCAGAGGTCAAGGGAGAGAGGGAGCTGCAGTGGCCCAAGAACCCTCAGGACCTTGAAAGTTTCAAACCCAGAGGTGAGGGAGAGTGAGGGGTCCCAGTGGATCCCAGGTTTCAGGCAACGTCAAGACAAAGCGCCAGACTCTGAGATGGAGTAAGGGGTGGATGATGTCTGTGCTAGTCCCATTCTCCAGAGTTCTGATGCAGAGACAGGGGTGTTCACCCAGCAGAAGGTCTCTTCTCATCTGTCCCACTGCTTCCCAATCAAGAAGCCTGCTCCTGGCAGGGACTCAACAGCACTGTCCTGTTGACTTCCGAAGTGGACAAATGGGCCATTTCCCCAAATAATGGCAAGCAGTGGGCATCAGTCCAGAGGTGGATCATGCCACTAACAGGGGGCCAAACAAGCAAATGGACAGGTCAAGGGACATGGCTGGCAAAGGTCAGGGCCAGGACTCCAACCTGG
The DNA here is from genome assembly GCF_028372415.1 of Notamacropus eugenii. Taxonomy (NCBI): domain Eukaryota; kingdom Metazoa; phylum Chordata; class Mammalia; order Diprotodontia; family Macropodidae; genus Notamacropus; species Notamacropus eugenii. The sequence continues at coordinate 1,651,285 of NC_092876.1, read as the reverse complement.
GCAACCCATCTTACTCCAGAACTATCATATTCTCCCCAGGGATGCACTGGGAGGCTGGAGAGAGCCCTGCAGTGCCCTCAAATTCAAATATAAGTAGGCTTTGCCTCTGGCAAGGTGGTACCTAGGTAGCACAGTGCATACAGTATGGGGCTTGGAAGCAGAAGGATGAGTTTTCACAAGTTCATATGCAGCCTCAGACACTAAGTGATGCTGGTCAAGTCACTTCACTATGTGTACCTCAGTTTCCTCATCTGTCAAATACGCTGGAGAAAGACATGGCAAATCACTCCACTCTCTTTGCCAAGAAAACCCCAAATGAGGCCACAAAGAGTTGGCCACAACTGAAAAATGACTGCACAAGGTTCTGCTTCTAGAGAGTGGAGCTGATGAGGGGCTAAGTCCTGGTTCTGCCCCTTATGCATAACCCTGAGCAAGTGCCTTCCCTTCTCTGACCTGCCTTCATTTCCTCCTCTGAAAAATGACAGGGCAGGAGTCTGTGATCTCTGAGGTCCCTCTGAGTTTGAAATCTGATTAAGACCAGGAAACCATTCATATTGAGTCTCTACTGTGTGGCCCTGGCACGCTACAGGCTGATAGGGCACTGAGATGGGATGAGCCCACCAGCCCCACCCAGCTGAGGCCACAACTGAAATCTCATCCTGGTGAGCCTGATTTGAGGACTCTCCCTCCAGGCCCCAGGGTTTTGGCAGGGCTGGGGGGAGTGAAAGCAAGCTTCTCTATGGGACCACACATCTCAAAATTCGCGGCCATCACCTAGGGGCCACAAAATGGCAGAAAAGACACCTTGGTAATGACAGGTAAAATGAAGGATGAATATTTATTGGCCATCCTTAATGCACACAGGAGGCAGAGGGCAGAGGCCCTCCCCCAGGATGCCCCTAGGAATGTGGAGTAGGGGATGTGACAGAGATGATTTTGACCCCCATCCCATCCAAGTACAGGCCAACCAACTGAGATCTACACTTTCATTTCCCCACTTGACCCCCAGCCACAGTCTACACACATGGGAGACAAACCCCAGCAATGAGGGTTGAGAATCACTTCCCCATCACAGCAGTGGCCTATAACTTATATATGCAGGGAGCATCTCTCATAGGGGACCTGCCCAGTCTCTCTGACTTCCTGCTCCCCTCTGTTACCCACTCCAATGATGTGAGATTAGAGAAAAAGGGAGAGAGAGTAAAGAGTGAGGTGAGGAAATGATGGGAATGCCAAGCCCACAAAGTCTGGGTGAAAGACCCCTGTGACTTCTTTATGGAACTATTCATGGAACAAGTCAGTAGTAATGCCCATCTGTCACTCCCATGCAGTCTAAAACTAACTCTGGAGGAGAAATCTGGTATCAGATTCTCTGAGTGGCCTGGGGGAATGAAGAGGTTCATTCCCAATGAACATGGAGTATGGCAGCGTGGCCCCCCCAAAGGGGAAGGCCAAGGGGAAAACCAACTCTTAACACTTCCCTTCCAACCACCAAAGTGACCAGATGGAGTGAGGAACCCCTCTTTCCATTAGCCCAAGGGCAAGCTCCGTAGGCAACCACAGAGGGCTTCAAGCACCCAAGGTACCTTCACAGATAGGTGCTGGCTACAGGATCATAGAAGATCTCTCCAGTGTGAATTCTCTGGTGTTGAATAAGGTGCGTACTCTGGTTGAAGGTTTTACCACACTCACTGCATATGTAGGGTTTCTCTCCAGTGTGAATTCTTTGATGCCGAGTAAGGTTTGGGCTCTTGTTGAAGGCCTTCCCACACTGGCTACATTCATAGGGCTTCTCTCCAGTGTGAATCCTTTGGTGCTGAGTAAGAAGTTTACTACAGTTGAAGGCCTTCCCACATTCATGACATTCATAGGGCTTCTCTCCAGTGTGAATTCTCCGATGTTCAGTGAGGGATGAGCTCACTCGGAAGGCCTTCCCACATTCATCACATTCATACGGTTTCTTTCCAGTGTGGATTCTCTGATGCTGAGTAAGGAGTGTGCTCCGGTTAAAGGCCTTCCCACATTCATTACATGCAAAGGGCTTCTCTCCAGTGTGAATCCTCTGGTGCTGTGTAAGGTGAGTACTCCGGTTAAAAGCTTTCCCACATTCATTGCACTGATAGGGTTTTTCCCCAGTGTGAGTCCTCCAATGCTCAGTAAGGGATGAGCTTACCCTGAAGGCTTTTCCACATTCATTGCATTCAAAGGGTTTTTCTTCATTATGAATTCTCCGATGCTGCCTCAGGTGTGATGTCTGGTTGAAGGCTTTGCCACAGTCACTACATTCATAGGGCTTGTCTCCAGTGTGAACTCTCAGGTGTTTGGTAAGAAGCGCGCTTTGGCTGAAGGCTTTCCCACATTCTTTACACTTGTAAGGCTTCCCCTTGGGATGGCTTCTGGGAGGGTCTACTCCAAGAGAGCCACACAGAAGGTCTTCCCTGCATTCGTTGTACTTGTCAGCTTTCTTCTCTGCACAGATGATCTGATGTTCGATCAGGTGAGAAAGCTGCTTAAAGCTTTTCCCACTCACGTCATGTTTACAGGCCCTCTCTCCAGCTAAGGAGAGATTCTGGTGGAGAATCAGAAATGGCCTCAGACTGATGCTTGTGTCACATTCATCCCACTCATAGCCCAGGGCCCCAGACTGGCTTTGCTTACTGGTGACACTTCTCTGCCTCCAGTGGCTCTCCTGGTGCTCTTCTAACTGTCCATCACATGTCCAGGCTTTCCCCAAACTGGGATTCCAAGGGCCATCCTGGGCAAGTCTTCTCATCATCGTCCCAAGGGACATTCCTCCTTCAGACACATCCCAATCTGGGGCTGACTCTTTGGTTTCAGGTCTGGTCTTCTGGTCTGAAACCAATTTAACACAAAATTAATACTACCAGATCTGACCAGATCACCCTCCTGCCCACCAAATGCCAACAGCTCCCTGCTGGCCCCAGGGTCAGAATCCAGCATGTAAGGTTCTTCTGTCTTGTCCAGCCTCTATCTTGCTTCTTCCCAATCTGTGGTCTGGCCATATCAGCCCACTGGTCATCTTTTCTCTACCTCGGCATCTTACCGAAACCTACAGTGTTCTCCCTCCTCACCTCAGCATCGCAGAATCCCTGGTTTCAATCAGGACTCAGCCCAAGGGGCCCCCCGAAAGCCCACAAGGACTCTCCATCCTCTCACTGCCAGTACCTTCCCACCCAAGGCTATCACGCCTCATAGGGAGATAGAAACATTTGTTTTCTGGTAGACTGTAAGCATCCTGAGCACAGACTTGGATTCATTTTTGCCTTGGTATATTTAATAAAAATAAATGACCACCCACCAGACGACTGACTCCTGGACTGGTAACTACTGCCATGAGGATCAGACAGGAGCTGGGAGTGACATCTACAAGGAATGACTGTGTCCAGGGCCCCTGTGGGCAAGGGCTGCCTATCTGGGCCCACATTGTTTAATCAATGCTGGCTGAATATGGCTCTGAAAACTAGGCAACAGGAATTTGGGAAGTGTGAAAAAAGTGGGGTACAAAAGGGGAGATCCATCTTTCCAGCCTTGGAGAGTGAAGACAAGTGTGGGAAGGACTGGGGTGGGGTGAAAGAGTCCTCTGAATCACCTCAAATACACAGCCGACACAGCTGAGGCTCAGGAGGTCACACAAGAGGAAGACAGGACTCAAAGGGATGGAGGTGGAGGTGCCAAACAGGGACCCAGGAGAGCCTTGTAGGGCCAGTTTGCCCCCAGCCTAGATTAGCGCAGCAGGCCCCTAACAAGGCTCCCATCCTGCAGCCTCTGTTCCCCTTCTGGGCTCTGCATCTAAGGAACTCCAAGGTGACTGGACTAAATGCCCCACTACCACAGCCAAGTGTGAATCTAGGACGTCGGGCTCTCTGACTGGGGCTGTGCCTGCTCACATGGCCTCCCAGGTGTCTGGTGCTTTGGTATCTTGGAGGACTGTTACAGGGGGAAAGACGGAATGATGGGAGTCCCAGAGGGAAGTGAGGAGAGGAAACCTGTGCCTCACGTGACATGCCTGGGTGGATGTGTGGAGACTGAGGAAATACAAGACGCCCCTTCAGGATGCAAGAGGAGGAAGGGAGCCCCAGGAACAGCTGGACAGACACCAGCAGAGCAGCAGCATGAAGCCCCTGTGCCTAGGGGAAGGGGGTGATGACAACCAGGCCAGGCCAGGCCAGGCCAGAGCAGGGGGCAGGGAAGACGGGATGCTGAGCTCCTACTCATGGGTCTCACCCCAGGCCCAGGCCTTATGGGCCTGCTCTAGGGGGATGAGCCACATCTGGAAAGGGGAGGAAGGGGCAGGACAAGGCCTTGGAGCTCTTGGTCAACTGATTTCTTCTGCTGGGAAAAAAAGACATGTGGGCTAAAAAATGACGATGACCAATGGAGAGCGGATACCGAGGCAAAGAGGGGGCTGACCCCAGGGAACCTGCAGAGAATGCTGGGTGCTCCAGCCCTGCCTGGGGAGGTGGGCCTGGACACTGTCCTTCCCCTCCCTAGACCCCAGGCTTCTCTCTCCAAGGAGAACTGGGCCTGGGGGCCTCTGAGGCCAAAGGAAGGTAGTGAAGGGGCAACCGTTCTCAGACATCTGGCCTTGAACCTGGGGCAACCTAGAAGTGGCTTGGCCAGGGGCCAGAAGTCACTCAGACCAGGGACAAGCCACGGAGGGGTCAGTTAAAGGGGGGGGAGGGAGAGCCAGGGCCGCCTCAAGACCCCTCCTCCCCACCCACGCACCTGGATGGGGGCCGCTCGGGACCTCTCTCTCCTCCATCTGCAGCTCTTCTTGCCCTAGGTGGGAGATGGCAGCCAGTTTGGGAATGGAAAGCCCTATTCACAGGGAGAGAGAGAGGGTATGATGTGTGGGCGCTCCGATCTCAGGCCCAGGAGCCCATCTTACAGGTGGTGGATTCCAGGCCTCACCCAAGCTCCCCATTCTATGGATGAAGAAACTAAGGCCCAGGGAAGGGAATGAATCAATGTCAGGAGCCCCCAGGGGCTTGACTGACCTCTCCAAGGGCTTTGACCTTTCAGCCCCCAGAGATGCCAACCCTGTCTCCCCCTTTTCCTCTCCTGGAAAGCAGATACTGAATTAAGGGATGGAGGATGCAGGGAGAAGCCTCTTTACCCAGGGAGACCAGGTTCCTGTACGTCTCCATCATCACGTCCCGGTACAGCTGCCTCTGAGAGGGACCCAGCCGCCCCCACTCCTCGGGGGTGAAGTCCACAGCCACATCCCTGAAGGTCACAGGCTCCTGAAACATGAAGCACACGCCTGCTGACCAGGGGACACAAGGACGGAGACCCCGGGGGGCCCTGGACAGGGCCAGGCTGGGCTAGGGACCCAGGGCTGTTACCAAAGGTCTCCTGGGGAAGGCAGCGGGCTCCAGATGCAGGATGCACCCCAGTATCTGCCTTGAGGGGCTGACAGCCTTATTGGAGAAGGAGAGATTCAGCCGTGGAAAAGACCAGACCAGGCTGAGGGGTGCCATGGGGCAGACACTCCCTCTTATACACCTGGATTCTGCTGGCTGCTACCTGTGGGCCTATGGGCAGTCCCTGGGCCTCAGTTCCTTCCAAGGTCCCTGTGCTCCTGGCCTCTGAGGTGGACTGGCAGGCTCCTCCTGGCTGTGTGACCCTGGGCTGCTTGCCTGCCCTTGCTGGGTTCCCCTCCCTGACACAGAGCATCGTGGGGTGAACCTGCCTCCCTCCCTGTCTTGCACCTGGGCACTGCAAGGAGCCTTTTGGAGGAGTTCAGCCACCAAGGGCAGAAGAGATGTGGGCAGATAGAAGCGATGGGAAGTTCAAGAGAGGGAGGAGACATGGGGAGAGAGGGAGAGATTAAAGATAGATGAGAGGGGGGTGACGGAAGTGGGGGGATCTGCTGGAGGAGGTGAGATGGAAGGGGGTCACTTGGGCAGGACGAGGGATCAGCCTTGGTCAGAGGTCAGCCCTGCCTCATCACAGGAGGGAGGAAAGGAGGAGAGGTCAGGGTGAATGCCCCCTCCTTAGGAGGCAGGGTCTCAGCTGAGACAGTGGGGGGAGGGGGAGGGGGAGCTGATGAGGGGGGTAGAGCTCGATAGCCTGGCAGCAGGGAGAGCCCAATGCGGGGTGTCAGAGCCTGGTTTCTCCACCTTCATTCACCATCATGTGGGTCTGTGAGGTGGAAGGTGGGGTGAGCCAAGGCTGAGGCTAGGGGGACATAGGGAGGATGTTTTAAGAGGTCAAGGGGTTCACAAGAGGACAGTATAGAACTGAGCTGGTTCCCCAAGGGGTCCAGATGGGGAGAAGAAGCTGGTGCAGGGGAGAAGGCTGAGGAGTGGGGGCGTATGTAAGGGGAGCCAGAAAGAGAGGGAGAAAGCCAGGAGATCATGGTCAGACCAGGAGATTCCAGAATTCTAGGTCACGGAGGTCCTGCATTTGTGGGTGATGCCAAGATCCAGGGGGTTTCTGAGGGGGGTGGAGGTGAGCAGGGGGAGGAACTAAGAGGTTTGGGGGTCTGGGGGAGAGTCAGAGTCTGTGTGGAAGTCGCCGGGGAGGAGGGCAGGAGAAGCCTGTGCACTGTCCTGAGCTGGAGGAGAGAGAAAGGGGCACGTCCTGTGTGACCAGCAAGGACCTCAGAGGTCACCCAATGGTGGAGGAAGGGGGAGAAGCCAGGAGTGACGATGCGGGGCAGGGAGGGCTAAGGGAAGGGGTGGCCCTGGGGTAGCTGGTGCAAGGAGCCAGGGAGCTGGCAGATGGAGGGGATGGGGAAGGATTTAAGAGGAAGATGAAGCTGGTATTCTGGGGGGCACAGAAGGTGGGGTTTAAGGGACAGGAACTTGGAGGCCACAGTAACAAGGGCTGTCTACAAGCAGAGCAGGTTCCTCCCTTGTGCCTGATCCTAGGGAAGGCATGTAGGTGACCACCTCTGAGCCTTTGCCGTGCGCTTCTCCCTGCCAGGAGCACCACCCCCAGCCATCCCCATGTGTCACAGACCACCTCCTCTGGGGTGTCTTCCCAGGGCCCCACGCCTCCATTTCTGGCCCTGCCCCCTCCCAGGATGAGCACCCAGGAAGCAGGGAGGGAGGGGCAGTGGGAGGCTGGGGGCCTAGTGCCCCCCTGGAGGGGTCGGACAACCTCAGCAGGAAAGGAGGGGACCCCGACTCACCTGGGAAGCGTCCGCCGGGGGCCCGGTGGGGGCCATGCCTTCCTCCACCTCGGCCCTGGGGGGCTGCGCTCTCAGAGGCAGGGCTGGGGAGGAGAAGGGGCCGTGAGACGGGGCAGCCCCTCCCCCAGCTGCGCGGGGGGTGGGGGGGAGGGGCTGGGGAGGAGAAGGGGCCGTGAGAAGGGGCAGGGGGAGGGGCTGGGGACCCATCCATGGGGGGCCGGGGGGGGGCCTCTGGGGGGGCAGGAAGGGGAGGGTTGGGGAGCCATCCATGGGGGCCGGGGGGGGGCCTCTGGGGGGGCAGGAAGGGGAGGGTTGGGGAGCCATCCATGGGAGTGGGGGAGGCGGCCTCTGGGGGGGCAGGAAGGGGGGTGCTGGGGAGCCATCCATGGGAGTGGGGGAGGCGGCCTCTGGGGGGGACAGGAAGGGGGGGCTGGGGAGCCATCCATGGGGGGCCGGGGGGGGCCTCTGGACCTCGAACCCGGGCCCTTCGCACCTGCCTCCTCCAGCGTCGAGGCTGGGGGTTGTGGCTGCCGTGGGCAGGACGGGGCGTGGGGGGGAGGGGGAGGAGGGCCCCCCCACGTGGGCTGGGCCCTCACCGCGGCTGGGCCCCCCAGGGGGTCACAGGCCTGGGCTCCCTTCCCGGGCGTGACCCGGGTCTCAGTTTCCCCTCCGGGGGACACCTAAGCAGAGACGCCCCTTCCGGTCTGGGGTCCTAAGAACAAGGGGGCGGGGCCAAGTCTCACCTGGGGAAGCCGACAACCCGGTGTCATCAGGCCCCGCCCCCTCAGGCCCTCACCAAGCCCCGCCCCTCTCCCGGCCCGAGGACCCAGCAACAGATGACGTCACAGGCTCCGCCTCTTTCCCTCCCGTGGACATTTCCCTCCCCCGCCCAGTCCTCCCCCCGGGACTCCGCCCCTTCCCGTGTCGGGGCGCATAACGGCTCGCCGGGAGGAATCGGGGGACTCGGACGCTGGGGTCCACACGTACAGACCTGATGACGCTCCCCCGGGGCGCGGGGAAGAGGCCGCAGAAACACCACCGCCGAGCGGGCGGACGGGGCCTACAATGGTGGACGCGGCAGAGCGCGCATGCCCACCCTCGGGGCTCTCAGTGCGCCTGCGCACTTTCCGTCGCCGAACTACACATCCCAGAATGCCTCAGGAAGCGCCTCTCCTCTTCCGGAACAGGCACCCGAGAGCGCCGCGAGGGCTGCCGTTCGGGCTCCACGGCGCATGCCCACAGGGGAGGCTCCAGCCAGTCCTCGGCCAATCGGTGGCTATCCTCCCCGCCCCTCGCTTTACTTCTCCAGGCTGAGAGAGGCCCTTCTGTCTCTATGGCAACCGCGAGGGCGCTTCCGACCCCGCCTTCCCAGGGACAGAGGGCGGGACCTCAGCCTTAGGCTCCCGTGCCTGGGGCCCTCCGATGGTTTGGTGACCTCCCAGCGCCACGTGGCGCTGGCATTAAGGGGGCAAAGGGTTCAAAACGGGACGGTTTAAAAAGTGCAAGGAAGCTAACAGCCGAACCCATGGAGGCTGGCAGGCGGCCCAGGGATTCGGGAGCACGGCCTGGGCAAAGGCTCGGAGGTGGGAGACAGGAGCCCAGAGGGCCCGGCTGCTCCAGGGAGCTTCGACCCTGGACCGACGTCCCCCCGTCCCCAAAGGCGCCTGCGTGGCCATTACCTGGTGCCAACTGGGCCAGCTCCTTAGGCAATAATCAGCACGCTGGTCTGTGGTTTAAGGGAGCTGGCATGCCCCTTCTGATGGGGGAAGCCCCTCTGCCACAGTGGGGCACCTGGACAGTCTGTACCGGGCCCCCTCTAGCGAATGGGCACGCACTGGGCACTGTGCTGGGCACGCACCGGTCACGGTGCTGGGCACTGACCCAAGCCCTGGCACCAGAGCTGGAGAGACCCGCAAACACAGGGGTGAGAAAACCCGATAGGGGGGCACCAGGAAGGAAGGCCCCGCAGCAGCCCCCTGAGCACTTGGGGAAACAGAGGCATGGGGAAGCCGAGGGACTTGCCCAAGGTCACACTGCCCTGTTCACGGCAATTAAGTGTCTCGGCAGTGGAGGCCTAAACCAGGGGCGGGGAACCTGCAGCCTCGAGGCCACGTGTGGCCCTCTGGGTCCTCGAGTGCCATCCTTTGGCATCCCCTTCGTAAAAGGATTTGTCCAGTAAAACTTGGACTCGGTCAAAAAGCTGCGCCCAAGGCCCTAGAGGCCCACATGCCCCCAGGATAAAAGGGAATTCCTCTGCTCAGCCTTTAAGGCCTTCCACACCGCTCCACACCTGGGGCAGTCAAGCAGAGTCTGCCTGCTCCTCGGTTCTCACACATTCCTTCTACCTCCAGCCTTTTGGGAGGCACCATCTGCCACTGCCTTCCTTCCCTATGAAGGCTGGGGTGGCCTCAGTGTTGTCTCTGTATCCTGGATACTCTGGACACGGCACGCGTGAGGGCGCACCCAGTGAAGGAACGGAGAGAACCTTTTCTAGGAGCGTCTGAGTTTGGCAGAAGGAATACAGGACAATGTCGTGGGAGGATGATGGAGCCAAGTGATGGGAGAGATCCTGATGTGTCTGCAGGTGGCAGGGATGGGGCCTGTGAGCGAGAAGTTTAGAAATCAGGGAGAGACGGAGCTCTTCGTCATTGCAGACATGCCGTTCCTTAGTCACTTGGCCAAACTGGAGGTGCTGAGCCTATGTCAATTTGTATACGTACATATAAATAACTACGATACCTCCATATATGAAGAGATTCACATTAGGGAAGTGTAAGAATTGCCTAAAGAAAACTGAAATAGAATGTAACTAGGATCAATAGCTGGAATTCATAAAAAATGAAGATTTCCCCCCTTCCAGGAAGCATGAACAAAAAGGATGACAAGGCAAAATCCATCCTAACGACAAATGGAAGTAGTCTGAATTTCTGCACTAAGTGGAATCATCATGTTGCTTCCCGGAGACACGTTAATGCCCTACTCATGGACACAGATCCCAACCCACACTGGGTCTGGACTCTCTGGTGCAGTGCACATAGCTCTGGCGGGCTTACGTCTCTCCCTGTTTTATGGCTTGCTTGATGTTAATGGCTACAAGGTCATTGACCATAGTCATCTCTACCCGTTTCATCTTTTAAGAGAACTGACATGATTCTGAGACATGCTTTAAAGACACATTGGAGAAAAGTATTTTGTTCTCATAAATAAACCAAATGCTTCCCATAGCCATCAAAGCTCAGCACGAAGAACCTTGTATTTGCTGATCTTTTGGTCAGTTGTGTGATGGTCAATATGTGGTCTACTGTGGAACGTGACTCATGACAGCTCGCCTCCTTTCTTCAAAGAACAGCCTTACTGAGTGCACAGATTATTCTTACAATCGTTTTTATGTAATAGGAAAGTTGGCATGATGGGATGGTAGTGATGGACGCTGTCCTGGTCACCATTTTTCAGGAATAATTAAGTTCATGAGTCTTTCTGCGGCTTTGATATTTCTGCTGTACAGTCGGAGAATTCTGCGTTGTCTATGCAGCCTGCACTCATTCTTTATCCCTTAATCATATTTCCCAACATTTTTCTTCATCCCTGCTTCTCCCTGCATCTGTGCTCAAGGCACTGGGTAGCTAAAGTACCTGCTGACTTAATTTGGAGGATCTTATTGAGCTCTTGTAGAATGTTTCACCTCTTAATCCTCTGCAACCGATGTTGATACCTAAGCTGAAATTAATTTCATGATGATCTTCTTTGAAAATACTTATCATTGGCACAGAAATAGGAAAAATCCAAATATCTTACGAAATGAAATGACACATAGTAAAAAACCAATTTTTGCCACATTTGACATTTACCTCTCTAAAGAGAACCTATGAGCCATCCGTCTACGTAGCTGCAACTTCCTTTTCTCTTTCGGTTTCATATCTGTAGTAAGAGTGTCAAAACCAGTACCGTTAAATTCTTCCAGGGGTGTATCCCCTTCTTAGTAACTAGACAGAGATCTCCCACGAGAGCAAAATTAAAACTTAAAGAGAGCCTCAGAACTTGAGCTCTTAGGACCCTGCATCCCCTGACTGGAGACAGTCACCACCGCCTCAGAGTCCAAAGCCACTCAGGCCCAGGCGCCAGTTTACGTTTTGCTTTATTAGGGTTATACAGGCTGCCGTAGCCAAAGCAAGCATCACTAAGTGGCCAGCTGACTGGTGATCCGCCTCTAGATGCTTCGGCAGGTTACTGGCAAGCAGACACAGTCTGTTACTTAGGCCATATTCAGATTCTTTACAGCGTGGGAGAACCTTCCCAAACTTGTGTTCTTATGCCACAGAACTCAAGAACCTGTGCTCATCTCTGCAGCATAATAAGGCCGCAGATTAGGACTTCAGAAACACAGCTCAGTTACATTCTAAATCGCTTGGTTTTCAACCCAGTATGAATCCTCTTGTATGAGTAAGGCGTGTACTCTGAGGTTTAATGATATGGACGGTGACTGATGGCTCTCCCACGGTCCTATTTATGAGGTTTCTCTCTAGTATGAATCCTCTGGTGTTTAATGAGGTTTGAACACTGACTGAAGGCTATCCCACATGCATTACACTGGTAAGGCTTCTGTCCAGTATGAATCCTTTCATGCACAATAAGGTGTGAGGAATGACTGAAGGCCTTTCCACATTCATGACATCTGTAAGATTTCTCTCCAGTATGAACCCTCTGGTGCTGAATAAGGTGTGATCGGTTACTGAAGGCCTTCCCACATTCTTTACATTGATAAGGCTTCTCTCCAGTATGAATTCTCTGATGCTGAGTGAGGTGTGAGTGACGACTGAAAGCTTTCCCACATTCATCGCACTTAAAAGGCTTTTCTCCAGAATGAGTCTTCTGATGTTGAATAAGGTTTGAGAACTGAGTGAAGGCTTTTCCACATTCATTGCATTTATAAGGTTTCTCCCCTGTATGAATCCTTTCATGCACCATAAGGTGGGAGGAATGACTGAAGGCTTTCCCACATTCATCACACTGATAAGGCTTCCCTCCAGTGTGCATTTTCTGATGTTTAAGAAGATCTGAGCATCCACTGAAGACCTTTCCACATTCATTACAAAGATAAGGAATATCTCCAGTATGCATCGTCTGGTGCTTAATAAGCTGTGAGTGGTTGCTAAAGGCTTTCCCACATTCAGTACATCCATAAGGCTTCTCTCTAGTATGAATCCTCTGGTGTTTAATAAGGTGTGAACACTGACTGAAGGCCTTCCCACATTCATCACACTGATAAGGCTTCTCTCCTGTGTGAATCCTCTGATGTTGTATAAGGTGTGAATGACGACTAAAACTTTTGCCACATTCACTGCACTTATAAGACTTCTCTCCAGTATGGATTCTCTGATTCTGGGTAAGATGAGACCTCTGTGTCAAGGCTTTTATATATGACTCACATTTATCAATTATCTCTCCAATATGAATGCTCTGAACAACAATAAGATTTCTGTGGTTACTGAAGCCTTTCCCACATTCATAACATTCATGGTTCTCCCTAGGATGAATCTTCTGATGCACAGGCACTGATCTCACAAGTCTCTCCTGACTTCCCTGCCTCTTTAACTGACTCTCACCTTCTCTGTCATCCCCCCACATGGAATAGCAAAGATCAACCCTTCTGAGTCTTTCTGTTACCAGGTCCTGGGATGATTCATTCTTTGCAATGGCTTGTTTCATCTCTGTCCTTGAATATGAGTCTGAAAGAGATTAAATAATTTATCAATATCCACCTTTCCCTGTGATTGGAGAAAGGAAACTGCTATAGTGAAAATGCAGCAAAGCAACTAAAAATGACACCCAAAGGCCAGAAGCATTCAGGGTGAACACTATTAGATATGTCTTTGCATTCAGGAGCAAGAAATAACTGAAGGCCAAAAGACTGAGGAGGTTGGGGGGTGGTTCATATGCAAGGTGAACACAGAAGGTTGGGGGAATCCTCTAGGAGAAGCAGAATGTGGAGATTTGGAGATAAAGCGATGGTAGGACTGAGTCTCTTGGGTCAAAAGTCTGAAAGCCAACTTAAGAATTTAAGGTGAATAGGAGAAGTACGAGGATCTGAACAGACATTATGGAGCCAGGAGTCAGGCCTTCATTAATTCATACCCATGAACCATCCATTGCTATGGAAAGAGAGCACACGGTAGCAGAAGAAGGGCTAGGTTTGGGTCAGAAGACCTATCTTCAAATCCTAACCCTGTGAACTCTGAGCTCTGGAATTTCAGACCAAACTCTCATCTGTAAAATTCTAGAATTTAGAGGAAGAGAGATTCCTCACTCTAACATACTGGACATTTGTTCAGAACCCAGCCCCTCCTGAGCCAGCACAACATTTGCTTAGAAAACTCTCCTTGACATCATATCTAAATGCCCCTTCCAGATTTCCACTCATTTCTAGTCCTTGGCTCGGGTGAAACAGAACAAGCCTAATCCCTCCTTCCAATGACAGCCCTTTATCAGCTCACCCCCAAATCTCCTCTTCTGCTGGCTGAACATCCCTGGCCCAGCTCTGTCAGTCAGTTCTCAGAGGGTATGGATTCAAGGCCCTGAAGTGGAAGAAGACCAACTCCATCCTGGTGAAACCTTGACAGTCTGAATCACTATCACAACCACACAGCCATTGGTGAAACAAACTGTTTGAGAATGTAAACGAAGGAACTGCACAATGTTCAAAGACATCCCCACACTACACACACACATGCACGCAGGCACACACACACACACGCACATGCACACACACACATACATACCTAGAAGCCTATAAAATGCACACCTATGCCAAACATAAAAGGAAGAATGTTCAGTGCTGTCTGGTTCTATTTCCCCTTGTTTCCACAAGTAAAATCTGCTTGGCTTAATGACTGGTGAAGAGGGAGTTCTTTACAGACATAGAGACATGGTGACATCCAACAAGCTGGAGGCAAGAGCTCAAGCTCACAGTCAGCTGATATTGGTGAAGGAAGCCAAAGACTACAGAATGACACCCCCCAATCCTCCAATATGGGCCTCACTATGGCATGGAAGCCATGTGGGTCCTTTCCTTCTGTAGAGACGGTGACAAAGGGCCAGGAAATGGGGCAGAATCTCCTGACTTCTACACTGTCATCAACCTTGAACATGAGGTCCTTGTCTAATGGCCTACAAGTGGACATGTTGCTGGAGAAGCTGAACCGCACTTGATGACACTCTTGCTCTACACGAAGCTGCTAAACAGGAGGATGTCTCCCAGGAGAAGAGAGAGAAGGGTTGGTAAGGTTCTTATATTACATGCCCAGAAGCCACAAAAAGCAACTTCACTGGTACTGGGTCATTGAGTATTGCAGTACTAATGAGAGGTGCTTGCTCCAGCTGCTCACGCAGTCACCCAATAGTGGTTACTGGGGGTTACAAAATCTACACATGACCTAATAAGGCTTGACAAATCAAGTCAGCATACACTGAGAATTTGTGACTTCAATGCAAAAGTAGGGAGAAGGAAATGGGGAAGTTTGGTTCAGAAGAAAGATGAGTATGCAGATGAATACAGATAACATTGAAGCCTCGCACCCTTCTACACTTAGAGCTGGGAGGGTCTTCAGAGGCCCTAAAGTCCAGCCCTCTTATTTGATGAAGCACAAAGATGGGCACTGAGTCGACCACGGCCACCCAGCAAGGGTCTGAAGTAGGATTTGAACCCAAGTCTTCTGTCTTCAAGGCCACTGTGCCATACTGCCTCATCTAAGCAATACCTTCTTTGAACAAAAAACTTCAAAACATTGCTAAGTGCTGGACACAGCGAACACCAAATAACACCACAAAGAGTTAAATGAGTGGAAGGGAGCACAGACTTGTGATTGATGCAGGACTGATCGCTGAATAAGCATCTGTAGCTTCAGGTCACTGACCTGGCTGAGCTCAGATCAGAATGAATAAAAAAAAGGAACAAAGATGAGGACGTCAGCCCCATGCCCTCTGACCCAGCGATGCCACAACTGTGCCTACATGCCAAAGCAATCAAAGTGAAGAGACACCCAAATGGACAAGAAGTCTGTAGTGCTCCATATCTGGAAATGAAGGAGCGGTTCTCCTGCTGTGGGATAGGGAAACAAATGGTGGCATGTGAATGGAATAAGTTGTGGTTGTGTCCCAAGAAATGATGATGTGGAAGATTTCCGAGGGAACTAGGAAGATGGCTATGAACCGATTCAGAGAGAAGTGAGAATGAGAACAACTTATAAACAAAAACAACTCTGAAAGCCCTCAGACCCTTAACCAACACAGCGATAACTCACAAGTCCAAACAAACTGCTGAACTCCTGAGAGGGGATGAACTTCGCCCACAAACGAGATATCCGTGTTCAGACACTGCCAAGGGAAGGGGATCTGTTTTGCCAAACCACATGCATACATACTGAGGGATTTGTTTTCGGGTTTTGTTTTTTAAATTTGCTGGGGGTAGGTGAAGGGACAGTTTAATTAAAAATGTGTTACTTGGTAATAAATGGCATTGATGCTAACTAGAATTATTTAAGCTACAGATTTAACTTCATAAATAACTGCAAGGAGATCAAAATAGCCCAGAAAGCACCGTAATTAGTGAACATCTGATTTACTTCAGAGAGAGAGAGAGAGAAAATTGTTTGTAAAATCTTACAAAGAAGGTTATGGCCAATCATGATGACAACATGAAGCAGAGAGAAGTGGTGGAGAGTGAGTGCCTTCAAAGGAAGGAAGGATGAAAACAGAAAGACTGTCAACAGGAGGAAAAAAGAGCCCCGAGTCACAGTCCCAGATGTGCCTAGGGAAGAGCAGTGACCACCAACCCAAGGCTTCCTCTGCCACTGATACAAATTCTCCCTGAGGAGGCATCTGTGCCCAAATATAGGGCATTCTCAAGGAAGTCTTTCCTTCACAAGGAACCAGAGTGTCTGTACCATCTTACAACAAACTGCAAAATGTAGAGAATATCAGATCTCATCGTACAGGCTGTTCCTTGTTGTGAAACCGAACCAAAACTAACTCAGTAAAACTGACTGAGACCTCCCAATGCACTTTCAGAGCAAAGCATCCTGCATCCATCCATCCAGCTTGTCAGAGATTCCTGGAGTAATCCTGTTTGATGGCCCTCTGATCAACCTGAGGTGAGACATACTCTGGGAAGCTGTATGTTGACCGTTTTGATGGAGGACATGCAGAAAAGAGGTGTTTGTTTGGGGCTGCCTCAAGTCCCACAATTCTTTAGGACCCTTGGAGGAGAGCTGGGGTTACCCAAAGGAATATGGACTGTTCATCAATAGGAAAGACCAAGGGGGTGAAGAATGTCTGTGGTTCCGATTTCAACATGCATCTGAATGGACTTATCCCTATGGAACCTGTCCAACATTATGTATGCCTGTCTGGGCCAGAGAGGACAAATGGACAATGAGCTGGGCCCTGAGATGTAAAGGAGGACAACAGGCTAGATATGTTTCAGCAAACGACCAGCCCCAACTTCCCTTGAAGGCAGAGGCCCATCTTTTCAACACTAACATCTTACCAGTTGGGCCACATGTCTCCAAATAACCAAAGAGGAGTATCCCAACATGAGTGGTATAGACATTAAGTGTGAATAATGATGCACCCTGAGACACAGGAGTGAAAAAAGCCATCAAAGGAATGACCAGCTGGAAGAAGAGAGGCCAGTGACGCAGCCAGGGATGGCAGGTAGACAGTAGAGGGAGGTGGGAGGACTCCACATGACAGAAAAGAGTGAACTGAGGATGTCCCAGAGGCATCCAAGTATTTGGTTAGTGATCCTGGAGGGCAGGCTGAGGACTGAAGAAGGAACAGGACCCCTGCTCAAGGGTAGATGGATGGTAGTGACTGACCAGCAGGAAAGAGGACAGCTGCCCGCCTCTTATCCTAGTGTAATGGTAATCTGAATTGGAAAATCTTCCCCATTCATTAATAGGCCCATTAAGTCTCATGGAGCCTGTGGTGGGAGGAGTTTGTTGAATGGGTGGCGCAGGAAGAGGCAGAGCTAGAGCAGAGCTGAGAGGAAGGTAGTCTGGAGAGCAGCCAGAGCTAGGAAGGATGCAGGCTGCTGGCTAGTGTGTGTGCGATTGCGTGTAATTTGTTTCATGGAGCGGTTTGCGGGAGGCCTGGCAGGGGAAGGCTCGGGGATGGCGTTGTCGTCTGCATTGTCATTATGGTAAGATTTGGGTCTGAATATATGTTTTGGCTCTGTCTTCCACGTGGAGAGTCTGTGGTACTTTGTGATTCTGAATTGTGCCGTGGGTGCTGTGAATACTGCGTTGGCACTGCCGCTAGAGGCATCTCACACTCAAGGAGTCCAAGCCAAGTGCATTAATCCTCACAGTGGCCCACTCCTCCCTCTTTCCAACTTCCCTCCAGCTGCTGAGGGCACCTCCACTCTTCCATCCTCTCTCCCATCTGGACCCCGTCATGACAGTGTTTCTCAGCAGTCTATGGCTGGGACGGCCATTGGATGGCCTCTCACCTGACAGCACCTGCAAACCGCTCCCTGCACATGGGAGCCACTCTCCCACTTGGATGCTGGAATTGGCTCCTGCCAGGCAGTGAAAGGGAAGAAGCCCACACCACAGCTTCTCTAGTCAAGGTAAATGTCAGTCTGTACTCTGGGATCATGGCCAGGAAGGGCAGAAAGGGAGAGCCACAGAGGGGGATGAGGGTTAAAATACATGAATAAAGGGCTTAGAATAGAGGAGAAATGAGAAACTAGAGAGGGGAACCCAAGAGAAGTAATTCAGAGGGAAGTTCAGAATTTGGGATCCCCGAGGGCGATATCCAAGACAGGATAAAGGGAGAGAGATGTGGGTCTGAGGGAGGCCAGAGGTCCATGGGGTGATGCGTGAAGGGGGCCAAGCCCTGAGCTCCCCAAGAAATGAAGGAGTAGCACCTGGAGGCTGCTGGGTGGCCCCTCCAAAGGTTCCGCTCTCTTGCTCCAACCAGGAGATCATGCAGGGTTTGGAAACTGGCCAGCCTGCAGAGGAGAGATGGGAAAGAGGGCTAGACCTGCTCCCCAGGCCACAGAAAAGGAGCCCCAGGATCTGCAGAACAAATCCTCTTTCTGGAACACTTGACAGTCTGTACTGGACTGCAGACTGACCCATCTCAAGCCCTGCACCATCCTTCCTAAGGGACTGTCCAGCCTCCCCTCAGACAGAGCTCAGGGTTAGGCCTGCCCCCCACCTCCACGTCCTGAGGTGAGTCCTGCCCTCGGGGCCAAATCCTTCCTCCACCCAAGTCTCCCCTTCTCCTCCTCCTATGGCATGGACTCGAGGTCCCTCTCACTACCTTATCAATGTCCTTCTTAAAGTCTGGAACTGACCACAGTCCTCCCGCTAAGGTGGGACCAGGGCACAGGATGGTGGGACTCTGCCCTCCTCCATCCCAGAAGTTCAGATCTTTCCAAGGCAGCCCAAGAGGTCATTCACTGTTCTGACCACTACATCCCATTGGTGACTCTTATGGAGCTTGTGGCCCATTCAGACCCCCGAGTTCTTTTCAAAACAACTGCTACTGATTCCTGCCTTCCTCATCTTAGACTGAGGAAGGTACCCAAGTGTAAGACTTGACCTTTGAAGCAATGACATTCACCCCCATGTTCTAGCACCAGCCTGTCCAGACTTTGTGGGATCCTGACTCCCATCCCCCCGGCTTAGCAAAAGGCAGGAAGTTTTATGGATGTGACCCTTCCTACGATGGTCTTGTCTAACCTCTCCATTTTATGGCTGAGGATACTGTAAGGTTATCTTTCCTGTCCATCAACAGGCCTACGTGACCACATGCATCCCTTTTTTCCTTGGCACAGGAACCATGTTCCCAGGTCTAAAGGTACACAGGCATTTCCATCATGGATATGTTGCTGCTTTGAACTCCAGCTCCATGCTGAGCCACAGAGGCTTTCACCCCTTCTGGCACTGAGCTCATGGTTTGTGATGCCTTCTGGTGCCTTCTGGCTCTGAGCCTATCAGCTGAAAACTATATATACTAAGAGGTTGGTGTTTTCCTTTGGGGTTCCCTTAGGGGAAAATGTTTCTTTGTGACATGGCCAGATGAGACTCTGGGCAGCCACTGTTAAGGCCCCTGGCTGTGTGAACCCAGATGTTGGCGCTTCCTGGGCTGGGGATGTAAATCGCTCTGTTACTCTGTTTAGACAATCGGGGCCCTGTCTATTGGACTTTTTCTTGGATATTCACTTCTCTCTACTTATATATCTTTACCTTCTGCACTATTTCATTAAAGCAAGATTATTAACCCCTTTGAAGCTGTCTTTCGTTTAGAAAAGCAGCTCAAGAACCTGTGCTAGCAGCCCTCCTGTGTGCTGGTGTTATCAGTCTTACACCCTGACAGCTGCTGCTAGCAGCATTCCTGCTACACACGCTAAGACCCAGAGAAGGCAATGACAAAGTCCTCTGCCAGCTCTCTGGGTCAAGGCCCCCTCCCTTAGTGGGAGGGCCCCTCCATCAGGAGGCAGCCAGATGCTGGGCTCAGAACTCCCAGGACCTCTGCTCTGAGGAGCGCTGCTTGGGGCTGACAGAAGAATCTCATCCAACAAGCTTTTATCTGCTCACCGTGTGCCAGGCACTGCCACATTAGGGGCTGGGAACAGTTGAGCAGAGCTGCTTAGGAGCCTAAACAGTAAAGGGCTCTGGTGGCCTGGGGGGCAGCAGCGGGTGGGGTGGCTGAGGCACCATTTCAGTACTGACCTGGGGGGCTGCTCCGGGACATCTAGCCTCTCCTTGGAGGCCCCCAGGCCAGCAGAAAGTTTGCCAGCTACCAACGGCCCAGGGGTCAGGACACAGGGATGGTGAGGAGAGGGCCACCTGGGGGCAAGGAGTTCCGGGGTGAAGGAAAAGCCCTTCCCAGGTGAAGGCTTGGGTTTGAGTCTGTTTCATGGCTTATGAACCTTGAGCACATCTCCTCTCCTTGCTGGTCCACTTTCCGCATCTGTGAGAGGCAGGCGCTGGGCTCGAGATCTGTGACTCCATGAGTCACCAGGGCCTGGAGCAGCTCAGCCTCCAGACACCCCCACCTCACCCATGGGAAACAGATAGGCAGATGCTGAATTAAAGGAGGGAAGTGGGGAAGATGCAGGGAGAAGCCTCCTTACCCAGGGAGACCAGGTTCCTGTAGGTCTCCAGCATCACATCCCGGTACAGCTGCCTCTGAGAGGGGCCCAGCCGCCCCCACTCCTCGGGGGTGAAGTCCACGGCCACGTCCCTGAAGGTCACAGGCTCCTGAAACATGGAGCACACACCTGCTGACCAGGGGACAGAAGGACAGAGACCCCTGGATGCTGGACAGGGCTAGGCTGGGCTGGGGACCCAGGACTGTTACCAAGGGTCTCCTGGGGAGGGGAGTGGGGTCCAGATGCGAGACACACCAGTCTCTGCCTTGAGGGGCTGATGATCTTCAGGGGCAGTGCCATGGGGCAGACACTCCCTGTTATTCACCTGGATTCTGCTGGCTACTTCCTGGGGGCAATTCTTGGACCTCAGAGGTGGACTGGCAGGCCCCTCCTGGCTGTGTGACCCTGGGTCGCTTGCCTGCCCTTGCTGAGTTTCCCTTCCTGACACAGAGCATTGAGGGGTGAACCTGCCTCCCTCTTCGTCCTGCACCTGGGCACTGGGTACCCTTTCTGGTGGTGGCATTTCAGGCAGGAAGCACAGCCGAATGACAGGAGCCCCCAAGCTGCGCCAAGCCTGATGCCAAGCTAGAGAATCTATGAAAGGCAAAAAGCCAGTCTCTTCCCTAATGAGGAGAACCCCCCCCCCCCCAGGCAAACTCCCTATGGTGTGAATGGATGGTCTCTTAGGGGCAGGTGCCCATGGCGATTGTAGACGTGGGAAAGATCTTGGGCAGAAGTGAGGTTTGAGCAGACATGTGAAGAAGACCAGAAGGCTGAGGTGAGGGGGGATCCCAGGAGGTACTGTGACAGAGGAAGAAGGATGAGGCTAGAGTCATGGGTCTGTGGAGGGGGTGGGATAGGAGCAGAGAGTCTGAAGCCTGGAACGACAGGAAGAGGCCAGTCTGAGAAAGGCTTTGGTGTGACAAGAAGCATGCCCACCTCCTCCAGCCTCAGTAAAGTGAGGGGGCAGGACCAGGAGTCTACAGCCATGACACCATGGGGGGACCAGCCTGCAGGCCTTCCCCAGGTGCCCATGCTCCCCCACCCCCCAGCAGGGAGGGACAGGGGCTGCAGGAGGAAGCACATCCTTAAGAGGTAAGGAAGGAGGGTAGCCTCCAGCCACATCCATGCACAGAAAAGATCCCACAGTGGGGGCACACATAGTGACCGGATCTGCATTTTAACTTGTCAGGTCCTTGTTCTGGTTCCTGGGACTATGGCCCCCACCATCCTGAGGTAGAGAGCTGTCTGAGCACACGTCCCCCACCATGGCGCAACTGCCACTAGGGAGGGGAGCAATGACAGGGACCCCTGGGAAGCCAAGGAAATGGCCTTTTCCTCCCTGAGCCTTTCCGAGTCTCCCTATCAGCCAAATGAGGATAACTCCAAGTGCCCCCTCCACATCCCCGAATTGTGATGGTACATGGAAGCCAATGTTGTTCACCATCACAATGGTTAGTAGGCCCACGTCCACCCTGAGGAAGCTCCAACTCACCTGAGGAGCGGCTCTGGGAGACCTCGGGCCTCGTCTTCCCTCCTCTTCTTCTTGGGGGTGGGCTGCACCCTCAGTGGGCAGAGCTAGGGGAGCAGAAGGGAGCCATGAGGGAGAGAGGCCCCAGCCCTGACAGGGCCCCGCTCCTCTTGGGGAAGGGAGTCGTGGACATGACCCTGCTGTGGGGGGGCTGCTACCGGCTTTGTGTTCCTAGTGGGTGTCAGGGACAGAGCTCATCCTGGGTGTTGGAACACAAAGACCATTGGAAGTAGAGGAGGAGGGAGCTGGGCTGGGATGAAATCCCAGCCTTCCCACCTCACTGGCTGGCTGTGGAACCCAGGAATGGCTTCTGTCTCTGAGTGTTGGGCACACAGCTGGCACTCAGCCTGCCTCCCCCACATCTGCCTTAAGGAGGGCATGAGGAGCTCCCTGAACAGACCTCGCTCCTCCCCCAAAAAGCCAAGATGCAGGTCGCCAGCCTGGCTCGGGGCTGCAGCCCTCTTCTCTCCACCTGGCTGCCCCCAGGGGCAGAACTTTAAGGGCCACTGGGGGATCAGGGGAACACAACTGCCATCCTTGTGCTCACCAAAGCCCTAGGAGGCTGGCCAGGCCAGGCCAGGCCAGGCAGACCACCAGAGCCCATGCTCCTCTACCCCTGGGCCCTCAGGTGGTTTCTCCCCAGCCCCTCCCTTTCCATCCTGATAGATTCTGTGGGATCAAAGCCCTCTGAGATCATGGAGGTCAAAGTCCTCCTTTAACAGCAGGGGGAAACTGAGGCTTGGACAAAGAAAAGAACTTGTCCAAGGTAGCCGAGTTGGGACTGAAACCTGGGACCCCTGACCCAAAGCCCCTTCTCACCTGCCTCCTCCAGCATTGGGGCCACCTAGGCTAGGCTGTCCTGAGTGGGTGTTCACTGGAGCCAGCCGATCTCCCCTGCAGTCTCACGGTCCAAGTCCTTGGCCCAGTCCTTTGGCCTTGGGGCTTCCTCAGGTGGATGGCTTCTGAGGGTGTGCTGGGGCTCTGGGACTGTCCCTTCAAGGGTGGCTGCTGTGGGCACAAGGAGGGGGATGTCAGCACAAGAGGGCAGGGTAGGGGGGGGTCTGAGGAGGCCTACACAGGGATGACCCCCCCCCCACCCCTGCTAAGAAGGCCATTTCATGGGACATCTGTAGGACCTGGAGGAGCCGGGGGGCCTCACTTACACATCTCAGTACTCAGCCTCACAGAGCCCACCTCTCTCCCCCACTGTTGACCATAGAGGAGTCTCCCATAGCACCTGAGAGGCTGGCCCCTAGGAGGCCCACATAGGGACCCTCAGGGCACCCCTAAATAAAACCCCAGAGCAACGGAAAAGGAGGATGGAGCTCTCTCTGCCCAGGATCCCCACTGGGCCCAGGGAGGCAGAGCAGGGTAGGGCCCTGGCTCCTCATCCAGAAGAGAATGAGGGCCAAAGGGGTTCATCCCCTGGCCTAAGGAGAGGGCCACATCCCTAGACTGGCACTGGGCCTCCTAAGAGTCCAGGGAGGTGAGTGAGGATTTCACAGATGACGCAGGAGAAGTGACCAGGTGAGGCCCACACCCTGCCACGTGTCTGCCTCTCCTTTCTGCTGGATGGATACAGAGAGAGCTCTGCTGTGGGAGTCTCAGCTGGATGTGGACGAGCCTCAGTTTCCCCATTTATGATCCTCGTGGAACCTGCCCTGCCAAGGATTTTGTGAGAAGAGGGCAAAGACCTCACTATGTTATAGAGGCACTGAAGCGCAGGAGGAAGAACAATAGCCTTTCCCAGGATGGAGTTTACAGAGCCCTCCACAGGCTCCCTGAGGGCAGAGGCTGGTTTTGCTTCTGTCCCAAGGACGGTCAGCAGGTGCCAGGTCAGTGCTGGGGGGAATCCCACTGCCCTGATCTCAGGGCCTTCACGTGCGGGGCTGCAGCAACATCAAGGTCCTTCCTGGCTCTCGGAAAGACCTGGGCAGGGGGGCAGAGAGAAACCAGCACTGCTCCTTGGGTCAGGGTGGCTGGCATCCATCACCCCAGACTAGCCCCATGCCCTCCCCAGGAGAGGGAGCACCAACCTGGGGGCTGCCCCCAAAGGTCCCTGGAAGGGGCAGGCAAAGCAAGAGGGATGAGGGGGGACAGAGTGAGCAGAGGACCAACCCCCAAACAACCAACTCAGCCAGGGTCAATCCATCCATCCTTGGGACAGAGTGGGAGATGCAACTAGTGACGTCACCAGCTCCAGCCCTGCACTCTGCTCCACCTGCCCTAGCAACCGGTGACGTCACCAGCTCCAGCCCTACACTCTGCTCCACCTGCCCTAGCAACCGGTGACGTCACTAGCTCCAGCCCTACACTGCGCCCCCTAGCCCTAGCAACCGGTGACGTCACCAGCTCCAGCCCTACACTGCGCCCCCTAGCCCTAGCAACCAGTGACGTAGACAGCCCCACACTCTGCTCCACCAGCCCTAGCAACCGGTGACGTCACCAGCTCCAGCCCCACACTCTGCTCCACCTGCCCTAGCAACCGGTGGCGTCACCAGCTCTAGCCCTACACTCCGCCCCCTAGCCCTAGCAACCGGTGACATCACCAGCCCAGCCGTACACTCTGCCCCACCAGCCCAGCAACCGGTGACGTCACCACGCCTCGTCTTTTCACTCCCCTCAAGACTCTCCTTTCCCCCTCCCCAACTCGTGAGAACAGCCCGGGAAACTGAGAGGCCGGTTGGGGGCCAGAAGGCCCGGGATGTTAAAGTACACACCTACCGGACAGAAAAGCTCTTCTCTGGGTCGTGAGAAAGAAGCCAATACAGGTAGACGGCCACTCAGACAAGGCCTGTTAAAGGGGAAGCCACCTGTAATGGCGGACGCCTCGGGGACCGTAGTGCGCCTGCGTGTAGACCACGCCGGACTACAAATTCCAGAATCCTTCAGGACTCCCAACCTTCCCAGCCCGACCTGCCGCGCATGTGTAGAGTGGCGAGCCTGCCGGGGGTGGGGCAGCGTACGCTTCTTAACCAATCAGATCCAGGCTTCCTAGGATGGCGTCACGTTTCCATGGCTACAGTTGCTCCTCGGGTTTCGGTGCCCGGAGCCTGAGCTTTGGCTGGGGATGCAGACTTAGAGATCCTGGTCCTGGAGAGACCCAGGCTCCGGCTGGACGCGCAGCCCTCAGGGGCTCCTGGAGGTCATCCCGGCTAGGACCTGGGCTCCATTTACAGATGGGGAAATCGAGGTCGGGGGAAGGACCGAGGAGGGCTTTCTTTTCCTTTTGAGAGGCAGCTGGGTGGTTCCGTGGACCGAGCTCTGGGCCAGGAGTTCGGCCTCTGGCACTCCCCTGGGCAAGGCACTTCAGGGCACCTCCAGCAACGGGTGAGGATCAAATGAGAGAGCGATTGGGTTTTACATTTTATTTTCCCCAATTGCGTGTAAAAACAATTTTTAATATATATTGTAAAGTCTAAGCTCAAAATTCTCCCCAGCTCTCCTCCCCTCCCTGGCAAGGCAAACAGTCTGGCATGGGTTATCTGTGTCCAAGGAAAAGAAATGAGAGCATTACAAGAGAATCATGGGAAAAAGAGTAGCGTGGAAAAAAATATACAAAAATCTACAGAGGAAAATAACTCCCTAAAAATGGTTACTGCTTTGAAATATGGTTTGAGATCTGAGATGGATCGTCTTTTCCTTCCCAGGGTTGGGTTTTTTTTTTTAGTTTCCTCAAGGTGTTAAAGTTCTAAAAAAGGGTACAGAGTGTCTAGAAGTGGGTATATCCCTGGGAGATGCAGGGCAGACTTCAAGGGAAAAGCCCTAGAAGCTGGGGGTGTAAGAAAAGGCTTGTTGAAGAAGCTAGGAGTATATACAAGACGTGACTAGAGGTGTATAACAAGATTTAGCAACTGGTTGTATGCTTCGGGAGAGAGAGAGAGGATGAGGATGGCCCTGCAGTTGTGGACTTTACTAACAAGAGGCTGGAAATGCTCACCACGGAAATGGAGAAAGTAGTGGGAGGGATGGATTTGGCAGAAAAGTTAATGAATTTTGCTTTGGACACGTTGCATTTGAGCTGTCTCTGAGACACACGGATGGAAATGTTGGCTGCTGTTCATTCTTCATGCTTGAAGATGACTGAAATGCCAACACTAGGCTGGAGTACAGGTACGGCATGCCCCACTGTGACTGAGGAGACCAGTAGGAGCTTCAAAGGCTCTACCACAGGTTGGACACAAATAGTCCACATGAACATTTGGAGTGCAGATGGCTCTAAGTTTGCACGTCTCGCATTAGTTTGAGCTGCTTTGATTCTGCCTAGCTACTAGGGCGCAGCGCCTTCATTGGTGTGGGCATGCCATGCCAGGTGCTCCTGTGTGAGCATCTCTCCTGTCCCAAATTCTTACGAGAGACCTTGAGAGTGTCCTTGTATCGCTTCTTCTGACCTCCATGTGAGCACTTGCTTGTGTGAGTTCTCCATAAAATAGTCTTTTAGATAAGTGTATTAAGTGCCTGCTATGTGTCAGGCATTATGGATACAAAAAAGGCAAAAGACATTACCTGCCCTCAAGGAGCTTATCGTCTAATGGTGAGGACAGCCTGCAAGCCATCATATACAAACCACACCAAAGACAGGATACATTGTAAATAACAGAAGGAAAGCACTGGATTTAAGAGGGTTTAGAAAAGGTTTCCTGTAGAAGGAAAGATTTAAGGGGATACATTTTAGAGCTTGAAAAATAATAACAATTCATTTGGAAAAACGAATGCTAAAAAAGGTAAAGGTGAAAGGTGGACAGCACTTCCAGACCTCAAATTATGTTCTAAACCAACAACCATCAAAAGTACCAGGTTCTGATTAAGCACTAGAGACAGATCAACAGGAAAGGCCAGACAAGGCGAATCAGCAGCAACAGGTCTCAAAAACCAGTGTTAGGCTGAGCACTATTCAGATGTCTCATTCGAGATCATTTGTTACCGTGAAATGGACAGGCCATGGGGTCATACTGGACACGGGGGCTGAGAGGCATGGCAGGATCTCTCCGAGGTTGTGAGCCTAAGGAGCTGGAAGGATGACCTTCCCCTCCACCATCATAGGGAAGGTAGGATGGGGGACAGTCAGGGGAAAGTTTGGGGCATTCTAAGTTTAAGATAGCTGCTAGACATCCAGTTTGAAATATCTGAAAGGCAGTTGGAGATGGGAAACTGGAGATCTGCAGAGAATCACCAGCATGGAGGTGGTAAATGAGATCTGTGGTGTGGATGGGATCACCAAGTGAAGTAGTCTAGAGGGATAGGTCAGGAGGGCCCAGGATGGAGCTTTGTGACCTGCTGCTGGAGGAGTGATCTGGATGAGGATCTAGCCAAGAAGATCCTAAGAGAGTGGAGGATCTGGGTCTTACTCCACTGCAGCCTTCATCACAAAGCCTTCATCATTGCCTAAATCCAGGTGTGATCATATCACCCTCCCCCCACCCCATGCTCAGATTCCAGTAGCACCTCATCACCTCCAGGAGCAAACAGAGAAGGCCTCTCATAACCTAGGCCACCCCTCTCTTTCCAGTCTTACACCTTACCCCTTAACATGTACTCTTCTATCTGATACCAGGCCTTCTGACTATTCCACACCCATCATCTCAAGAACTCAGGCATTTCTTGTGACTGTCCCCTGGGCCTGGAGCCCTCCCTTCCTGACTTCCTTTAAGCCCCAACTCAAACCCCACCTCCTGCAGGAAACCTTCCTCAAGCCCTCTTACATGGCTTTGTGTACATTTCTTTACATGTTGCCTCCCCCACCAGACTGTGAACTCCTTGAGGGCAGAGGCTGCCTTTTGCCTCCTAAGGCTCTTGGATGTTTACCTCCTGGTGTAGGTGCTGTGGAGCCTTTAGACCTTGGTTGGATATCAAAGACACCAAGGTCATCCACTCCATCACCAGACATCTTGACTGATCTACCAATGGACTGTGATGACTCTGGAAGAGAGAGGCCAATGACTGTGTGCAGCTCTGCCTCACTTAAATCCAAAGTATGCAGGAACCAAAAGATGTCACCATACATTTGTCCAGTTTCTTTTTATTTATTTTTAGTTTGGGGAATAAAATGAGCATTTCCAAAACATAGTACATAAAAGATGAGTGCATATGAAACTGCAAATATCTGCTATGCAGAAAATGTTGTTCCTTTCAAATACGTAAATTATCTTGCAAATTTCACTTTTGCTCTTTCTCCTTCTCCCTGAAGGATGGCTATCATTAGATGCAAATGGGTATATATGTGTAAAACTATTCTATACAATACTTCTGTTTATTGATTTTTCTCTGGATGTAGATAGCATCTTTCTTCATAAGAACTTTATAGTTAATTTGGGTATATATAATAGACAAAATAACATATTCACTCGAAGTTGTCCTTAAAACAATTTTCTGTTACTGAATACAATGTTTTCCTAGTTCTGCTCATTTCATTCTCCATTATTTTGTGTAAGTATTTCTGTGTTTTTCTAAAAATTACTGAGCTCATCATTATTTGTAGCACAGTAGTTCTTCCATTACAATTACATACCATCATTTCTTCCGCCAGTCTCCAACTGATGGGCATCCCTGCAATTCCCAGTTCTTTTCCACCACAAGGAGAGTGGCTATAATTGTTTTAGAACATACAACTTCTTGTCTTTTTCCCTATTAACATTTCACATCTAATTTTGCTATCTCTTGCTTTTTTAAAATAAATGACTCCCCTTTCCATGAGTCTGATAAGTAATATGTTCCATGTTCTAATTTCCTTGTAAAATCTCTCTTTTAATATAGGGCATGTCTCCATTTTTGCCTTATTTTGGTAAATGGCGTGAGATATTGGTCCATACCTAATTTCTTCCATACTGCTTTTCAGTTTCCCCAATAAATTTTACTAAGTAATGAATTATCCGCAAATCTTAAATCTTTACACTTGTCAAATACAAGGTTATTATAAGTATTTGCTGCTGCAACTTATATGTCTACTCTATTCCATGGATGGATCTATTTCATAGATAATTGATAATTTCTGCTTATAATATAGTTTGAAATAAACTTCCTTGCTTTACATTTTTCATTATTTCCTTTGATATTTTTGAGTTTTTCTTCCTCCAAAAGAATTTTGTTATTTTTTCTAATTCACTAAAATAATTTTTTTTAGTAACTTAATTGGGATGGCATTGAATATGTAAAGAAGTTCAAGAACTGGCCCTGCATATCCATGAAAAAAGTATTTTTTCTCTCAGTATTTGTGTCTTATTTTCTTTGTATATAAATTTTTTATACTTTTGTTTGCATAGTTCCTGGGTTTGTTTTGGCGTGTGTACTCCTAGGTATTTTATATATTGTCGAGATTTATTCCAAGTAGGATATTTGTTACTATCTCTTTTTAGAGTTTTGTTTGTGACACACAGGAATGATGGTTTATGCGATTTACTTTATGTCTAGCTATTTTGCTAAAGTTGCAGTTTCAGATAACTTTTTAGTTGAATCTTTGGGATTTTCCAAGCTATTAACATATCATCAGCAAAAAGATATAGTTTTATCACCTCATTCCCTATTCTAATTCCTTCAACTTCTTTTTCTTTTCCTATTGCTATTTCTAGGATTTGCCAACACAATATTGAATAATATTGGGGTCAGAGGGCATCCTTGTTTCATACCTGATCTTAACGGGAAGGCTTCTGCCCTATCCCCATTACAGATAACGCTTGCTGATGGTTTTAGAGAAATGCTTTTTAAAATTGACTAAAGGAAAAATCCATTTATATCAATACTTTCAAGTGTTTTTAATAGAAATGAATGTTGAACTTTATCAAAAGCTTTTCTATGATTTGTTGATACTATAAACAAATTAGGGGAACAAGGAATAGTTTTTCTGTAGGATTTATGGAGAATGGAGGAATTTATGACCCAACAAGAGATAGAGAACATTATGAAATGCAAAATGGATCATTTTGATTACATTAAATTGAAAAGTTTTTGCACAAATAAACCCAATGCAACCAAGATTAGGAGGGAAGCAGAAAACTGGGAAAGAATCTTTATAACTAGTGTCTGTGATAAGGGTCTCATTTCTTTTTTTTTTCTCATTTCCAAAATACATAGAGAACTGAGTTGAATATACAAGAATACAAGCCATTGCCAAATTGATAAATGTTCAAAGGATATGAACAGGCAGTTTTCAGAGGAAGAAATTAAAGCTATCTATAGGTATGTGAAAAGATGCTCTAAATCACTACTGATTAGAGAAATGCAAATCAAAACAACTCTGAGGTATCACATCAGACTTATCAGATTGGCTAACATGACAAAACAAGAAAATGAAAAATGTGGGAGAGCATGCAGAGAAATCAGAACAGTAATTCACTATCAGTGGAGTGGTGAACTGATCCATCCATTATGGAGAGCAATGTAGAACTATGTCCAAAGGTCATAAAACTGTGCAAACCCTTGAACCAGTAATACCACTTCTAAGGCTGTATCCAAAAGAGATCATAAAAGTTGGAAAAGAATGAACAGGTACAAAAACATTTATGGCAGCTCTTTTTATGGTGATCAAAAACTGGAAATTGAGGGGATGCTTCAATCAATTGGGGAATGGATGAACAAGTATATGAATATAATAGAATACTATTGTACTATAAGAAATGAACAGGCAGTCTTCAGAAAAACATGGAAAGACTTATATGAATTGAGCCTGAGTGAAGTGAGCAGCACCAGGAGAATATCGTACATAGTAACAGCTATAGTGTGTGATGAACAACTTTGATAGACTCAACTCTTCTTAGCAATGGAAAGACCTAAACCAATTCCAAAAGACTCATGATGGAAAATGCCATCCACATCTAGAAGAAGAAATATGAGGTCTGAATGCAGATTGAAATAGACTATTTTCTTTTTTTTGTTTTGCTTTGTTTTATGTTTTTCTTCCTCATGGTTACTCCCATTCATTCTAATTCTTCTATTCAACATGACTAATGTGAAAATATGTTTAATTGGAATGTATATATAAAGCCTATATGAGATTGCATGATGTCTTGGTAAAGGAGGGGAGGGAGCAGGAGAAAATTAAAAACTTATGGAAATGAATGTTGAAAACTAAAAATAAATAAATTTATTTTTAAAATAGAGATATTTAGTAACCAAAAAAAAAGCTTTTTCTGCATCTATTGATATAATTATATGATTTTTTTAAACTTTTACTACTGACATAATCAATCATGTTAATAGTTTTCCTTATGTTAAATCATCCCTGCATTCCTGGTATAAATCCCTCTTGATCATAATGTATAATGCTTGCATTTTTTACATTTTATCATTTTTACTTATCTTGAAGTCCCATGGCAACAGACAAGTGGCAAAGCAACAGGTGGGGATACACTGGGAACTATAATCCCAATCCTGCACACAGGCAGCCCAGGCCAAAGGGTCATCTGCTCACTAGAAGCAGCAGTGGGATTTGGCAGCCATCTGAGTGTCTGAGTAGCCTTTTAAGGATCACATTATTTACCTCTTGGTGTGATGAAGGGGCCAGAAAATGTGCCCTAAAAATTGTCTGCTTACCCAACCCTGGCCCACTTAAATCCACACATCAAGTGTGGATCCCATCCTGTTGTTGAAACACACACACAAAAATACAAAAACTTCTGCAAAGATGATTCTACCCACCATCAGTACATAGAACATGTGCACATTTATGGACAGTGCAAAATCCAGTATACCTAGTTGATGAACAGCTCAGGTTGTGAGAGACCTCCAAATAGCGGCCCTGAGTGAAGCAAGGCTGGCAAAGGAAGTCCAGCTTACTGAAGCTGGAGCTGGATACATGTTTTTCTGGAGTGGCTTCAGTGAAGGGAAGCGTCATGAAGCTGATGCAGGTTTTGCAATCAAAACTAATCTAGTCAACAAATTTGTATGCCCATCAATAGGAGTGCATGACAGGCTCATGACAATGTGATAGCCAAGTGCAGGAAAACGCCATCATCAGTGCCTGTGCTCCCACCATGACAAACCTTGATGAGGTCAAAGAAAAATTTTATGAAAACCCAGAGACCCTTATCATCAAAGTGCCAAAAGAGGACAAGCTTATAATTCTGGGTGACTTTAATGCTAGAGTGCACTCAGACTACCAGACTTGGCAGGGAGTCCTAGGGAGGAATGGAGTTGGAAAGAGCAACAGCAATGGTCATTTACTGCTGAAGACTTGTGTATCATTCGACCTCCTCATTAGCAACACTGTTTTCCATTAACATAAATGCAATAAAACTTGGAGGATCCACTCTCATGCAAACATGGGCATTTCATGGACTATGTGATTGTAAGGAGAAGAGACAGACAGGATATGAGAGTGATGAAAGTAATGTGTGGTACAGAGTGCTGGACTGATCATAGACTTATCTTTTTCAAGTTAAATATTCGCATTCAGTAAAAGTGGCATTCTAAAGGCAAAATGACAACCACAAAAATTAATGTCCAAAAATTAAAGCTCTTCTCTGAGTGGGAAAAGTTTGTTGCTAACTTGGAAGGAAAGTTGAGCCACCCTATGGTTGGCAACAGAGGACCAGAAAATGAATGGGCAACTCTCAGGGATTTGTTGTACAGCACTGCACTTTCTCATCTGGGTCAATATCAAGAGTGGTTTGATGAAAATCATGATAAAATTCAGAAGCTGCTAAATGAAGAATGAAAACTCCACAGAGTTTACCAACAAGATAGCTCAACTCCCTCTTGGAAGGCAGCATTTAATTCCATCAAATGTAAACTACAACTGAAGCTGCAAGAGATGCAGCAATCTTGGCTCAGTGGGAAGGCAGCCAATTCAGTTGTACGCTGATAGTAACAATCCAAAGGACTTTTCTGATGCCCTGAAGGCTATTTATGGGCTAAATATCTATGGTGCATCTCAGCTATTCAGTGCTGATGGAGCCACATTGATTAGTGACAAGGACATGATGCTGGAGAGATGGGCTGAATACTTCTACAGTGTTCTCAACAGTTTGTCAACTATCAACGCTAAAGCCACTGACCTTATGCCTCAGGTTAAAGTCCATCCCTCTGTATCTGAACTTCCTACTGAAGAAGAAGTTTTAAATGCCATCGGGCCACTCTCACCTGGCAAAGTGCCTGGTGCTAATTTTATTCCAGCTGAAATTTGCAAGGCAAGGGACCATTGCTCACACAAAAGCTGACTGAAACTTTTCAAGTTATATGTCAAGAGGTGCTCATCCTCCAGGAATTCAAGGACACCTCCACCGTCCATCTCTATAAAGGTAAAGGAAATAGATTATCCTGTGACAATTACAAAGTGGTCTCTCTTAGTCACTGCTAGAAAGATTCTTGCCAGGGTCCTTTTCCTGCACCTGGAAGATAGTCATCTACCTGAGAGCCAGTGTGGCTTCAGAAAGGAGCAGGAACAGTAAGATATGGTGTTTGCCGCCCAACAACTTCAGGGGAAATGCCAGGAGCAGAACAGAGGTCTGTACACAGCATTTGTAGATCTGATTGAGGAAATTCAATATATCAGTTGTAAAGGCTTGTGGAAAATTGTCAAACTTTGGTTGTCCATAGAAGTTTATCAGTATTGTATGTCAATTTCATGACAGCACACCTGTCTGAGGTCTGGATAATGGATAACACTCTCACACTTCCCAGTCACCAATGGAGTGAAACAAGACTCTGTGCTTGCTCCCATGCTTTTTAGCATGATGTTTACAGTAATGTTGACAGACACCTCCTATGAGGATGAACACGGTATCAAGGTCAGCTCCTGCACTGATGGTAAATCATTCGATTTGAAAAGGCTATCAGCCAAGTCTAAAGTGGAGGGAGAGTTGGTGCATGATTGTTTTTTTCAGATGATGTGAACTCAATGCAACAAAGAATGGGTCAATCCTCTGTGCTTGTGATAATTTAGGCTAACAGTTAACACCAAGAAAATACAAGTGCTCCACCAGCCAGCACCACACCATTCATATGTGGAGCCATTGGTTACAGCCAATGAGAATTTTTGAATTCTATTGACAAATTTACATACCTTGGCAGTGTGCTTTCCAGGGATGTACACACTGATAATGACATTGATGTATGCATTGCCAGAGCTAACTCAGTGTTTGGGAGACTTTGAAGGAACCTGTGGGAGAGAATAGGTATCAGGCTGACTATCAAACTGAAGGTTTGCAGACCTTCATAACATAATGCTGACCTCATTGTTGTATGCCTGTGAATCTGGACACATGCTAAGAAACTGAATCACTTTCATTTGAATGGCCTTAGGAAGATTCTGAATGTCAACTGGAAGGATAAGATAACAGACTGAGGTCACTTCTCGATCTAAACTGCCAAGAATTCAAACTCTACTTCAGAGAGCACAACTCCAATGGGCTAGCCACCTTGTTCAAATGCAAAATTTATGCTTGCCAAAAAGATTATTTTGTAGAGAACTCACACAGGGCAAGTGCTCACAATGGTGGTCAGAAAAACGTAATTCAAGGACACTCTCAACCTCTCTCTCTTAAGACCTTTGGAATTGATTGGAAGATATGAGAGACTGGCACAGGACGACCTAGCATGGTGTACCCTTATCAGAAAAGGTGCTGTGCTCTATGAGTAAAGCAGAACTGAAGATGCTCAAAAGAAAAGTGAAATGCACAGATTTAGAGAATCCATCTCAAATACTCACATTGACTATTTGTACCTGACCTATGGTGAAATGTTCCAGGTTTGTGTTGGTCTGACCAGCCACAGTCAGACACAGTGTAGCTTAACTAACATAGTGATGTCATTTCAGTCCTGTTTGAGAATGAAGGACAACAACCATTATGTGCCAGGCACAATGCTACATACTTTACAAATATTATCTCATTAAGTCTCACAATAACTCATTGAGGAAACTGAGTCAGGCAGAGATGAAATGACTTGCCAAAATTCACCTATTTACGAAGTGTCTGAGGTCAAATTTGAACCCAAGCCTTCCTGACTCTAGGTCCAGTGATCTCTCTCCTTCTCTAGCCCACTGCCTCTAGATTATGTGGAACATTATCTTCAATTAGCAGATGAGGAAATATTAACCTAGAGAAGTCAATGCGTTGGCCCAGTGTCCAATTGTATAGGTACTAAGTAGCTAACAGTAGAAAACTCATCTTCTGACCCCTAAACCAGGGCTCTCTGGGTCACAAGGCTGCCTCCTGTTACTTATGATAGAGTCTGACTTTACTCTCCAGACCCAATCAGACCATGTCATCTTTCACTTCAGTGAACTCCAGGGACTCCCTTTTGCCTCTAGAATTCATGTACACATATCTGTTCAGCATTTAAAGCCTGCTCTACCTAGTTTCAACCTACTTTTCCAGGCTTAATATTCATTACAATTTTCCACAAAACTCATGGTCCTGCTTAACAAGCCTTTCTGCTGGTCCATCAACGCAGCACTCCATCCTGTCTCCAAATCTCCACACAGGCTGTGTTCACCTCTGCCTCTGTTAATCTCTAATTTCTTTCAGAATTTCAGAAGGTGCTCAGCCTGCACCTTCTTCAGGAAACCTTTCCTTATCTCCTCCCCTCAATTGACCTGGTATTTAGGACAAGTGTCCTTGTACTCAAGATGTATTCATACTGTCTCTCCCATAGGATGTGAGGTCCTTGAGGACAGGCTCTTTCTCTTGGGTCTCTGGATCCCCAATCTCTAGCACAGCCCCTGTACCATTGAAGGTGCTTAAGGAAAGCTGTTTGGTGGATTGACAGGCCCATTTTCTGATCTGAAATGTTCACTGAGCCCAGCTCTCCTTCTGATATTTCCCTTCTTCCTCCTTCATCTTCCCTTCACTCTTAAGGCAAGTTCTCATGGATTGGATTGTAGAGTTCCACCCCATTCTCTGATCACTCCTCATTAACCTCCCCTACAAAATTCCTTCTGAACTCTGCATTCACCTTGAGTAGTGGTCAGCCTTCCCTCCCAGCTCTGTGGACTTTCTCTACTTTACCCCTGAGTTCAAGGCTATGTTTGAGAGAACTCAAGACTTTTCCTTTTATGTCTCTTATCACTATGGTTATGACTCTATGTCACTAGGGCTTGACTTCATTTCCATTACAATAGTTACCATTGCCTTAGAAGGGATCATATGGAAGTTCACACATTTCTTTCATATGTTTCAAACTGAGAGTCTAGATCTAAGACTGAGGAAGCAATTTCACATGGAGACATTTCTGTGGAAGAGAGAAGCAAAAAGACTCATCTCTGTGACTGTTTATGGAGAAGTAGAAATGTGTGATGACGGGATATCAAGAAAACAGGATTCACTTTTGCAGCATTTTATGTTCACTCAATTTAATAAGATGCCAAGAATGTATCTTGGAGAAAACCTTTCTACCTTGAGCTTTTGGTGAAAGCTCGTCTTTTTTTATATCAGAGAATTCATGCTAGAGAAAAACCTCATAAAGGCAATGAAAGTGACAAAGCCTTCAATCAGAAATCAAAACTTAATGTACATCAGAGGATTCATACTGGTGAGAAACCTTGTAAGAACCTTGTAAGAAACCTTGTAAGTGTAATGTATGCAGAAAAGCCTTCATTCAGAGTTCAAACTTTATTGTACATCAGAGAATTCATACTCATGAGAGGCCCTACAAATGTGATGAATGTGGAATAGACTTCAGCTGTCATTCAAATCTTCTTTGACATGAGGTTATTCTCACTGGAGGGAAACCATATAAATGTGATAAATGTGGGAAAGAATTCCATCACGCATCAAATCTTATTGCACATAAGATTATTCTCATGACTGTGGGAAAGTCTTTAGCCAGAGTTCACACCTCTGTGTACATCATTATATTCACACTGTTGACAAGCTTTGTCAATGTAACGATCAATTGATCGTGAGAAAGCATTCCACCAGAATTCAAAACTGATTGTACATCAGAGAATTCATACTGGTGAAAAGTCTGATAAATGCAGTGACCAAAGAAAAGCCTTCAGGAATAGTTCAACATTTATCTTATATCAGAAGTTTAACACTACAAAGAGGTCTTGCAATTGTCACAAATGTGGGAAAGGCTTCTGTTGATTATTACAGACATTGTACTAAATGAAAGGTCATACATATATTTCTCACATGAGAAAGATTTAGATAAAATGCAAGTTATTTTCAGTATCAGAAAATTCATGCAGAGGGAAAAACCCTAGGTACATACATAGAGAGTCATGTACATATAGTTTAGTTCGATTTGCACTAAATGTGTTTCCTGTAACATAATAATGAACTCCACTTCTTATTTCATTCTGTAACTCATTTAAATTTAATAAAATATTTTAAACCATTCACATTTCTTGTTTTTACCAATATATTTGATTTTTCTGTCAAATTGCTAATATTTTACAGAATTTTTATATATCTTAATCTTTGTATATTTCAAATTTCAAACTAGGTACTATTTTCCACTTTGAACGTTGCCTTGTCCAAATGCTAGCATTGTCATTCTGTCTTATAATAGGATATGTTTTTATGGAATAATTGTTTTTTTCTTAAACTAGAGTTTTGATTATTTATCTGCATTGATTTTTAGATATCAGTATCAGCATCTTTTGTTTCTGGAAACATTGTTATTTTAATGTGAAAATTCAAGCCATTACTATCTATTTTAGGAAATAAAAATTTTCTTGTCGGTCTTATTAATTACATCATTTTTCTACAGAAATCCTAGATAATTGGGAAGAAAAAGATACCTATTAAATAGTTGGAGCTAGGGAACACTGCTAGAAAGACTGTAGCCTCTGTAGGAATACACGTGATGTCAAAAGAAGGCCATCTACACATTGAGTGGACACTCTGTAGAGGGCTGAGAAGGAAGCAATGAGTTTAGCTCTGCAGCATTCTGGGTAGATGAGGATTGATGGTGAATAAAGAGGACAAGGTGGTCAAGGAAATTACAAAGTAAACAATAATGGAAGTCACACAGTTTTGAGTGATGTTGTGGTGTATGTAGTGTGTAACTAAGGGAGGCTAAGGCAGAGCTGAGATTCAATGAATCTGTTAAATTGGATATCAGGAGGCTAAAGAAATGGGAGGCCAGCCTGTGGGAAGGGGAGCACCATGTCTAGTGTAGTGGCCTAGAATGAGAGGGGGGATTGAGTTGGAGATGAAGATGGTGATTTGGGCACTGGAATCCAAGAGAGAAGAGAGAATGGCCCTCAATTGTTTATATTTCATCGAACATTATAATACCATTTGTTTCATAATGGCTTTTGGTGGTATCTTTTTTCCCCACATGAAGCACCAGTAGTGGCTGGCAGACAGTTTGATCAGAAATTCTCCTTATGTTCTCTGTCATGGCTGGTGAGTGGATGCAAAAAAGATGAAGAACCACTCAGTTGTTTATTTTAAGTGGCTAGCAGAACACTAGTTTTCTGTATGTATCATCCTATTTACATGCTGCCAAACAGAGCTGGGCAAAATAAGGGAACTAGGCTGAATTGGTCCTCTACCAATTTAGGTTGCATAAACTCAGCTGGGCCCTCACTGCAGCAAGGCAGTCCTTTTATATTTTCTCAATGAATTCACCATCATTCTGTAACAGTAAGTACCCCAATATACACAGGGAGCCTGCTATCACAGGTTCTTAGATCTACATTCATAAAAGGAAAGGCAACTTTTGAGGTGTGAACAATCTAATCAAGCACATGTTTCAATCCTTTAACAAAACATGTAGATCATTCACCTAGTTTAGGGGATTCAGCATCCTGAACTTCAAAAAATATACAGAGAAATTATAAGTAACAGATATGGCTTCCCAGACATGGCAAAAAGCAAAGATGATAAAATTGAGCAAAACATGTACACATATGTATATAAATAAATAGCTGTGTATATATGTGCATGTGTGTGTATATTTGCATATGCATATTTGTATGTGGGTATGTATATATGCATGTATGTATATTGCCTGTGAAATCTAGACAGTATACCAGTGCCATGCCAGGAAACTGAATTGCTTATAAATGTATCTCCTGAGAAGAAAAGGAGCTGTCTCTACCAAGTGCTTCCACTCTAAAAGACACTGAAGCCTGCCTTAAAGGGAGCAGGAGAAGTGCCCCAGGCTAGCTGGCTGCTCTATTCTCCACTCTACATTGGACTAGAATTACTCTTTGCTTTCCTAAATAGTGCTGGTCTGGGAGCGTGGCTGGTTCTAACCCCAAAGCCCTCATTCCTGACCACTCTCTTTAGAGGCAAGGACCTGACCATAGATTACACTCAACCATTTGCCCCTGCCCACTGAATCTGGCTACACAAAAGGCCATTACCAATAGTCAATATTAAAGAAACCCATTTGATCAAGAAGGATCCAACCAAATCAGAGAAGTTGTGCAGATTCAAGTCTAGAGAAAATGGCTCCTAATTGGGAGCAAGCTCTCTGAACTCAAGCAAGAGTCAGATATTCCATATCATCCAGGGGAAAATTCCCACAAGTCTTTAGGGAAGCCAATGGAAATCAGTGATATCCTGAGGAGCCAGCTTCCCCTAGATGCCTACAAGGGATCTTCTTTCTCTCTTTCCTTCCTGGAGTCAATGGAAAAGAGTCTCTCACCATGAGTGACTCTTAATCTACAAAGACTCTTTTACCAATTCTAACCTTCATGCAGGCACACATCAGCATTCTCTCCACTAATGAAAAGTCACATCCAAAAAACACAAAACAAGCAAAACCAAACCCTCCTCCCTTCTGGGCCAGACTTCTGTGTCACACAGACAGAGAAAGGACAGTCTTCTAAGGGTGTGTGCCCTTCATCCCAGGGTTCCTTCCTCAAAGGCTTGAAACCATCCCTGAATTAGGGGAACTCCTAGCAGCTGGAACTGAGGCAGGCTCAGGGTGGGGTTGGGTAGAGCTGAGGCCTGGGATAAAGGCAGGAGCTTCAGAGCCTGAGGCCCAGAGTTTCCCAGCCCTGAAAGGCAAGAGCCCAGATGAGAAAGTTGGAGGTGCCTGGCCTGCAAGTTCTGATGGAGAATCTTCACGTTGCCTTCAGTCCTGGTGGGTTCTTCCAGGTAGGGGCTCCTGCTCTGGGTCCATTGGTCTGAACCTGGGGCTTCTTTTTGGAACCCCAGGCCCTGTGGGGTCTGTCTCTGCTGTGGCAACTCTGCCCCAATGTCTCCTCTCCCTCAGGTCCTGCTCACTTGAAAACCCCCACCAACCATCAAGGGCACTCACTTCCTGTCCTGATGACAAGCAAAGCCTCCAGAGAGGGTCTTGGGAAGACATAGCTGAGGGTCACTCCTGACTTCAGAGGAAAGGAGGCCCTGGCTTCTTCTGGGGGCCTCAGTTCCCCAACAAGGTTCCAATATCGCCCTCATCCATTAAACCTGTGCTAGGTACCAGACCCAGCTGTGGGTGATGGGGAGTCAGAGGCCAAAGCCCACAGCTCCTGTCGTCTGAGAGCTTCCCATTCAGCCCAAGGCACAGGCATAAGGGAAAAAGGAATTGGAGGAGAGGCAGACCTCGACTCTGCCAAGGGATGAGGGAATCAGAGGGGCTGCTCACAGAGGGTAGTCCCTGAACTGCTCCCAGGGGTTTCCAGTTCATCCTGTTTGTAGTCTGTGTGGTACAAATTAGTTTGCATGTTCCTTCCTCATTACATTCTGAGCTTCTTGAGGGGAGGGACTATTTTCTGCCTGTCTTGGTATCTCTAGCACTTAGCAGAGTGCATGGTACACAGTAAGCACTTAGTAGTGCTTAATAATAATAGGGCTTAAACATTTAATAGTTCATCAATTGATGTTTAGACAGGACCTTGAGTTTTATCAAACGTGATGCATCCTGATTGGGAGAATCTGGAAGCCTCAGAGGATCAGACAGAGATCATAAACAAATGCACAAAGAGATCAAGAGATGAGGGAATAAACAAAACAAGACTGGCAAGCGTTTCTTCAGTGCCTGTGATATGCCAGGCACTCTGCGAAGCCTTTAACAAAATTATCTTTTTCATCCTCACAACAGCCTTGTGTGCTAGGTTCTCACTTTACCACTAAGGAAACTGAGTCAGGCAGAGAGGACGTGACTTAATCCAGGTCCACCAGCTATGAAGTACCTGGGGCTTGATTTGAACTCAGGTCTGCCTGAGTCTAGGATCATTGATCTCTCTCCTTCACTTCAATACCTAAGGATTTGTTGGACATTATCTTTAATTAGTAGATGAGGAAATATAAACCCAGAAGGGCCAACTGTATTGACCCCATGTCCAACTGAACCAGTGCTATGTAGCTCCTCTAATACTGGAAAGCACACCTTCTGACTCCTAAACCAAGGATCTCTGGGACACAAGGCTGTCTTCTGTCACTGATGACTGTCAGCCTTGACTCTCCAGCCTCAATCAGACCTTGTCATTCTCCACTTCAGTGAACTCCCTTTTGCTTCTAGAATTCATTCTCTCTTCTCTGCTCAGCATTTGAAACCCTCTCTACCTAGTTCCAACCTGCCTTTCCTGGCTTGTTATTCATTACAATCTTTCACGAGACCCATAGTCCTGCCCAACAGGCCTTCCTGTTGCTCCTCCCATCCAGCTCTCCATGCCCTGTCTCCAAGACTCTGCACAGGCTCAGCTTACCTCTGCTTCTACTCATCTCTAATCTCCTTCAGAATTCTGCTCAGCCTGCACCTTCTACATGAAGCCTTTGCTCATCCACTCCCCACAGTTGACCTGTTATTTAGGACAAGTGTCTTTGTGCTCAGATGTATTCATGTTGTCTCTCTCCATAGGATGTATGGGCCATGAATGTAGACTCTTTTCCTTGGGTGTCTAGATCCCCAGTCTCTAGCACAGTACCTGGACTATTGAGGGTTCATTGAGCTCAACTCTCCCTCTGATATTTCCCTTCATCTTTTTTCATTTTCCTTGGAAGCTCTCATGAATTGGATTGTGAAGTTCCACCCTGTTCTCTGATCACCCCTCATTAATCTCACCCTACAGAATTTCTTCTGAGCTCTGTGCTTATCTTGAGTATTGGTCAGTCTTCCCTCCCATCTCTGTGAGCCTTCTCTACTTTTCCCCTGAGTTCAAGGCTATGTTTGAGTGAACTAAAGACTTTTCCCTTTGTCTACTGTCAATATAGTAAGGGCTTGACTTCATTCCCAGTACAATAGTTACCATTTCCTTAAAAGAGGTCACAGAGAAGCTTACACATGTCTTCATCTCTTTCAGCCTGAGAGTCTAGACCGAAGACTGAGGAGTCAACTCTATATGGAGACATTTCTAAGGAAGTGAGAAGAAAAAAGACTCACCTTTTTTACTCTGTTTATGGAGAAGTGGAAATATGTGCTGACAAGCTGTGGAGGCATCAGGGAAACTGGGAGTCACAGTTGGTTTAGTAAAGTACCATAAATGTACACTGCAGAGAAACTTTCTAAATGTCCCCAGGGGAGGAAAGCTTTTGCTAAAAGCTCAAAATTCAAGTTATGTCAGAGAATTCATGCCAGAGAAAAATCTTATAAATGTGATGAATGTGGGAAAGGTTTCAGTTACAGGTCAACACTTACTGTACATCAGCAGACTCATACTGGTGAAAAGTCTTATAAATGTGATAACTGTGGGAAAGAATTCAATAGGAGTTCAAATCTTACTGCACACAAGAGGATTCATACTGGGGAAAAACCTTATGAATGTGATGGCTGTGGAAAAGCTTTTATTAGTAGTTCAAAACTTATTTTACATCAGATTATTCACACTGGAGAGAAACCTTATGAATGTGAAGAATGTGGGAAAGGTTTCAGTCAGAGTTCAAAACTTATTGTACATCAGAGAACTCATACAGGAGACAAGCTTTATAAATGTGATCACTGTGGGAAAGCTTTTATTAGCAGCTCAAAATTGATTTTACATCAGGTTATTCACACTGGAGAGAAACCTTATAAATGTGAAGAATGTGGGAAAGGTTTCGGTTACCATTCAACACTTATTGTACATCAGAGGACTCATACTGGTGAGAAACCATATAAATGTGATGTATGTGGGAAAGACTTCAGTAAGAGTTCAAATGTTATTGCACATCAGAGGATTCATACTGGTGAGAAACCTTGTAAGTGTAATGATTGTCAGAGAGACTTCAGTGACCTTTCAACATTTATTATACATCAGAAGACTCACACTGGTGAGAAAGCATATAAATGTGATGAATGTGGGAAAGAATTCAATCAGAGATCAAAACTTACTGCACATAAGAGGGTTCATACTAGAGAAAAACCATATAAATGTAATGATTGTGGGATAGTCTTCAGTCACCTTTCAGCACTTACTGTACATCAGAGGACTCATACTGGTGAGAAACCATATAAATGTGACGTGTGTGGGAAAGAATTCAATTGCAGTTCAAATCTTACTGCACATCAGAGAATTCATACTGGAGAGAGACCCCATAAATG
Source organism: Notamacropus eugenii (assembly GCF_028372415.1). NCBI lineage: Eukaryota > Metazoa > Chordata > Mammalia > Diprotodontia > Macropodidae > Notamacropus > Notamacropus eugenii. The sequence continues at coordinate 1,608,076 of NC_092876.1, read as the reverse complement.
TATTGATTGTGGGAAAGCCTTCATTCATGTTTCAGCACTTACTGTACATCAGAGGATTCATACTGGGGAAAAACCTTATAAATGCAATGATTGTGGAAAAGCTTTTAATAGCAGTTCAAAACTTATTTTACATCAAGGTATTCACACTGGAGAGAAGCCTTATAAATGTGAAGCATGTGGGAAAGCCTTCAGTCATCCTTCAACACTTACTAAACATAGGAGGATTCATACAGGAGAGAAGCCTTACAAATGTGATAAATGTGGGAGAAACTTCAGTCAATATGCAACACTTAGTGTGCATCAGAGGACTCATACTGGAGAGAAACCTTATAAATGTGAAAGATGTAGGAAAGACTTTAGTCACCATTCAACACTTACTGTACATCAGAGGACTCATACAGGAGAGAAGCCTTATAAATGTAATCACTGTGGGAAAGCCTTTATTAACAGCTCAAAACTCCTTGTACATCTGAGAATTCATACTGGTGAGAAGCCTTATAAATGTGATGAATGTGGGAAAAACTTCAGTCAACATTCAATGCTTAGTGTGCATAAGAGGACGCATACTGGAGAGAAACCTTATAAATGTGAAAGATGTGGGAAAGACTTTAATCACCATTCAACACTTACTGTACATCAGAGGACTCATACAGGAGAGAAGCCTTATAAATGTAATCACTGTGGGAAAACCTTTATTCGTAGGTCAAGTCTCCTTGTACATCAGAGAATTCACACTGGTGAGAAGTTTTAGAAATGTAATGATGTAGAAAAGTCTTCAATTATCAGTTATCTCTTTTTCCAAATCAGACAGTTCATAGTGGTGAGAAATTTTTCAAATGTAATGTGTGTAGGAAAACCCCCTTTAAGTTTCCAATACAGTGTGATCATCATAGAAACCAAACTAAATAAATGTCTTATGTAGGTTATTAGTGTGAGAAGCATTTAGAGCAAAAAATATGCCTTTTTCAACATCAAAAAATTCACACCAAGGAAAATCTTTACCTACACATGGTTTAATTGGCCTACATGACTGGCACTGAATATGTTTCCTGTAAGCAACATAATAATGGACTGCATTTCTCATTTCATTCTGTAACTTGTTTTAGATTTAATAAAAGATTTTAAAATCACTTACATTAATCATTTTTACTAGTATATTTTTCTGTCATTTCTTGCTAATTTTATAAAGGATTGATATGTATCTTAACCTTTAAATATTTCAGACTATGTCATGATTTCCAGAGTGAATGTCATTTTATCCAAATACTAGAATTGCAATTTCTGCCTTGAAATAGAAAATATTTTTAGAATCATTCCTTTTTTAAAAACTAATTTTCTATATAATTTACCCTTCAGTGATTTTAAAAAAAATTCTTTAAAATAAAATAAAATTTAAAAAAATTCTTTAAAGTAAAAATCAGAACTTTTTGTTTCTTTAAGCATTCTACAAGTTTTATTTTTTTTATTTTATTAAAGTTATTGTTCATTTTAAAACAAATCAATTACACAGTGACATGACATACCAAACTTGTTCACCAAAAGTGATAACCGAGTTCTGTTAAGTTCTGCTACATTACACCATTCCCCAAAGTTAAATTGTTCAAATCACGTGATTCATAAATGTGACAGATTAATAAATATTTACAAAGGCACAGCTTTGTACCTTGAGCAATGCAATAAATACATTCAAGATTTAAATTCAGAACCTTTCCCCCATAATTTTTTAAATATCTCAGATCAAGATTCATTAGAAACTCCTTTTCCATCTACTAGTTTATAGTTTAGGCTGAGTGTGGTGAGAAGAGAAACAAACTAATCACCTCTCCTTTGAGCAGTGTTAGTGACCCAGAATACAAAAGTCTAAAAATCTCTCTTTAATAAATGATTTAGGAAAATGATTCAACAGATTTTCTGCACAGTACAATATTCATTGTCTTGTCATTTTCTTTTATTAATGAATTTGATTTCAGTTTTCTACAGTCAATTCCATAAATCTTAGACTTTATTCCCCTCCCTCTCCTTCCTTCTCCCTCCTCCCCACCCCCCTGGTATGGTGTGCAATCTTATATGCGTTCTACATATACATTCTAACTAAATACATTTTCACCTTAGTCATGTTGCATGGAAGAATTAAAACGAATGGGAGAAATCATGAGAAAAACCAAACCAAAACAAAACACATGAGAAAAGACTCTGTTTCATTCTGCAATCCAATTCCATAGTGCTTTCTCTGGATGTGGATGGCATTTTGTCTCAAGAGACTATCGAGAATATTTTAGGTCCTTGCATTGCTGTGAAGGGCTAAGTCTACCAGAAAAATTCCTCCCACACTGTGGTTGTTGCTGTGTACAAAGTTCTCCTAGTTCTACTCCTTTCACTCAGCATCAGATCATATAAGTCCTTCCAGGCCTCTCTGAAGTCTTCCTGTTCATCATTTCTTATAGAACAATAGTATTCCATTACATTCATGTACCACAACATGTTCAGTCATTCCCCAGTTGATGGGCATCCTTTTGACTTTCAGGTTTTGGCCACCATAAAGACAGCTGCTATAAATATTTTTGTACATGTGGGACCCTTTCCCATTTTTACGATCTCTTGGGGATACAGTCCTAGAAGTGATATTGTTGGGTCAAAGTGTATGCACACTTTTGTAGCCTTTTGGGCATAGTTCCAAATTGCTCTCCAGAATGGTTGGATCAGCTCACAGCTCCACCAAAAAGGGTTCCAACTCTCCCACATCTTCTCCAGCATTTATCATGTTTTGTCATGTTAGCCAATCTGATAGGAGTGAAGTGGTATTTCAGAGTTGTTTTGATTTGCATCTCTCTAATCAATAATAATTTAGAGCATTTTTTCATATGACTATAGCTAGATTTAATTTCTTTCTCTGAAAAGGAGGAAGATATCCTCCTTTGACCATTCAATATCCTTTGACCATTTATCAATTGGGGAATGAGTTGAATTTTTGCACATTTGACTCAGTTCTTTATGTATTTTAGAAATGAGACCTTTATCACAGACACTAGTTGCAAAAATTCTTTCCCAGTTTTCTGTTTCCTTCCTAATCTTGGTTGCATTGGGTTTGTTTGTGCAAAAACTTTTCAATTTAATGTAATCAAAATGATTGATTTTGCATTTCGTAATGTTCTCTATCTTTTCTTTGGTCATAAATTTCTCCATTCTCCATAAATCTGACAAATACACTACTCCTTGCTCCCCTGATTTGTTTTTACTATCAATTTTCATACCACGATCATGTGTCCATTTGGACTTTATTCTTGTGTACAGTGTCAGGCATTGGCCTATGCCTAATTTCCACCACACTGTTATCCAGTTTCCCCAGCAATTTTTGTCAGACACTGAGTTCTTATCCCAGAAGCTGGGGTTCTTGGGTTTATCAAACAGTAGATTGCTATATTCATTGACTATTATATCTTAAGTACCTTACCTATTCCACTGGTCTACCACTCTATTTCTTAGCCAGTACCAAGTGATTTTGATGATTGTTGCTTTATGATACAATTTGATATCTGGTAGGGCTAGATTACCTTCTCTAGCATTTGTTTTCATTCGTGTCCTTGATATTCTGGACCTTTTGTTCTTCCTGATGAATTTTGATATTATCTTTTTCTAGCTCTAGAAAATAATTATCTGGTGGTTTGATTGGTATAGTACTGAATAAATAAATTAACTTATGTGGAATTATCATTTTTATTATATTAGCTTGGCCTACCTATGAGTAACTGATGTTTTTCCACTTACTTAGATCTGACTTTATTTGCGTGAAAAGTGTTTTGCAATTGTGCTCCTATAATCCCTTGGTTTGTTTCGGCAGGTAGACTCCCCAATATTTTACACTGTCTACTGTAGCTTTAAATGGGATTTCTCTTTCTATCTCTTGCTGTTGGGCTTTGTTAGTAATATATAGAAATGCAGATGACATGTGGATTTATTTTGTAACCTGCTAGTTTCCCAAAGTTCTTTTATTTTAAGTAGTTTTTTACTTGATTCTCTGGGATTCTCTAAGTATATCATCATATCATGTGCAAAGAGTGATAATTCAGTTTCTTCTTTGACTATTTTAATTCTTTCAATTTCTTTTTCTTCTCTTACTGCTATCGCTAACATTTCTAGTAACATATTGAATAATAGTGGTGATAGTGGACATCCTTGTTTCACCCCTGATCTTATTGGAAATGCATCTAGCTTTCCCCCATTGAATATAATGCTTGCTGAAGGTATTAGGTAGATACTGCTTATTATTTTATGGAAAGTTCCATGTATTCCTATGCTCACCAGTGTTTTCAGTACGAATGGGTGTTGTATTTTGTCAAAAGCTTTTTCTGCATCTATTGAAATAATCATGTAGTTTCTGCTAGTTTTGTTGTTGATATGATTAATAATGCTAATAGTTTCCCTAATATTGGACCAGCCCTGAATTCCTGGTATGAATCCTACCTGATTATAATGTATTATTCTTATGACAAGTTGCTATATTCTTTTTGCTTAAATTGTATTTAAAATTTTTGCATCTACATTCATTAGAGAAATTGGTCTATGATTTTCTTTCTCTGTTTTGGCTCTTCCTGGTTTAGGTATCAGAACCATATTTGTATCATAAAAAGAATTTGGTAGCACTCCTTCTTCACCAATTTTCCCAGATAGTCTATATGTTGGAATTAACTGCTCTCTAAATATTTGATGGAATTCACTTGTAAATCCATCTGACCTTGGAGATTTTTCCTAGGGAGTTCATTGATGGCTTGCTCAATTTCCTTTTCTGAGATGAGGTTATTTAAGTACTCAGCTTTCTCTTCTGTTCATCTGGGCAATTTATATTTTTAAAAATAATCATCCTTCTCATTTAGATTGTCAGATTTATGGGCATACAGTTGGGCAAAGTAATTTCTAAGTAGTGTTTTAATTTCTTCCTCATTGGAGGTTAGCTCACCCTTTTCATTTTTGATATTGGTAATTTGGTTTTCTTCTTTCTTTTTTTAATCAAATTGACCAAAGATTTATCAATTTTATTGTTCTTTTCATAAAACCAACTGTTAGTGTTATTTATTAGTTCAATAGTTTCTTAATTTCAATTTTATTAATCTCTCCTTTGCTTTCAGTATTTCTAATTTGGTATTTACTTGGGGATTTTCAATTTGTTCTTTTTCTGGCTTTTTCAGTTGCATGCTCAATTCATTGATCTCCTCTTCCTCTATTTTATTCAAGTAGGCATTCAATGATATAAAACTTCCCCTAAGAACTACTCCTACAGTATCCCATAAGATTTGGTAGGTTGTCTCATTATTGTCATTCTCTTGAATGAAGTTGTTGATTGTTTCCATCATTTGTTGTTTAACCCACTCCTTCTCTAGGATTAGATTGTTTAGTTTTCAATTAGTTGTTGGTTTATATTTCTATGGCCTTTGATTACATATAATTTTTATTGTGTTATGATCTGAGAAGTACACATTGACTATCTCTCCTTTTCTGTCCTGAATTTTGAGGTTTTTATGTCCTAGTACATGGTCAGTTTTTGTATATGTGCCATGTACTGCTGAGAAAAAGGTATGTTCCTTTCTATCCCCATTCAACTTTCTCCAGAGATCTCTCATATCTATCTTATCCAGAGTTTTATTCACCTCCTTAACTTCTTTCTTGTTTATTTTGAGGTTAGATCTATCAAGGTCAGAGAAGGGGAGGTTGAGGTCCCCAACTGGTATAGCTTGCTGTCTATTTCTTCCTATAAGTCCCTTAACTTCTCTAAGAATTTGAATGCTATCCTACTTGGAGTATATATGTTTAGTAATGAAATTGCTTGATTTTCTATGGTGTCTTTTAGCAGGTTACAGTTTACTTGCTTTCTTCTTTTGATTAGATATATTTCTACTTTGCTTTGTCTGATATTAGGATTGCTACCCCTGCTTTTTTATATCAGCTGAAGCACAAAATATTCTGGAAAACAATCATACAAAATAGTCCAACAATGTATTGTTTACAAGAAATACATTTGAAATGGGGGTATACAGACAGGATAAAGGTAAAAGGTTGGAGAAGAGATTTGATTTTGTAAAATAACTCATCCTGTCTATTGAGAGAGACATCTTCTCTATGTGCAAGTCAGACCACACCCAAGTAAAGACCCTATCTCTGGCAATAATTTATGAGTGGGTCTCAGTGAAGCAAACTATGTCTCCCTGTTAAAAGACCAAGCTGACTTCATAAAATTTCTCTTGTCTAAACAGTACTATCTGGTAGCAATGGAACCATCATGCACTGACTCACTCAGTTTCCACATACATTCCAGGAGTCAAGATATATGTCCACTGCCAAGGCTGTCTTATATAAACAGGACATTGACTGGTAACAAACAGAATGGCCGTGACTATTAGTTGACTTAATACCATTGCAGGCCTAAAAATACACACTTTAGAAGCCCACCTCCTCCCCACCCCCACCCCAGTGGGCTTCTCATAGTGAACTCTGGTTTCTAGATACAAAAAGTTAATGGTCCTTTAAGAACTGACCACTCCTCAATCCCACTCCTACCTCCCTACCCAATTAGCATGGTTAAAAGCAAGTGGGCCCTGGTCAGTGACTAGAGAACCCATTTGGGATTTCAGTAAAGTGTAGAGGAATGCATGTATCTGCCTCAAGTGGCCCCCAAGGTGTGCCAACCTTCACTGACCCCATGGAGACCTAGGGATAGTTGCTTCCCTTTCTTCTTGGCCCCTGCTTGAAGGGTGATTAGGGAAAGCAGTAGGAGCTGGTGCTCCTATTATCAGTATCTCCCTCTTGAGAAGACTAGATTAGAAGAAAGTGACTATTAACCCCTCCAAAGCTGTCTTCCTTTCCTTCTGTCTGACCACATTAAGAGTGAACACGTTAGTGGCTGGAGTCCCCAAACTCCAGTGCCTCCCATAGGTAATCTGTATGAAACACCCCTCTTCTCCAGTCCCATTCGAGATGGAAATTGTTACATTTGAAAACTAAGGTAAACTGAGGGACAAGATTCTGATAATAATTTTTTAGTAAGCTAACACTAATGAAACAAATTGAGTCAGCAGCCTCTCTCAATAAGCCAAGATCCTGACTGAGGACTGTTGGTGTTTTTATAACAATTAGCAAGATGAAAAAGCAGAATTTTGAGCTGCAGAAATGGGTATTCTTCTGATTGCCTATCAATGATCTGGTCAGAATTGAGATCCTCTCCAGAAAGCCCTTCTAAAACTAAAACATGTGACTCAAGTCACAAGACAAAGGTTCCCAGGCCCTAGGAGTTGCTATGATAGTTCAAATGAATGAGATTTGACCTTCTAGGTTAATCAAGGTTTTCTGGAAAATGGAGTATGGGTGGAGTTATAAGGTACAAGTAATTGCAAGACAGAAGCTTGACGGTTAGGCAAGTTTCTCAGGGTTATGGGTGATAGGTGAAATTTACAAAGGGGATGGGACCAAGATAGGGAATATTAAATGTAGTTTAAGACTTAGCAAAAAAGAAAATCAATTTTAAATTTTATAGATTCATGCATTAGTGGAGTTTGCAACTTAGGAAAATATAACAGAGTTCATAAAAAATGAGCACAAGAACAGAAATATTTACTAATAAGGCATTTAGCATAGTTAAGAAACAAGAATTTCTTAATTTGTTGAATAATTAAAATATACAGATAGAGAGATTTCAGTCAATGAAGGAGAAACAATAACTTTTCAAATGTCAAATTTATTTTTAAACCAATAAATGGGTTCTGAATAAATAATATGCATTTCCTAATTAAAAGGATATAATTACATTTAGGGTTAGGGTCCTAGAACTATGAAACTTCATCATTCCCTATATTCTTTACCAAAAAATCTGTTTAAAGCCAGAAACACAAACAGGATTTTATTTATCTTCAGTACAATTTCTTTGAGTTTTGGTAAAGTTAGTAAAATGGATTTCTGACACTTTGTACATTTCTATATATTCACTCCAATATAAACCATCTGAAAATATTTGTGTCCTTATAGGTTTTCTTATATTCATTCCATTTCCATAGTTTTGTTTTGTTTTTGACTCTGAAGTCAGTTATATTTAGTTTTCAGTTCCAAAATCCCTCCTTCCTTCTCTCCCCCACCCCCAAACCCATTCAGAAGGCAAGAAAAACAAAGCCCATTATAACTGGATCTGGTCATGGAAAATGGTTAGATCTCTGGTGTTTTCATGGTGCCTAAACTTCCCTTGTATTCCTGAAGTGTCCAAAGAGCCTTCCCATATAACACTGAATACTCGTTACAAAAAGAAAAAGAGGAAAGGAAAAGGTGAGAAAACCAATTTAAATATAGGAAAGAATCTGAAAACATAAGGAAAATTCCACACATTTGGACTTCTCTGCACCAACGATTGGCATTTTTATTCATCTCTCCTTGAAGGACCAGATTGTTTCTTTGTAATTCTGCCCCATTCTTTAATTGTTTTATGACTGTTCTTCCCCTTGACTGGTGGAAATTAATGTTCAATCTCTGGGGGTAGTCTTTCTCATAAATATCTTAATTCATTCTGCTCTGTCTAATATGAAACCTCTGATGGACAGCAAGGGCTGAGTTGTGACTGAAGACTTTCCCACATTACTTACATAGAGATAATTTCTTGTCAGTGTGAACTCTCTGATGTACACACATCTTTGAGCTTTGCTGAAGGGTTTTTTACATTCATTCCATGCCTAAGGTTTCTTTCCAGTGTGAATCCTCTGGTGTTTTTATAAGTTTTCAGCTTTCATTAAAGGCTTTTTCACATTCATGATATGGTTCCCTGCTCAAGATTTCTAATCTTTGTGAATTCTCTGATGCACATGCATGTTTGAACTTTGCCTGAAGGCTTTTCCACATTCATTACATGTATAAGGCTTCTCTCCAGTGTGAATCCTCTGGTGTTTAATAAGGCTTGAACTTTGTCTGAAGGCCCTTCCACATTCATTACATGGATAGGGTTTCTCTCCAGTGTGAATCCTCTGGTGTTTGAGAAGATATGAACTATATATGAATGCTTTCCCACATTCACTACATATATAAGGCTTCTCTCCAGTATGAATCATTTGATGATAGATAAGTTGTGTGGATGTACAGAAGGCTTTCTCACATACATCACACTGAAATGGCTTCTTTCCATTATGAATCCTTTGATGCAAAGTCAAATGTGATCTCTGGCTGAAGGTTTTTCCACATTCCTTACATTCAAAGGGTTTCTCCCCAGTGTGAATTCTCAAGTGTACTGTGAGGTTTGACTTGCGATTGAAGCATTTTCCACAATCATTGCATGTGAAAGGTTTCTCTCCAGTGTGAACTCTCTGATGTATAGTAAGATTTGAGGGATAACTAAAGTCTTTCCCACATTCAAGACATTTCAGAGGCTTTTTTTCAGTAGCAATTGTGTGAAGATTAGTCACTTCCCTGAAATGTCTCTCCTGGTTCTCCTCCTGCATCTGGCTCTGGCTCTCACATACTCTGGCATCTCCCAAATTAGTGTAGCAAAGTTCCTCCATGCCCAGTTTCTCTGTGACCATAACCTCCAGGGGTATATCTTTCTTGGCCTTTTGGACTCGTTGGTTCTTAGGTGCAAGTCTGAAAGACGAATAAAAATGTAAATGTCCCCATTTCCCTGAGCTGGGAGAAAGGTAAGTGGTATCCTGGGCATGAGGTAAGAGAATGGAAAATGGTGCCCTGAGAGAGGAGGCACATGGCAGCAAGGCCTCTCATAAATGACCTTCCACTCTGGGGTGATATTGGGCAGGAGACAAAGGAGGGCAAGAAACAATCACCTAAAGAGAGAGGAGGAGACTGAGTCCTGTGCAAGGTGACCAGAGAGGGGGAGGAGGAATCATTCAGGAAGAAAGGATGGTATGGTGTTTAGAAAGAGGGTCAAATAAGATGGGGACATTGTGTACAACCACATACATGGGGAACAGGACCAGGCTCTGCACGGCCACTTCCAGCAGGGATCTCCTGCCAAGGAATTCTTCTCCCATAGCAGGGGAGGAAGTTTTCTGCAACTAGATGTCTTAGAGTTTCCCACACCACTGAGAGGTAAAGTACCTTGCCCAGGATGCCATAGCCAGAATGTATGAGAAGAGGGACTTGGTCTCAAGTCTCCCTGGCTCCTGAGCCAGCTGTCTCTGCCCTATCATGCCATACATCTCATGATCTGCATGTAAGGCTGGACCTCTACTGACTACTCTACCTACTTCAATGTAACTGAGGGTACATAAGGCCTATAACATCTCCTTGAATCAACCAAAGCCATTGCTAGTGAGACTGGGTCATTCACAAAAATTCTTAGGAAATGAAGGTGAGAGAGAGAGAGGGAGAGAAAGAGAGAGAGACACACACACACACACAAAGGAGCAGAGAGAGATACAGTGGGACAAAGAGAAACAGAGTGATGAGAGAGACAGAGAAAGACAAAGACAGAATCAGAGAGAATGTGCACAAGAGAAAGCCAAGCTGTGGCAGAGAACAGAGGTAGCAAGGACAGTCATCTACAGGTATCTCAGAGCATATGACCCAGGAGGAGGAAACTCTCAAGAAAACCTCAAACCCTTTCCTCAACTTCCCCTCCCAATGACCATCTATCCATAGACACTTCTGTGGTAAGAACATTTCTGGGTCAGGCTTCTGGACTTTGTGCTAAGAAAACATCTCCCTTAGACTCTGCCTTCAACTTGTGAGACTACTCTTGAAGCAAGTAGGCCACATGTCCTAGGGAAGTTTGCAAAAATCCAGCTGGAGACATAAAAATAGGGCTCCATATTTTGACCAGCTGGCTTCCCAAACTTTGGTGATACAGATGCCTGTATCTTCCCTCCTTTCTGCTTCCTGATGTGGAAATCTTTGTCTTTCCCTTCATCTCTTTGCAAGTTTATACTGTTCCCATCCTACCTAGGAATGCTCATTCCATGTGAGGTTGCTGAAAAGGGTGCTCAGGGCTTCCTGGCTGACTGGGGAGTGTTCAGTGAAGCCTGTGCTCTGAGCATAATGAATGGGAGCATTTTTCTCCGATCTCTGCAGCATTGCTTGGTGATTGGCAGCAGTACAAAGTCGGTGGACTCCAGGACAGATTTGTCACACTATCATAGAACCTGCTGCTATGTTTCCAGTGAACTGGATTTTGTCTCCACCTCAAGGCCAGGGGGGTTCACTGGAGAGCTATGAATGCATGTGAAGGCAGAGAGGTCCGTCTCTGCCTAAATATTATTGGTTTCTCACCCGAACACACACACTCTCTCTCTCTGTCTCTGACACTCACAGACACACACAGACACAAACACACACAGACACACACACAGACACACACAGACACGCACACACACACAGACACACACACAGACACACAGACACACACACACAGTAGCCTTCTCAAGGAAGGGAGGGGGAGGCAAGAAAAAAAGAAATTGACATAATATTTTGTTGTGTATTTGGAGGGAATGGTAAACTGTACTTGGTGGGTTTGGACTTTCATGTTCAATCATCTTTTTCATTCTATTATGTTATTGAAAATTTGATTTTTTTCAGTGAACTGAGAAAAAATAAAAGTGCCTAGGAGAGTAAGACATAAGAAGAATGAAAATGTTGGAAGAGGAGGCTCGATTATAAAAGACTTGAAAGCCAAATGGAGGATATTATATTTGACCCTTAAGGTAATAGGGAACCATTTTATGGAACCTCCTTACATTTTAGGGAGATTAATTCAGCAGCTGAGTGAAGGATGGAATGGAGTGAGGAGAAATTTATGGCAGGGAGAGCAACCAGCTGGCTAACTCCTGTGTATATTGTATGTGTGGAAATGTCCAAGATCTACATCTATTTCTCCATTTCAGTGTTTCTATCTTTGCTGAATGGAAGCCAAAAGACTCCACAAAACCTGAAGTTACTTTAAGGGAGTATGATCCAATGGGAAAAGCTCTGGAATCAGAGATCCTGGGTTTAAATCCTGCTTCTGGCACTACCTGGGTGACACTGGGTAAGTCACTTTAAACTCCCTGAGCCTCAGTTTCCTTATCTGTAAAATGAAGGGATTGGACTAACTGACCTTTGAAGTCCCTTCCAGCTCCAAGTGTCAAGTATCATCTTGGTGAGTGAAATGAAGACATTGTGAAGACTTCTCATAATAAAATGTGGGGAATATTGTATTTTCTAAATAAAATGTCTTTTCCATAAGGCCTTTCTTTCTGGATACCTGATTTCCAGGAATCCAGGGCTTAGGGTCCCTCCTCTCCCTTCTCTCTGTGATAGCGCTATGGACTGTAGTCAAAACTTGGAAGTTAATCAAATATCTCTTTGTTTGGTGCTATAGCCAATTAGTGAAGCTCCCTCTCCTCCCCCAGCTCTCCTCCTTTGTACTTTAGTTGTAGAATAGCCACATCGGCAGTTAGGTATTAGATGAGGAAGTGTGTTTGGATAGGTGGATGCTGGTCACCTGATTTCCTGGGTCTTGTTTTAATTTTTCCTCAATTAGACTGTAAACCTGCCTCCCAGCCAATGGAGAGGTGGGATAGTGGGGGATGAGATTCTCTGTGTTAGGATATATGATGGTGTTTTGTCCTCTGTAAGCTGCCTCCTTCCATCAGCCCCGTCCTGGTGGAGGGGTGCCCCTTTCTTGCGAGAATTTAATAAAACACTTTCTGTTCTTACTTCCAGAAGCCTCTTAGTTATTTTAAAACTTTGAGTGAGGGTCTTGTAACCCACACTTTGGGAACAGAAAAATGCCTTTCAGAGAGTCATTCACTCATAAGCATTTGGCAAGGAGCCCCTATGTTCAAGCCACTGGCCACACTTCTTATGCTGTTGGCTGAATTCTATGAAAAAAGTGAAGGTTTGATATAGGAAGAGGGAAGATGCTAAGCTTCCAGCACTGAAAAGAAAAGAAAGGGCGGATAACTTTCTGATAAACCTTTGTGGTCCATGTGGGATTGAACTGTTTTCTATTAATTCCCTGAAAGAGCTTCCCAACTATTGATGAAAAAAAGTGCTGCCATTTGGAGGTAGCAAACACGTGTTCAGAACCCACTTTCCCTCCACACTACCTGGGCAATAGGGGAGAAGACATTCACCTTTCAGGTCTTTGTTTCTTCATACATAAAATGAGGAGGGAGGAGGCCCCTTCAAGCAATAATAAATTTTTATCCTTACTATTACTACTCCAACTATTATAAGCATGGATGTAGGGTTTTAAATTTTTCTAAGTGTTTTACATTATTTCTTTGACCCCACAACAATCATGGGAGATAAGAGCTATTGTTAACCTCATTTTACAGTTGAGGAAACTGAGCCAGAGGGTGAGTGACTTGTCCAGTGTCACACGGCTAGTAAATAACTGAGGTCACATTTGAGCTCAAGACTTTCTGATTCCAAGGTCAGAACACTAGGCACTGCTGGAACTTTAAATGGATGATTGCTCAGCAGCCAAAACAGCCTCCATTTTAGGGCTGAGCTTTCCATGGTGCTGATATCTGAGAAGTTCATCCTTCTTAGAAAAAATGAATGGAAATAGAAAGCTGAGGGCTCCAGATGTAAACCTCCATTTCTCAACAGAATTTTAGTTATTTTAGAGCTTGCCTAAAAAGGGCCTAGGCTGCCCACATTTCATCTAATTGAACATTCATTCCTCCCCTGATGGCATTATTGTTGACATGCAAACAGATCTAAATTCTGAAGAAAAGGCTCTTTGTCCTACTACCTGCTGCCTTCCTTAGGTGGAAAAATGGCCTTCTTGTTGTGTGTGTGTCCTGGGAAATGACTCTACTTGATCAGTTGGCATTCATCCCCTTTGACCCAAGCATTACACTTGAGACTGTATCCCAAAGTACTTAGTTTAATGCAGTTAGAAAAGAATGCTGCAGGCCAAGCTTGGTGGAACATACCTGTAATCCTTTCAGGGAATCTGCAAGGTCAATCTATCAATAAGTATTCATTAAGTGCCTAGTGTGTGTATTGTGCTTGGCACTAGGAACACAAAAGGGGGCAAAAGATAGTCCCTGCTCTCAGGGAGCTCAGAATCTAACTGAGGTGCTCCAAACTGTTTTCCTAATAGTGAGATGTTATTTGCCTCTTAAAATACTCCTTCCTTTTTGAGCTCCAGATGTGTCTGATGTCAGATTTTCATCATATACTTCAGCTAATAGAGCTAATCCAGTAGGTTGAATGCAAATGCGGACAAGATCATCCAGCTGTTTTACAAGTCAAACATGAAAGAGATTTGCAAAAATATGTACAATGATGCCACTTCTCAATAATTGTTTTGTTTTGGAAAATAGAGATATTTTACATTCATAAAGTGTTATTTATGTTAAAATGTAATGGATGAAATATTGTTATTTCTAGTGAAAAAAGAGATGTCATTGATCTCCCATTCATGGAGACTCTGAAATTAAACCACCCTGGGGTTGGGGTTGGGGAGTGAGTCCAGATCCAGAATCCTTGAGTTGGAAGAGCCCTCCATCTGCCACTCTCACTTACTGCTGCTAGGAAGTGAGCAGCTGGCGTGTTTATGGGGCTTTATGTACCCAGAGGCACAGAGGTTGGCCCTGGAGTCAGGAAGTCCTGAGTTCCAAAGCTGCTTGAGACACCCCCTAGCTCTGATCCTTGGCAAGTTGCTTCTCTTCGTGTTACTCAGTTTGCTCAGTTATCAGATGGGCCTCTCAGGGTTGTTGTGGATCCAGCGAGATAATCTTTGGAAAGCGCCTGGCATACTAATGCTGGTTTGCTCCTTTCTTTTAACCTTTTCCCAGACACCATATCCTAGGCTCCTCAAAGCAACCCTATGAGGTGGGTAGCAGGGGCCTGATTATTCCCACTCTACAGATGATTAAAGTAAGACTCAGGGTCCCTCCCAGAGTTCAGGTTTCTGAAGTATTGTCCCTGTGCCCTCTGTTCAGACAGCTTTCCACTCCTCCCTGGAAGGATTTATTGTTCTTTCCCCACCTCCCCGATCCCAGCCTTGTAAGGTAGCTCTGGAAATGCCACACACAAGCATTAGGCCCCAGCTGAGAGCGGCACAGAGCTGGTCAATGGGACAATAGATATGAAGGGATAGACTCACCATCACTCCAGAGCTGCTGGGTTCTGCCTTGACTTCCCTTGGCTGCTGCTGCTCAGCTCCCCTCCCTGGGCTTTTGCTCTTTGAGCCTGATAAGCTCTGGCCTAAAGACTCCTCCAGTTCAGACCAGCCCCAGCTCCTCCCCCAGCCTTCTAGGCTCTCAGCACAGGAGGTGAGAACTTCTTAATTCCAGTCATTAATCCCCAGAAGGGAGGGGTCACACTTTCTCATCAATCAATCCATCAATCAATCAACTTTTAGTAAGCACCTAGTATGTACCTAAACCTCTGCTAAGCACTGGGAATACCAAAGCGGAAAAGGACAGCCCCATTTGAAAAGCCACAATGGAACTTCAGCTGCAATTTGACAAAAGCAGGACAAACTAGGAAAGGAGAATAAGAAGACAAGGTTGCCCACCCAGCATGGGAGGTAGCCCATGGTAGATTGAACACCATCTCTGAGGGAGAGCAGGGAGTCAATTTGGGCTGAATTCTACATAGTCTGTCAATAGAACTAAGTTAGAAGATGAAAAAGGTGGAAGGGCTTTAAAAGCCAAACAGAGCATTCTGTATTTCACCCTAAAGGCAATAGGGAACCATGGAAATTCAATAAGGAGGGAAGGTACATGGTCAGACCTGCACTTTAGGATGATTATGTTTCTTCCTTTGGCCATTTTTCTACATTTATTCACTTAAGACTCCATGCCCTATGTCTCACCTGCTCCAGGACTGCTGGGCCCTGATGGAGGGAGAATCCTGGTTGCTGGTGAGTGGCTCAGAGGAGCAGCCATGAGAAAGGTCAAACTCTACCATCCTGAATACAGTTGAAGCACCCCTTGTAAGCCTTGTTCTTTTGCCATGAGACGGAAGGTCAGAGGATGCCCTTCCCACTCCTCCATCCCTAGAGACCCCAGTCCAGAACAGGCCCAAGGACCTTCAATCTCAGCCTTTATTTTAGTTACAGATTCATACACATTTAGGGGCTTTTTTGATCTTGTCTGCATGTAATCTTCCAACTTGGTGATCTCCACCTCCAGGATGTCTGTGCCCTCTTTGTCATCCTCTACCACACACTAGATCTGCAGCTTCAGAATGCCATACCCCACAGACACCAACGTGGAGCCTCCCCAGACCAATCCATCCAGTCATATGGAATGGACGCACTCCTCCAACTGTGTCATGTCTGTCTCCTCATCCCAAGGCTTGGCATCTAAGTTTATGGAAAACTTTGTACTCAGTCCTGACTTCATGGCCCCCTCTACATATTGCCAAAGCCGTTCCTCCCTAAGGTGGGCTGCTTCCTTGTCTCCTTCCTCATCATCACTACCAAACAAGTCAATATCATCTTCATCACCCTCTGCTGGTGGCTGCCTTCTTAGCAGATGATGTGGTGGGTAGTTTCACCTTCTGCATGGGGAATACATACTGAGTCTGAGGAGCCAGAGAGCAGTGGGAGGGGGAACATTTCTCCAGGGTACACAGCAATGACGTCCAGCCAGATTTCAAGCTTGGAGATGGTGAACTGTAGGTGCTGAATCACACTCCAAAGTTCTCTGCCTCTGGATTGGAAATTCTTGTGACCAATTCACTATGGTCCCCACTGGGACCACTGGAAGAGCTATTGTTTGCACTTCCAACCAGCGATTTCTGAATATTCTCCCTGGCTCTGGCAATGTAATGGAGGATCACACTGGTGCCTTTCTCCTATAGGGAGGAGACAGGCACAGGATCATTCATCTATTCTCAGAACTTTCTCTCTGTATCACCAAACCTGAATTTGTCAAGTCAGATCTCATGCAGCAGGAAGCTGGTAGCAATATTCATTCTGTGAGAAGGGAGGGTGGCAGTAAAAGGTTAGTCCCAAAGCCAATTTGGTGAGAAGTGATGGGGAAAAGGCTAGGATGATCATTTTGATAGCTGAATGGAGGATGGACTTTGGGGAAAAATTTGAGGTAGGGAAGTCAACCAGACTATTCCTTACATTTAATTCTGCTTTCTATTCCAAATTCTCTCCATTCTTCCACATGCTCCTCCATCCATTGAAAAGGTAAGAAATGCAATAATCCTAACTTATATGAAGTCATGCAAAGCATCTGAAAGCTATTCTAATCATCCAGACATGAGGTGACAAAGCCCAATGGGGGTGGGGCAGAGTCAGAGGAAACCCTGCCAAGTCATTTTCATGATTACTTGTTGGGGGACAGCTCTGGACCGGGGTCCCCCGTGAGGACCGTGAGACGTCTGAGGGTCCGAACCTGCCCCCTTGTGGGGTACTGGGATGGCCCTGGTAACAGGCTGGCTCCACCCATGGGGAGGCACTTGGGAGGAGCTCGCCCGCCCATGGGAGGTACGGGGGAGGAGACAGGGGATAATAAAAGGGGATGACCACGAGAGCTGGAGAGAAGAAATGCAATAAAGCTTGCTGGCTGCAACTCCTTTCGGGTGCTCTGCCTGTTTATTCCCCTCCCCCAACAGGGAGAGGGAATTCCCCTCCCCCAACCAGGAGAGGGGCCGGAGACGTCCGAAGACTGGGGATAGGTAAGTAGAAGGCGAAGGCCCGGGAGTCGCCCCGGGCATCTGGCGCCCGGACAGGGACCGCTGTAGGGAGAGGAGAATCCGCCCTGCCCCGCAGTAGTAGCCTTGCTCCGCTACTGCGGGAAGATTCAGGCAGCCTCAGTATTGAGAAGTGGCCTTGCCTCGCTACTGCGGGAAGATTCAGGCAGTCTTAATATTGGGAAGTGGCCAGGATGGGTCAGGGAAATAGTTTTCCCAGTTTAAAGCCCGAAGATAAAGGAGTACTTGCTTGTCAGCTGTATAAGCTTTGTAAGATCCATGGGCTTAAGCCCCACATTCGGGACTGTAGAGCATTTGTGGAAAAGATCTGGGATGTCTCCCCTTGGCTAGAGCATTGTGGGTTATGCCCAGCTAAATGGGACATAGTGGGACAACAGATGGTTGCCTATGACAGGGTGAACCCGGGTGTATTAACAGAGGAGGACTTTACGTTCTTTCAAGTGGTCACCGCACTTTTGTGCTCGGATCCCCGTCCCCCCTGGCGATCAAACGGCGAGACAGGGCAGTCCCTTCAAGGGACGACAGAAGAAGGAGAGGAATCCGATGAGGATGATCCCAACCCCAAGCCTTTATATCCATGGGGTATGTTAAGAGAATGTGCAGGCAGGGACCAGGACCGCGCCCTTCAAGGTGGCGCATGGCTGAGCAAGGGGCGGGACTCTAGAGCCCCGAGGGGAAGAACAAAAGGGAAGTTTGATGAGGAGGGAAAGCCCAAGAGGGAGTGGAAAGCCCCCGAGACAAAGGGAAAGTCTGATGAGGAGGGAACACCCAAGAGGGAGTGGAAGGTCCCCTGGAAAGCCCCCGAGACAAAGGAAAAGTCTGATGAGGAGGGAACGCCCAAGAGGGAGTGGAAAGTTCCCAAGACAAAGGGAAAGTCCGATGAGGGAGGAACACTCAAGAAGGAATGGGAAGTCCCTGAAACAGCAAGAGAGGGCTGGGGAACTCGCAGGAAGAAGTTTCAACGGAATTTGGGAACTCCCAGTCCTCCCGAGGTCGGGCTGAATGCCCTCTCCTTCTCCCCAGCCGCCACGTCCTTGTCACAATCATCACAAGGAGCGCGGTCATTTACCTACCGGCGGTCCGGGCCCTCGGAGCCTCTGAGTGTACTCACTCAGAGCCTATCCGCAGCTTTGGCGGAGGGACAGGAGATAGATTTAGAGGAGTGGGAGGGGGCCGGCGCTTACCCTGTCATTGTGGAGCGGGATCCGATGGGAAACGAGAACCGTTTCCATCGACCAGTGCCCTTCAAATTATTGAAAGAACTGAAGGAGGCCGTTTCCAAATATGGCCCTTCGTCACCTTATGTGAAGCATCTCTTTGCGAATACCACAGCCACTTGGCCGTGGGCCCCAGCTGATTGGAAGGAAGTGTCGGGGGCTATCCTTACACCAGGACAGTTAGTGGCTTATGGTGCCGCCGTTAGACAAGAGGCGCTCAGATATGTCAAGGAACACAATATTGCAGAGACAGAGGACGCTGTGAATATGATAACAGGGGCAGGGCCATACTCGCAGCTTATTGACCAGCTCCAATTCGATCCTCAGGTGATGGCTGCAGTTCAGTATTGTCATATTAGGGGTTTTGCCAAGATGGACGCCCCGGGGACTATGAGGGATAAGTTGGTAGGGCTAAAGCAGAGGGCTAGCGAGTCCCCCACTGATTTTGTGAGTCGGGTCCAGCTTGCGGTCCGGCAGTCTCTTGGCTCGGGACCAGGAACGGATTCCCTGATAGCTCAGCTGGTCCAAGATGGCTTGCGTCCAGAATGCTCCCAAGCCCTAGCGGGCTTGGGACCTCTCGCCTCCCTCAAAGAGATAGTAGAGAGGCTGTTAGACATTCCACCTAAAGACACCCACCAAGCCATGGTGACGGCGGTGGCCCAAGGGGTGACTCAGGCCCTTCAAGGTACCAAGGCCCAGAAACAATGTTATCGCTGTGGCCAAATGGGGCACTTTAAGAGCCAGTGCCCTGTCGCTAAAATGGGAGCATTGCCCACCTGTTTTCGCTGTGGGAAACCAGGCCATATTGCCAAACATTGCCGTCTAAAGCAGCAGCCTCAACCACCTCGGTCGGGGAATGGGAAAAGGGGCCTCCCTCGGGGGGGCCCCCGACCCCAGAAACAGATCTTCCCAGTGGAGGCTGTAGGCCCTGTCCCTGCCCCCCAGCCCGGGAATTCTGTACCCCTATCGTTCCCGCAGTAGTATCAACAGGCTCTCCAAAAATTGCAACCCTAATATGCACATCTACCACGGATTCCCCCAATGCCGATTTAGTTATAAGACCTTGGCATACTGAAGGGATCGACGTGCCCCCCGCTCCTTTCCCCCGTCTGGTGGTGGGACCCTCTGGCTATGTGCCATTTATAGTCCATACTCAATTGTTGGCTAGCGGATCCTCTACCATTTATTTGAACAATCCTCATTGTTATCCCATAAACATTGCCCCAGGGACTCCCATTGGGAGGGGTATCTCTCTGCCTTGGGTTGAAGAGTCCAGGCAGGAAATCCATCAAGTTAATTGGTGCTCTCCCATTGTGGGCGATTGCCCCATGGTACAAGTTTTGGTTGAAGGACGCCCAATCATGGGTCTGCTCGACACCGGAGCAGATATTTCAGTCATCAATGCATCCCAGTGGGACCCCAGTTGGGCGGTGAACGATGGTGCTGCCCAGGTTGCTGGAGTAGGGGGTGCCAGTTTGGCACTACGGGCTGCTAAACATTTGAATTGGACCTTTGAGAATCATCAGGGGTATTTTAGGCCTTTGAAATTGACCGGCCTTGCCTACGCCCGTTTGGGGGCGTGACCTTCTTCAGCAACTTGGGTTACACCTTACCACCCCAGAACACCTTCAATTAAACATTCCGGGGCCACTGTGATGGTGAGCAGCCCACCTATAACATGGAAAACCGAGACCCCTGTGTGGGTTGAGCAGTGGCCCCTAACCCCTCAAAAGCTCACCGCCTTACGCTTTATAGTTGCTTCCCTTTTGGAGCAGGGCCGCATTGAGCCCACTACAAGCCCTTAC
This sequence comes from Notamacropus eugenii, assembly GCF_028372415.1. NCBI lineage: Eukaryota > Metazoa > Chordata > Mammalia > Diprotodontia > Macropodidae > Notamacropus > Notamacropus eugenii. Next base: position 1,587,411 of record NC_092876.1, on the reverse strand, counting down.
AATTCTCCTGTTTTTGTTATAAAAAAGAAAAATGGATCTTGGCGCATGCTCATAGACCTTAGAGAGATTAATAAATGCATGCTGCCTATGGGGTGCTACAACCTGGTCTCCCTAGCCCTGCTGTGATCCCCCGAGATTTTAGTATGACAATTATTGACATCAAAGATTGTTTCTATAGCATTCCCTTACATCCACAAGATAGAGTCAAATTTGCCTTTTCCATTCCCTCGGAAAATCGCCAGCAGCCATATGAAAGGTATCATTTTACCGTGCTCCCTCAAGGGATGGCAAACAGTCCTACTATGTGCCAAATGTATGTCCACGCCATCCTCTCCCCACTCAGACAGTGCTTCCCCAAGGCCATTATCATTCATTATATGGATGACATTCTTATTGCCACACCTAGTCAGGATTCCACGATGGCGCTTACTCAACTTATGGTCGATACCTTAGCTGCCCACGGGCTAACTGTGGCTCCAGACAAGGTACAGACTACACCCCCTTTTCAGTATCTTGGCCATGAATTGAAACAAGGACGGATTGCTCGCCGTCCTCCGAGCATTGATCTTTCTCAGCTCACCACTCTCAACGATTTTCAAAAGCTGATTGGCGCTATACGGTGGATGCGGGCAGTTACCCCTATCCCTGATGGTGAATTATACCCGTTGTATGATTTGCTGCGAGGGGATCCCGCTCTGCTTTCACCCAGACATTGGACATCCGAGGCCTTAATGGCAGCCAAGAGCATCCTCAACAGATGCTCCACAGTTGTTGTGCAGCAGGAACCCAACCAACCCATTTATGCCACTATATTAAAAGCCAGTACTTTCATTGGGTGCCTCTATCAATCACATGGCATTTTGGAGTGGCTGTACCCCCCTCGCAACAAAAAGGCCCTTCCACATAAATGGCGAATGGTCGCCCAATTTTTTCTTTTAGGTGCCGAGCGCTGCCTATTGGCTTTTGGCAGATTTCCCATTTTGAATTTAGAGGCATCAGAGGAAGCCTTAAGGTGCTTCTCCGATGAGATTCCAGAATGGGCCTCTCTTTTGTGTATGTGTAATACCATAAAGCTTCCGCTCCCCCCAGCGCTTAGAGGATGGGAAGTCCTTCCTATCCATATGCCTTTTACTATTGTATCTCTACAGCCAGTTACGGGACCCACTGTTTTTACGGATGCTACTAAAAACCATATTGCTGCGGTTTATATCCCTTCCAGGCAATTCCTTAAGGTGTACACCACCGAGCATTCCTCAGCCCAGAAAAATGAATTGCTGGCAATACAATATGCTCTCTCCATATTACCTAATGAGAGCTTTAATCTTGTTACTGATAGCTTGTATTGTGCAAATGCTATTGCTGCTTTACCTTTTGCCCTCATTAATCCCCGTGCTTCAACTATAGCTCAAATCCTATATGATATTCAAGAGTCCATGTTACAACGCTCTACTCCTCTTTATGTATTGCATATTCGCTCACATATGTCCACCATAGGACCCATTTATCAGGGTAATGATATTGTAGATAAAGCCCTTATATTCCCTCTGCATTTAGAAGCACAGGCAGCCCATGATAAGTATCACCTATCTGCCCGATCTTTGCGACGCCTTTATGGATTGTCCAGAGAAAACGCTCGCCAAATAGTCAAACAGTGTATCAATTGTGCCCCATTTCGCCCTCTTGCCCGAGACACCGCAATTAACCCCCGTGGTGATCTCCCTAACGATCTTTGGCAAATGGATGTAACACATTTTGGCAAAGTTCTTATACATGTTTGTATTGATACGGCCTCCAATTTTATTATGGCCTCTATACAGCCTAAGGAAACAGCCCGTGCAGTGATTGACCACCTCTATGGTTGCTTTGCCATGGTTGGGGTGCCTCGAGCCATAAAAACAAACAATGGGCCAGCTTATATTTCCTCTGCCTTTGCCGCCTTTTGTAGAGAATTTTCTATTATTCATATTACTGGCATCCCATATAATCCCACAGGTCAGGCCATTGTTGAGCGTGCTAACCGCACTATAAAAACTCTTCTGTTAAAACAAAAAGGGGGAGTAAGGGCGGCGGGGCGCCTCTCCCGAGGTGATCTGGCACAAGCCGTCTTCACTCACAATTTTTTGCAAATCCGAGACGATGGCACATGCCCCGCACAAAGATTTTATCTCCACGACATGGGAGGCAGAAGGGAAAGGCCGTTAAAGGCCCCTACTGCCTGCCTCACCGGAGCTCGAATCCGGTGGAGGGACCAAGAAGGCAAATGGCATGGCCCTGGAGTAGTTATAGCGAGAGGTCAGGGGTATCTTTGTGTCCAACCAGATGGAGCCGACCCTGGGACGGAGATCTGGATCCCCACACGATGGGCAGTTGAGCTGCGAGAAGCCGAAAGCAAGGAGGAGACGAGGGCGGAGAGGAAGGCACCGTCCAAAGCGGGTGTGCAAACAGCGTGAGATAACCATGCTCACACTTCTGATGGCCTTACAACAGTTCCTTCCTGGGTCCGAGGCTGTCCAGTCCAAATGGTACAATGCCACCCCCGCAGAGCAGCGAGCCGTGGATCAAAGGGGCGACACCTACTGGGCATTAGCACAGGGACTCCCCGCCTTATGAAGAGTTTCAGATTCAACAACTAATAGAGGAAGGACAATTATTAGCTTCTACTCTCCAATCTTTCATGAAATCAGAGGTAGTGGCGTGGCACCATCAGGACCACATAGACCATCTCCTCCAAAGCCAAATCACCGCCCTGCAAGACATGGTAATTTGGCTAGGAGACCAAATGGCGTTACATCAACGCTATGAGATGTTACAATGCCATTATAAATATCGCCCGCTTTGCGTGCTTAACCTCCCAATTGATTCCTCAACCTTCCCCAATCAATGGCCGGCGGTCCGCAAAGCCCTCCAGGGGGCTATGCTGGCTTACAACGCCACAGATGACATCCATCAGTTCGACTTGCTTATTGATCAGCTGAATAACCTTTCCAGAACGTTTGAGGAAAAGCGTGAACAAGAAGAGCGTTCCATCTTCGATTGGTTACAACGAATCCTGGACTTGCATTGGCTGCCAGGGGTGCTCTCCTCCGTTGCAGTTCTTGTCCTTATGTGTCTCGTCCTGCCGTGCCTCCTGAAGTGCCTCCTGCAATTATTGACACGGGCACTGGAGAGTCTTAAAGGCAATGTCTTGTCTCTGAGACACCGCGAGGGCAGGTCCCCATGGGGGGAATCGCCCAACTTACCCGTGTAAAACAAAAAGGGGGAGATGTTGGGGGACAGCTCTGGACCGGGGTCCCCCTTGAGGACCGTGAGACGCCTGAGGGTCCGAACCTGCCCCCTTGTGGGGTACTGGGATGGCCCTGGTAACAGGCTGGCTCCACCCATGGGGAGGCACTTGGGAGGAGCTCGCCTGCCCATGGGAGGTACGGGGGAGGAGACAGGGGATAATAAAAGGGGATGACCACGAGAGCTGGAGAGAAGAAATGCAATAAAGCTTGCTGGCTGCAACTCCTTTCGGGTGCTCTGCCTGTTTATTCCCCTCCCCCAACAGGGAGAGGGAATTCCCCTCCCCCAACCAGGAGAGGGGCCGGAGACGTCCGAAGACCGGGGATAGGTAAGTAGAAGGCGAAGGCCCGGGAGTCGCCCCGGGCAATTACTATTTTCTAGGATAGTCGAAGATCTGGGACTGTGAGGCCATGGATCTGAGGGGCATGAGATGAGGGGAATTCCCTGTCATTGGGTCACAGAATTCAGCCCCTTAGTGTTTGCTTTCTTTGTTGGAAGTAAGAAGTCTTGCCCATGAAAGTGCAGTTGCTAAAGATTCCAGTTCCGACCCTTATCCATGAATTATGAATCTGGGAGGACCAGAGGAAATTCCTGTTGTTGGGGGATGGAGTTTACACCCTCAGTCTTTGATCTCAGGTAAAACCAAAGTCATACTTTCAATCTTGTGGATACAAGATCCCTAGTTTCAACCTTGGTCATGAGGGAACTCATTTTTTTTATCCTGTGCCATATATGCAATATTATACTATTCCAGTTCTGTTAAATCTACAGCTCTTTCTTTGAGTAGAGAAGTTTACATATATTAAAGTCTATACCTCCCTCCTGATGTTAGATCCTAAAGATACAATTGCTGTGAATTAAAGAAATACTTTATTCTCAATACTCTCGTAAAATATTGTCTCAAAATTGCTTTGGCATCTCTTGCCAGGTTTCTGCAGTATTCCTGAGAAGCTAGAACAACCTGTCCTTGTCTCATCTTTAACAAATAAGATGATCTTCTCAAATTCCCTGGTTTCCAGGAAGCCTGCCATCTTCAGGGTGCTCTGGGAGTAGCTAGGACCTATCAATTTACAAAGACATTCCTTGGAGACAGTGAGAAGTGGTCTTCACAGCAGGTGGGACCTATGCCTGCTTTCTTTGAAGCAGCCAGAAATAATCTTTCATCTCTGTGCTGCTGACCAATTAGATGATTTGTATTCTTTGTTCCAAGTTTACAAAAGTGCATTGTATCCTCAATTTCAGTTCTCTTGGCCAGAGTCAGGACCACTAGACCAATCCTTGATTATCAGGTCACACGCTCCTCATAATAGATGATGTTTATTGTATTGGGAGATTTTGTGTTATTATATTATATATTATATGAGAGATATTTTATTGTAATATGCTATGTAATACGTAGTATAATTGTGTATATCATATACTATAAAATATAATGCATTATACTTTATTTAATGTTTGTATTTATTGGGAGATTTGCCTCCACTTTCCTCTTTGTTAGAAGTGGGATTTAGGTAGGAGAATCCTCCACTCCCAGAACCTTATCAGAAATTCCCAATATTCTTCGTGGCCCAAGCAGTGTCCTACCCCAGGGAGAAATTTTGTTAGGGACTCTGTGTCTGTGGACAGGCTCTTCACCTGAATATTGAGCAAGTCAGGTCTTTGAGTGAAAGGGAGGGTATGAGGATTAGTCTTGTATATTCTAGGTTTATTTGGAGTGTTTCTATTCATATTTTAAGTTCCACCACTTGAATTTGGAAAATAATTAGAGAGCTTAAATAATGGAAATTTGCTTTCTTTGGATGGCCTTCATGGAGATAGGCTTCCATTGGAGGCCTCCAGAGATTAGGATAAGGAGGTGAATGTCATCAACTTTAATTGTGAATCAGAATGATGACTTCTTATTGATTAGGGAAACTGAGGAAAATCCTATGTTCCTTCCAGAATGTAAACACTATTTGTGGTGATTGGCATTACTAATATTTTGTTATTTTGGGAAGTTGAGGATGATTTTCCTAGTCAGAATGTTGTGCAGTAAATTTCCATTGTATTTTTCTTAACCAGCAAGCTGGATATTGTGAAGAGGGGGCAAAATTTTCAAAGTAGTAGATATGTTTTTATGTGTTTTACAGCTTGAGAAGTTTGCTATAGCATGGTCTCCATGGAATCTAATGTCCAAATTGGAAAAAGCAACACATGTATGTGTTTTGAGGGAAAGGTTTTGTTTCTCCTTACTGTGCTTTTAAATTATACTAGGAAGTGGCCTCTTTACTTGTATCATAATGGGAACTTGAATTAGTAAAAGGTTTCTTCAGCTTCTCCATCCAGAGGGCCATGGAGATGTTCTGTTTCACCGGTTTTATTTTGCTGTCTATCCTTTTGTGTAATTATCTTATTTTGTCTTTTTGTGTTTTAAGGATTCTTTTTTTTTATAATGTGGAATAAAAACATCAAAAACAACCCAAGAAAGAGATTCCCTTGGAAGAGCATCTAATGAAAACAAAACGAAAAAGCAATCAGTTCATCTAAAAACTTCTCCTTTTGTCTGGTAGAGAAAATGTGGGGTTTTTTAGAAACCACATTTCAGACCCTCTGATGTCTCTGCCTGGAGAAATAATGGCCCTCGATTTGATGAGACCCATGGAGCAGTAATAGGTCATTTTAATGGTGTGTTTAAAGGTTACAATCCTACTTCAGAAGATGAAACCAACTTAATTGTGACTGCCCTCCCCAAGTGAAAGACAAGAAACCATAGAAGTAGCAAATAAGTTAGCTCTGGAAGAAGAAGTAGTCCCCAACTTTAAAGGTCTCTCCAGTTGGCCTTTACAGGACCCACAATGGGACCCCACTAACTGATGATTACAACAGTGCAGGCAATCTTTGCTTGAGATTATGAATATTTGTGCAGTGCATCCAGCCAACTGAAAGGAATCTCAGGAGACAGTGTTATCACTTCTATGACAGACTGTGCAAAAGTGCCAAGGCATATACTGGTTTACACTCCATCAACCCTGAAGATGCATGTTATTATTTGGACCCATTTTTTTCATTAATCCTTTCCAGAAACACAAGAAAACATCTATAATCGGTAGCCTGGTTGGCATAACAGCACATCAAATACATCACTTTATGTATTTTCTATGAAGAAAAGGAAAGATGAGAGAGGAAAAGCAGGAGCAGGAATTGGAGGAAGGTCAGGTTGCCATCCTAGTCCAGGAAATCTCAGTCCAGGTCATCCCAGGTTTCTTACTTGGTGTCTCAGGGGCCCTGACACAGCCAATGTGGCAGGCAAAGTCTACACCTCAAGATCCGCATCAGTGTTTTCATTGAGGAGAAAAGGACCATATTGCCCAAAATTATAGAAAGAAAAATGGAGTCCTATAAATAAGAAAGGGTAGAGCAGCAGGAGGTTCCTATGGAGAAGTAGTGCATGAAGGGAGAGGGATAAAAGAGAAGGATCTCAAAGATAAACTTTTTTCCCACACCCCAAGATACTAGACTCTACTTGTCTCCAGGTGCTCCCTTTATTTCCCCATTTTACCTACTATTTTTAGAAATTGTGTAACTACTCTTTCTATCCATAAGGTATGTAGTTGAAAGTTAAGAAATGATAATTAACTAACTGAAGACAAATATGGAAAAAAAGTTGTTTTAACTCAGAGAAGCAAGAGCTAAGGGTAAGTTTTCTTCCTGTTTTCAAGACTAAAACTTTAATTGGAAAATGATCTTGACTATTGAAAGTTTGTGAATTCAAATTTAATTGGATCCTCAAATTAAAAGTTGTAGATAATTTTCTACTGGAATTTTAAGAACTATCTTGCTTCTTGACCACCAAATGGAATTTTAAATGTTAGCCCTTCTCTGTTTCATGAAGAGGGGGAATTTATATAAGAAAACAACTTGGAGATATATGAAATTGATTGGTTTTGGAGGATTTTTTGTTCTAGAATCCGAGATTCTGACCCCAGTTATCTGCGTAACCCTATGACAGCCTTTCTGTTGGGGATAATTTTTCTAGATACCAAAGCTTGTAAATTTGAAATGTTTGGGGTGGGGAGGATGGTGTTTCAACATAATCCCAAATGATTCCCTAACCTAGCTTAAATGATTCCCTTTTTTGGAAAACTCTCTTTTCATATCTAAATTTCCTTATGAACTATTAGGGACCAAATCTCCTAAGGAGACTTGAGGCTGTCATTCTCTGCTCCCTGATAGTGATGAGGTCAGGGAACCATAATGAGGCTTGCCATGCTCAGAACCCCAAAATACTGACACACTGGGTCCTGCTGAATGAATTTGACTCAAGACTTCTTTCAGGCAAAGTAAAACAAAATTTGTTAAAGATTCATCATATTGGGTTGACTCTTAAGGAGCCTAACCATTTGTGATGCTTGTATTGACAAGTGGACCATATAGAATCTCAGCTGGACAAAGTCAGAGTTGGATCGAAGCTGAAGGCCTTCATGGAGGTGAGATGGAACTTTATATAAGTTCCAGAAAAACCATAGGAAAGAACTGGGGGTGGTCTAGTAGTCTGGGAGGAAAGTCTAAGGAGGATCTTGATGGGACTGCGTAACTAGTGATGTAATCAAGGGTAGGAAACAGCTGGAGGCAATTGGGAAGTGTCAGACAATGGAGGACATGGGTGGGAAGTAATCAAGGATGGCCAGGCTAGGTTAAGAGTAATATATTTGGGTACGAAAGGTCAGATTAAGTGGGAGGATTCAAAGAGAGTTCAAGGAGGTCCCCAGAGTCCATACACCATCAATAGTACTTTATTCCTAAAGCTGCCCACCCTATATCTGACATCAGGGCAATGTGTTTAAAATGTAAAAGTAAAACTTTGTCCTTTTAGGTATACTTTGACCCAGGTTTCTTGACAGTGGCCTTCAGTGCAAACAATCTGACAATTGATGTTTCTAAAGGTGTGTTACTATCATGATAACTATTTGTATAAGAAAGTTGTTATGAATTGAAAAATGTAACTCTCTTTACTGGAGAATGATAGAATATTAACTCTCTCCAGATTCTGAAAAGTGAAAAGTAAACAGTAAGCACATTTTAATTTATAAACGTGCTTGTGAGCGACATAGCAGACCTTAAGTGTTAACTAAGCAAGCAAGCCTTTTTGCAAGCTGCTAACTAGGGCTGAGAGAATTCAGAACCCTTCCTCCCGTATTTCAAAATGAGAAAAAGCCACTAAGAGCCTCCCAAAGATTTTCTTTTAAATTGCTAAGGCCATTTTAATGGACTTTTGAGGGTGACAAATACAGTTGACTAAGGATTGGCTAACACTGACTTTGTCTCCATTTCAGGCCAATGAATTGCCTGACACTAAGCAGACACTGTCACTCCCAGACTCTGATTAATTTGCAAGTCTCCCACTAGCTGCTTGACCATTCCCTTTACCTTAGTACCCAATACCAACCCTGTTCCCTGCCACTTTCTCAGGTACCCCAGCACTTCCTGTGCCACACTTGCAACTCACTTGCCATGATTAAAGATTTCCATTTTGCTACATTGGTAGTTATCTCTTGAATTCAGGTTGACAAGGTCTTTGACTTTGTTCCACAGACTTCTTTATATATTGGGACTAGGAACAGGTAGTCCAGATTTCTATCACCTTCTGAGAGAATGTGAGAGGTTTGTGATGCTTTAATATCCTAGAGAATACCTGAATTGTAAGTGTTGTGGTTTGGGGTGCTGAGAACCCCAAAACACAATATAGGGTGGGTCTGCCTTGAAAGAATTGGATCACTCAAAACTTCTTTCAGCCAGAGTAGTGAGGTTTTATTATAACACTAATCAGGTGGGCAAGATTTCTAGTAAATCTGCAAATTTGATGAGGATTGGACTTATATTTTATACAGAAAAGGGCTGTGGGAAGATCTTGAGGGTATTAAAGAAAGGCTAGTAGCCTGGGGTGGGCCAGGTGCACACAGTGAAAAGAATTCAATGGTAGAGTCACAATGAAAGGTAAGTATAAGGATTACTGAGTATCTGAGTAGACAGGGATGGGTCAGATTCCTCTGGCAAATTCCAGGGACTGAGTAGCTTTCAGAGACATGGTCTTTTCCTTTTAGGTGTCCAGGTTCCCTCAACAGTAACTGGTCTGGGAGCATGGTAGGTTCTAACCAAAAATCTTACTACTACCTTAGGCAGGCCTGTGCAATACATAGCCCAGAGGCCACTTATGGCCTGCCAAAGGATTTGGGGCAGCTGTCAGGTGACCACGAGGAACCAAGCATTGCCAGTCTAGAGAAAGATGGCCTTTTGTTGTGGAGGCCTGCCTGAGGGGAAGGAACTGTTCTTATATTACACTGTATCATTTGGCCCCTACCCACTAAATGCAGTCCATACAAAAGGCCATCACTCGTAATGAATATTGAAGAAACTCATTTGTTCAAGCTTGTTGCTGCTGTCGTCATGTTTGTCCTTTGTTTTTTTGAAGAGGACCATGACATCAGAGAGATCTGACATGACTTGCACTTGACTTTGTTTGAGTGAGGGAGGGCTGTGCAGGTCACCAGCCTCACTTTCTCCTCCTGAGCCATCTGGATCCAGTGACCAGATATTCATCAGGATGACTGGAGATGGCCCAGGATGCAATGGGAGACCTTGGCCTTTTAGGTTAAGGCCCTTTCAGGTACTCACTTAAAGGGACATAATGCCCATTCAGTGAATAGGCCTTTTTAAAAAGTAGTCAGGGGTATAGCCCCTTTAATAGAAAAGAAAAAAACTAGATAAATCACACTGGGAGGGGCAGGAGCCTTAGGATTGTTGTTTCAAAGAGAAACCGTCACTACTGACATTCATTCTAAGCCAGGAGGGTCCAAAACAGCCATTGAGTGGAGGTTGGGCAGGGACCCTTCCTTGTTCAATCCATGAGCTTCAAAGTGCATGGAGTCTACGGTTTTCAGGGAGATGAGAAAGAAGGAAGGGAAAGGGAAAGGGTTAGGATTAGGGTTAGCAAGAGCCAACCAAAGTCAGAGAAGATTTGAGTATAGAGAAAATGGCTCCCAATTAGAAGCAAGCTCTCTGAACTCAAGCAAGAGCCAGGTCTTCCATATCATCCAGGAGAAAATGCTCACAAGTCTTTAGGGAAGTCAGTTGAAATCAGGGATAGCCTGAGGAACTAGCCTCCCTTATATGTCTGCAAAGAATCTCTCTCCATCCTGGAGTCAGTGGAAAAGAGAGTCTCCTACCATGAGTGACTCTTTCTCATCTACAAAGATTCTTTTATCAGTTCTGACCCTCAGGCAGGCACACATCAGTATTCTCTTTACCAATTAATAATCACATAAAAAAAACTCACTTCTCCATTATGGGCCAGAAATCTGTGTCACACAGAGAAAGAAACCCTTCTAAGGCTGTGTGTGCCCTTCACCTCAGAATTCCTTTCCTCAAAGGGTGTAAACCAGCCCTGAATCAGGGGAACTCCCAGCACCTGGAGCTGAGCCTAGCAGGCTCAGAGTGGGTCTGGGCTGAGCTGAGGCCCTGGAGCTTCAGAGCCTGAGGCCCAGAGCTTCTCAGCCCTGAGAGGCAAGAGCCCAGATAAAGAGGCCAGAGGTCTTGGCGTGCAAGGTCTGATGGAGAATCCTCAGGTTGCGCTCAGCCCTGTTGAGTCCTTCCAGATAGGGGCCCCTGCTCTGGGCCCATTGGTCTGAACCTAGGGCTTCTCCATGGAGCCCTAGGTGCTGTGAGGTCTGTCTCTGCTGTAGCTGAGTCTGCCCTACTCTCTCTTCTCCTCCTAGCCCTAAGAGGAATCCTGGCTACTGTCCTAATGATGATCAATATACTGGAACCTGAGGTGTTAGCAGTTTTCAAGGTTCTAGGAAATCAGAAATACAAGGGGCACCATCTACCCCAAAGGACTGTAGGGGTGCTCTGAGGAAAGGTTTGCAGGATCCACCCTTATTCTGTCAGATCTTGAATCCTTGCAACCACCTTTCCACAGAATAATAATAGCCAATTCATGATGGGGATTTCTAACAAGTTTTGGATTCCCCCTCTCTCTGTTGTTTCTTGTGAGCTCTGTTTGTATTGGTCCTGTCATTAATTGTCAATTTGTCTGTCAGTGTATGTCTATCTGTGTCATGTGTGTTGTGACTGAGTCTGTTATCTTGTAAGATTTAAAATGCAGGCAGCCAGAGACTTCTAAGGGCTGCATATAGGGAAATAAACAAAACTTTAAGACTTTTCCTTGTTGTTCTGCTCTGGTCAAGCTGGAATTACAATGAAAATTAGATATTGCTGAAAACATCTTAGCAGAATCTGGAATTAATCATTAAAAAGTTTAGAAATTGATCATTTGGAATTACTGGAAAAGAAACTCCTGAAACTAGAAGTAACTCCAAGAATTCATTTTGCTAAAACACCCCCTCCCAATCCTGATCACTTAGCATTCCCCACTCCTACCCAGGGTTAAGAGGGTATCTCAGTATGGGGATTTTTAACAGCCACAAAGGTTCTTGTTAACGCCTGTCATCCCAGTTCAAATTATAGAGAAGAGTCTGCAGGAGAAGTGAAGGGGCAGCAATTTGAAGACTGGCAGTGATTCTAAATAGTCCTGTGCCCTTGGGTACCTTGTAACCCACCCTTCTAGGTAAAGTTTGAAAATGGTGGCTAGGTCCTATACATTCTGCCCACCTTGTCCCAGCAACTATAAACAGCCTCAGGCTCAGTAAATTATGCAGCTGTGGGGGAAGGGAGAGGCCTTTGGTGAGCATTCCCTAAGTCCTACCTACAAGAGTTATCACCAGTGGGACACCAGTCTTTCTGATCTCGGTAAACTCCACACTTGTTTGTCCCAATTGCAAAAAAATGTATTTTTATCTCTGTTTGACCCATTTCCTGATTTGTAAAAGGAAAAATAATAATGATTGTTGTTATGGTGTCAAAATGATATAACGATTGTAAAATGTTTAACATAATGACTGGCCTATGTTACTTCCATTATTATTATTTCTAGCTAATGTAATTGCTAACTTTGAAGTGGTTTGTGAATGCCAAAAGTAATAAGATGAATAATTTCTATATGTGATAATCTGGAAATGTAACTGATATCATCTGAAATTTATTGTGTTAAGATTGTATTTCTAAAATTCCCTTACATTGTGAAATTTGAGAGGCCATTGTGAGGTAAAAATGGCAAAGCAATTTTAATTGGGCTCTTGTTGCATATGACTTGGACTTTTAAAAGGATGTGATAAAAGTGGATAATGTGATATTTACTATGATAGCACATATTTTTCTTCTGAAATCTTGGCTATTATGAAAAAATATATGGTGGTTTAAATTTATAGTTTCCACATATTATGTAAGGATTTAGAAATGCATTGACTGAAAATTCTTATAAAACTGTGCAAAACTTTCTATGACGTAGAATTCCTGTTGAGCAGATGAGAATCCTTAAAGAAAAAAATAGGGGTGTGATTCTCAAGCCTGTTTCATATAAAAGACATATTTGCATATGTTAATTTGAAGGTTTATGGACAATCTATGTGAAATTCCAGAGTGTACTTAATTTCTAGCGATATATTTAAGGAAAATTTGTTACTGTGATAAGGCTAAATTAATTGGATATATTCTTCTTGACTTATAGAAACTAAATCTCCTCTCCATTACAAACACTTTTTTGACTAAGGAACTTTGTGATATCTAGGAACTCTGTAATCACTAAGAACTTAGTTTTGTTATAACACTTTGTGAATATTTGTTACTTTACACTTAGTTTTGCTGAATTCCAATTTTAAAGATTTACTTTTGCTTTAAGGAAGAAAGAGATATCTATCATTTTAAAGGTTTCCAACTAATTTTCTTCATAAAAGTTTAATGAACATCAGAATAAATTTTAAACTTCTTAAAGAAGGGGAAATACTTTTAAAAGAAAAGTTTTGAAAAATCTTGTGTGATTTTTAGTAGGCCTCCTAAATTTTCAAGACAATGCACATCTCTAATCAAAAGTGCTTTAGAGCACTTGTTGATATGACTATAGAAAGCTTTAATTTCTTCCTCTGAGAACTGCCTGTTCATATCCTTTCACCATTTTTCAATTGGGGAATGACTTGTATTCTTATACATTTGACTCAGTTCTCTATATACTTTAGAAATGAGGCCTTCATCACAGACACTAGCTGCAAAAATTCTTTCCTAGGTTTTCTGTTTGCATTGTTTGCATTGGATTTGTTTGTGCAAAAACTTTTCTATGTAATGTAATCACAATTGTACATTTTGCATTTCATAACATTCTCTTTGGTCAAAAATTTCTCCATTCTCCATAAATCTGACAAGCACACTATTCTTTACTCCCCTAATTTGTTTACAGTGTCAATCTTTATACCTAGATAATGTAACCATTTGGATTTTATTCTTGTGCACAGTGTCAGGCATTGGTGTATGGCCAGTTTCTGCCATTCTGTTATCTAGTTTTCCCAGCAATTTTTGTCAGACAGTGAGTCCTTATCCCAGAAGCTGGGATCCTTGAGTTTATCAAATAGTAGATTGTTCTATTCATGGAGTACTGTGTCTTGGTTACCTAACATACTCTGCTGGTCTACCCCTCTATTTCTTAGCCAGTACCAAGTGGTTTTGATAATTGCTGCTTCATAATACAATTTGAGGTCTGGTAGAGCTAGACCACCTTCCCTAGCATTTCTTTTCGTTAGTTCCCTTGATATTCTAGACCTTTTGTTCTTCCAGATGAATTTTGATATTGTTTTTTCTAGCTCTAGAAAATAATTATCTGGTAGTTTGATTGGTATGGCATTGAATAAGTAAATTAATTTAGGTAAAATTGTCATTTTTATTACATTAACTCAGTCTACCCACAAGCAACTGATGTTTTTCTACTTACTTAGATATGACTTTATTTGTGTGAAAAGTGTCTTGTAATTGTGTTCATATAATGGGTTTGTTTTGGCAGGTAGACTCTCAGGTATTTTACGGTGTCTACTGTAGCTTTAAATGGGATTTCTCACTCTATCTCTTGCTGTTGGACTTTGTTAGTAATATATAGAAACGCAGATGACTTACGTGGGTTTATTTTGTAACCTGCAACTTTGCCAAAGTTGTTTATTATTTCAAGTAGTTTTTTACTTGAATCTCTGGGATTCTCTAAGTGTATCATCATATCATATGCAAAGAGTGATAACTTAGTTTCTTCTTTGCTTATTCTAATTCTTTTCATTTCTTTTTCTTCTTTTATTGCTAAATTGGATGACAGTGGTGATAATGGACATCCTTGTTTCACCCCTACTCTTATTGGAAATGTGTCTACCTTATCCCCATTACATATAATGCTTGCTGATAGTTTTAGGTAGATACTGCTTATTATTTTGTGGAAGGCTCCATCTATTCCTATGCTCTCCAGTCAAAAGAATTTGGTAGGATTCCTTTACCAATTTTCCCAAACAGTCTATATAGTATAGGAATTAGCTGTTCTTTATATATTTCATAAAATTCGTTGCAAGTTCATCTGGTCCTGGAGATTTTTTTCCTACGGAGTTCATTGATGGCTTGTTCAATTTCTTTTTCTGAGATCAGATTATTTAAGTGTTCAACTTCCTCTTCTGTTAATTTGAGTAATTTATATATTTTTTAAAATATTCATCCATCTCACTTAGATTGTCAAATTTATGGGCATGCAGTTGAGCAAAGTAATTTCTAATTATTGTTTTAATTTCCTTCTGATTGGAGGTGAGTTCACCCTTTTCATTTTTTGATATTAGTAATTTGATTTTCTTCTTTCTTTTTTTTAAAATCAAACTGACCAAAGGTTTATCAATTTTATTGTTTTTTTCTTCATAAAACCAACTCTTAGTTTTATTTATTAGTTCAATAGTTTTCTTGATTTCCACTTTATTAATCTCTCCTTTGGTTTTCAGTGTTTCTAATTTGGTGTTTACTTGGGGGTTTTCAATTTGTTCTTTTTCTAGTTTTTTCAGCTGCATGTCCAATTCATTGATCTCCTCTTTTTCTATTTTATTCATGTAGGCATTCAATGATGTAAAACTTCTCCTAAGAACTTCTTTTGCAGTAGCCTGTAAGTTTTGGTAGGTTTTCTCATTATTGTCATTCTCTTGCATGAAGTTGTTGATTGTTTCTATCACTTGTTGTTTAACCCATTCATTCTTTAGGATTAGCTTATTTAGTTTCCAATTAATTTTTGGTCTATCTTTTCATGGTCTTTTATTACACATACTTTTTATTGTATTATGATCTGAGAAGGATGCATTAACTGTCTCTGCCTTTGTGCACTGCATTGTGAGGTTTTTATGCTCTAGTACGTGGTCAGTTTTTGGATATGTGCCATGTACTGCTGAGAAAAAGTATATTCCTTTCTATCCCCATTCAGTTTTCTCCAGAGATCTATCATATCTACCTTATCCAGAGTTTCATTCACCTCCTTAACGTCTTTCTTGTTTATTTTGAGGTTAGGTTTATAAAGTTCAGAGAAAGGGAGGTTGAGGTCCCCCACTAGTATAGTTGTGCTGTCTATTTCTTACTATAATTCCCTTTATTTCTCCTGTAAGAATCTGGATCCTTTACCACTTGGTGCATATCTGTTTAGTAACAATATTGCTTCATTGTCTAAGGTACATTTTAGCAGGATATGGTTTCTTTCCTTATCACTTGTGATTAGATCTATTTCTCTTTTTGCTTTGTCTGAGATTATGATTGTTACTCCTGTTTTATTTAGTTACAGCTGAAGCATAATATTGTTTCCTCCAACTTTTTACCTTTATCCTGTGTGTATCCCATCATTCCAAATGTTTTTTGTGTAAACAACATATTGTTGGATTATAGTTTTTATTCCATTCTGCTATCCTCCTCCATTTTATGGGAAAGTTAAATCCATTCACATTCACAGTTATTCTTACTATCTGTGTCTTTCCCTCCATCCGATTCCCCCCCATTAATGCTTTTAGTTCTCCCTTCCCCTCCACAACAGAGTTTTCATTTTTTACCACCACCTTCCTCAATCTTCCCTCCCTTCTTTCAGCCCCCTCCCTTTTCTTTCCCCTTTCCCCTTCTCCTGCCTGTATAGCTAGTTAGGTTTCTATACTTAACTGAGTTTGTTGTTCCCTCCTTGAACCAAATCAGATGAGAGTGAATCTCAATAGTGCTAATCTCCCTCCCTTCTTTTCTTCTGCTGTAATATATTTTTGTGCCTCTTCCTATGGTGTGATTTGTCTTTTTCTGCCTCCTCCTTTTCACATCTCCTGTTACAATCCCTTCACACCTTTAAGTCATATTTTTTTTATCATCACATCATTTAATTTATACCCACTCCCTCTATGTATGTTCCTTTTAAATATCATAATAAGTACACAGTTCTCAAGATTAACAAGTATCATCTTCCCTTATAGTGATGTAAACTGCTTGCCCATATTGAATAACAAATATTTCCTCCCTATTTACTTTTCTATGCCTCTCTTGAGACTTGTGTTGGAAGATCAAATTTTCCAGTGAGCTCTTACCTTTTCATCATGAAGTTCTGGAAATCCCTCATTTCTTTGAATACTCATCTCCTTTCCTGAAATATTATGCTCAATTTTACTGGGTAATTGATCCTTGGTTGTAGTTCCAGCTCCTGTGCCTTATGGAATATTCCATATTCCAATCCCTTTGAACATTTGATGTGGAAGCTCCAAGGTCTGGTGTCATCCTGACTGTAGTTGATATTTGAATTGTTTCTTTCTGGCTCCCTGCAGTATTTTCTCTTTCACTTGACAGTTCTGGAATTTGCAAAGATATTCCTTGGTGTTTTCAGTTTGTGATTTCTTTCAGGTGTTGATCAGTGTATTCTTTTGATGACTATTTTGCCCTCTGGATCTAGGACTTCCGGGCAGTTTTCCTTGATGACTCCTTGGGAGATCTTGTCCAGGTTCTTTTTTGTTTTTCATCATGCCTTTCTGGTAGACCAATAATTCTTAAATTTTCTCTCCTGGATCTCTTTTCCAGGTCAATTGTTTCTCCAATGAGATATTCTACATTTTCTTCTATTTTTATTCATTAGATTCTGTTAGACTGATTTTTGATGTCTCATGGAGTTATTGGCTTCTACCTGCACAATTCTAATTTTTAATAGCTTGTATTCTTCAGTTAAATTTTGCATCTCCTTTTCCATTTGTCCAGTTTTCCTTTTAAAGGAGCTGTTCTCTTCAGTGAATTCTTTTTTCATATTTTTAAAATCATTGGCCAGTTTTTTTTCTATTTCTCTAATCTAACTTTTAAAATCCTTCTTGAGCTCTTCCAAGAATGCTCTTTGGGTCTGAGACCAGTTCATATTCCCTTCTGAAATTTCAGATGGAAGTACAGTCTCAATGCTGACCTCTTCAATATTCGTATTTTCATCTTTCTCCCTATAGCAAGTCTTTTCTTTTCTAGTTTGCTTCCTGCACATGATGATTGCATTTTTCCTGACTTTTAAATTGAGTCTCTGCTTTTGGGGCACAGCGGGCTCTGTCCCATGGTTCTTATGCTTGGAACTTGAGGCTTTGCGTATTGTGATCTCTTGTTCTTTCAACTACAAGCTAGAATGCTGCAGCTTACCTGGTGTTGAGCTGGCTGGTGTGCCAAAGCAAAGGCCAGGTGAAGTCTTTCTGAGTTTCCTCAGCATAACCCTAAAGTTTATTGCATGAGGTGTGGGCGAGGGGTGGTCTGACTGCAGGAGGTCTCCTCACCTGAGCTAGAGCATGTGCAGGCTCAGCAGTTGGTGAACCCCATCTGCGATAGTGTGTTCCTGATTCACCTGGCTGTGGTAGGGCATGCCTGGGGCCCTAGTGTTGGTGCTTACCAGCTGCACTCCCCTGGGGCTCAGGATCTCCTCCTAGTTCGTGGAAGTGGAGCTGCCTTAGACAGCTCCTTTCCTGCACTGGTCTCCTTCAGACACAGTAAAAGGGACCCCCTTTGTGATTTTCCTAGCCTTAATAAAGGCCAGAGTAAAAATAAAAACGTGACTTCTGATTTCCCTGGTGCCTCCACAGCTGGTCCTCACATATTTCTGCTTCTCCATAAAAAAGAGTCACAAATATGAGTCTTTTAGCTTCTTTCTTCCTCAGAAATGCCACAATTTAGAGTTCCCTCCTCAGTCTTAGATCTAGACTCTCAGGTTAAAAGAGATCAAAGACATGTAAGCTTCTCTGTGACCCCTTCTAAGGAAATGGTAACTATTGTGATGGGAATGAAGTCAGGGACCTAGCTATAGTGACAACAGACATAAGGGGAAAAGTCTTGATTTCTCTCCAACATAGCCTTGAACTCAGGGGAAAAGTAGGGAAGATCCACATTCCTGGGAGGGAAGAATGACCACTTCCCCAGGTGAACATAGAGTTCAGAAGGAATTCTCTAGGGGGGAGGGGTTAATGAGGAGTGATCAGAGAATAGAGTGGGATTCCACAATCCTATCCCTAAGGACTTCCCAAAAGAGCTCAAGGAAGATGAAGGAGGATGAGGGGAAATATTAGTGGAGGAGCTTTGCTCAGTGAATATCTGAGATCAGAAGCTGAACCTGCCAATCAACCAATCATCTTTTCTTAAGCACCTTCAATTGTCCAGTTGCTGTGCTAGAGATTGGGGATCCAGAGACCCAAGGAAAGAGCCTGCCCTCAAGGCCCTTACATCCTATGGGGAGAGATAGCATGAATACATCTGAGTACAAAGACATCTGTCCTAAATAACAGGTCAATTGTGGGAAGTGGATGAGCAAAGGCTTTCATATAGAAGGTGCAGGCTGAGTAGAATTCTGAAGGAGATTAGAGATGACCAGAGGCAAAGGTGAGCAGAGCCTGTGCAGAACCTTGGAGACAGGGGGTGGAGTACTGTGTGGGAGGAACAGCAGGAAGGCCTGTTGGGCAGGACTGTGGGTTTCCTGGGAGACTGTAATAAATAATAAGCCTAGAAAAGTAGGTTGGAACTAGGTAGAGAGGGCTTCACATGCCAAGCAGAGGAGGAGGCATGAATTGTAGAGGAAAATGGGAGTCCTTGGAATTCACTGAAGTGGAGGATGACATGGTCTGATTGGGGTTGGCACATCAAGAGAGGCTCTGTTATCGGTGACAGAAGGCAATTATGTCCCAGAGAATTAGGAGTCAGAAGGTATGGTTTCCTCTGATAATATTTAATATAAATTTTGGACTTTATTAGGGGCCCACACCTGAACTAATCAATCAGACCACTTTGCTTTGCTCTAAAAAATGCCCTTTCCCATATCAGCAATTTCAAAGACTTGTTTATGACAAGCTGCCTGCAACCAGAGTGGTGAAATTTTTCCTTATGTTGTATCACAGACACATATGCTATATAGAGGAAATTCAGACATCCTGGAAGCATAAATTCCAGATGACAGTACTTTGTTAATTGTCTCACTAAATTTACAACTTATTCAACTAAGAAAATTCCTTTCTCACAGTAAAGTGTATTTAAGCCTGGTCATTCCTGTAACAGGCAGTCAGAAGTTTTTCTGGCTCCATGACCATGTGACTGCTAGCTTCAAGGGAATAAATTGTATGCATTTAGCCCACTTGCCTTTTTCTTAACCAAACTTTCAGGTTGACACCACTTTTGGATCAGCTGTTTATTACCTGTACAATTAGATGCTGGACCAATTGATTTCTCTGGGTTTATATTTCCTCCTCTGCTACTTGAAAATGTTCCCCATAATCTAGAGACAATGAGGCATGAAGTGGAGAGATCACTGAGCCTAGAGTCAGGAAGACTTGAGTTCAAATCTGGCCTTAGGTACATCCTTGCTGGGTGAATTTGAAGAAATCACTTTATCTCTGCCTGATTCAGTTTCCTCAGTGGTAAAATGAGAACCCAATTCACAGGGTTGTTGTGAGGGTCAGATGAGATGATATTTGTGAAGGGTTTAACACTGCACCTGGCATATAATGGGCTTAAATTAAATGCTTGCCACCATTATTGTATTTACACACTCATCCATTCACTTATCTATTTAATCATTCGTTGTTTATTACTTCTAAGTCTGATCCTCTGAAGCTTCCAGATTCTCCCAGTAGGGATGTAGCATGTTCGATAAAACTTAAAGTCTCTTCCAAACATGAAAAATCTAGTAACGAAAATGCATTAAATGCTTACCTGGCACCATGCACTCTGCTCAGTACTAGAAATGCAGAAAGAAGCACAAAATAGACCCTCCCCTCAAGAAACTTGGAATCTATTGGGCAAACAACATGCAGACAAATATGTACCAAGTCACCTACAAACAAGATGAATTGGAAACCCCTGGGAACAGCTCAGGGACTGCCCTCTGTGGGCAGCCCCACTGGTCCCCTCAACCCTTGGCAGGGTTGGGGTCTGCCCCTCCTCTAATTTCCTCTTCCCTTATCCCTGTGTCTTGGAGTGATGGGAAGCTCCCAGAGATCAGGGACTGTGGGCCATGGGCCTCTGACTCCCCATCACCCACTGCTGGGCCTGGTACCTAGCAGAAATTTAACAGATGAGGATGATGTTGTGAATCTTGTTGGGGAACTGAGGCCCCCAGAAGAAGCCAGGGTCTCATTTCCTCTGAAGTCAGGGGTGACCCTCAGGTACATCCTCCCAGGAACTTCTCTGAAGACCTTGAGCTCCAGGACATTGCTTGTCATCAGGACAGGAGGTGGGATGTTGGGGGTTGTCAAGTGAGGAGGACCCAGGGGAGAAGAAAGTGAGGTAGACTTAACCACAGCAGGGAGCAATCCCACAGGGCCTAGGTCTCCATAGAAAAGGCCCAGGTTCAGACCAATGGGTCCAGAGCAGGAGCCCCTACCTGAAGGACTCATCAGGGCTGAGGGCAACCTGAAGATCCTCCATCAGATATTGCAGGCCAAAGGCCCCTGGATTCTTCATCTGGGCTCTTGCCTCTAATAATTATTTAATATCATTTTTGGACCTTAATAAGGGTCAGAGCCTGAATTAATCAACCAGAAGAAGAGCCTGTACCTAACAACTTCTTTGTACTCTGACATAAACTTAGAGAATACCTCTTCCTATGGCAACAAGGCCAGATGGGGCTGACTTAAGAACATTTTCCTCAGTTGATGTCCATTAAAGTTGAGACCTTTAACCCAAGATACTATCTTGAATGATGGGATTTTTTTCTTATCTTAATATTTTATGGAAATATACTATGTTATAGCATGTTAATGGTAAAGAAAACACAGATATCCTGGGTCATTATTTCAAACGACACTTTGTCAAGTCTCTTACCTTATCATATGGCAGCTAGGTGGTGCAGTGGATAGAGCATCAGTGCAGGAGTCAGGAGGACTTGAGTTCAAATCTCACCTCAGACACTTGACACTCACTAGTTGTGTGACCTTGGGCAAGTCACTTAACCCCTTTTGCCTCATCCTGGGTCATCTCCAGTCATCCTGATGAATATCTGGTCACTGGATTCAGATGGCTCTGGAGGAGAAGTGAGGCTGGTGACCTGCACAGCCCTCCCTCACTCAAAACAAAGCCAAGTGCAAGTCATATCATCATTTCTCTGATGGCATGGTCTTCTTCAGCAATGAAGGATGAGCACACACATCTTATTGTATTTACCACCTATTCAATTAAGAAAATACCTTTTTCATAATATGGTTGAACATATATGGAGATCATAAATTTTAATGCTGAGTTTGGATTTGTTCGACAACAAATTTAAGGCTGGTCATTCTTGTTTCTGACAGAAGTTTCCTTCTGCCTCCATGATCATGTATCTGCTAGCTTTAAGGGAATAGACAATATGAATTTACATATCACCTGTCCTGTTTGACTCCTTTAACCAAATCCCTCAGGGCTGGGAGGCTCTGGGCCTCAGGCTCTGAAGCTCCTGCCTTTATCCCAGACCTCAGCTCTGCCTAACCCCACCCTGAGCCTGCTGGGCTCAGCTCCAGGCGCTGGGAGTTCCCTTCATTCAGGGCTGGTTTACAGCCTTTGAGGAAGAAGCCCTGGCATGAGGGGCACACACCCCTAGAAGGTTTTCATTTTTTTCCCTCCACAGATTTCCAGTACGCAATGGAGTATGGTCTTTCTTTTTTTCAACGTGACTATTAATTGGAGAAAATGCTGATGTATACCTGCATGAGGGTCAGAATTGGTAGGAAAAAAAGTCTTTGGAAATGGGAGAAATTCTTCATTCTTTCTTTCACAGAGTCATTCGGAGTGATAGACTCTTCTTCATGACTCAAGAAAGGAGGAGAGAAGATGCCTTGCAGACATGTAGGACAAACTGGCTCCTCAGAAGATCACAGATTTCCTTTGGCTTCCTTACAGACTTGTGGGAATTTTCACCTAGATAATATAGAAGGCCTGGCTCTTATTTGAGCTCAGACAGCTTGTTCCCAATTGGGAGCCATTTTCTCTATACTCTAATCTACATGCTCCTCTGATTTTGGCTGGCTCTTGCTTGAACAAATGGGTTTCTTCAATATTAACTCCCAGTAATGACCTTTGTGCGACCACATTTTAGTGGGCAGGGGGCAAATGGTTGGGTGTAATGTATGGCTGGTTCTTTGCCTTTAAAGATAGAGTGGCCAGGAATGAGGGCTTTTGGATTAGACCCATCATGCTCCCAGACCGGCACTATTTAGGAAATGTGTAGTTAAAATCCAGTAAAAAGTTTAGAACACATTGACCAGCTAGCCTGAGGCCCTTCTCCTACCCCTTCAAGACAGGTTTCACAGTCTCCTTTGGAGTGGGAGTACTTGGCAGAGATAGCTCCTTTTCTACCCAGGTGATGCAGTTAGACAATTCCCTTAGAGTTCTGTAGCCTATATAAGCAGTCCTTACATACCTTATACCTTATTTGGGAAGTGGGCAGGGAAGGAACTGTCCTTACAGGGACCCTTCCTCTCCTCACACACTCTGTGCTGTCTCCATAATCCTTGATAGTGAGAGGTTCATGGCAAGAAAAGGTGGAAAGGGAAGATGTTGCATCTGTGGAAGGAAACCATCCTGAGACCAAGGAGGGGAGGGAGGGAAGGCTTCTGCCTCCAGGGAGGCTAGCATTTGAGAAGTGAATGACCCCTGGTAGCAGATGTTGCCCAGGGTTAGTATCAGAAGGGAGGAATCCCTTTTTCTTCTGATTCCAGGATTCTCTGCAGTTCAGGACCCTTGGGATGGAATTCTGTCTTTTTGAGTGTGTATGTGGCTGTCACATGTGTATATATCCATATCAAGTCTGTTCCCTGTCTTGGTGACTTGACTAGAATCATTTTTGAGGTTGGATTTCAATCCACATCTAGGGTACTACCCACAGCTCCATCCAACCCCAGGAAAGCCCCATAGTGAGTCTATCCTACTGAACCCTGTAGCCCAGAGGTGCCACATATGGCCCCAACACTCCCAAGTGTTCAATGAAGCAGACTGAAGTGTAATCAGGAAATAATTAACAGAATACATGTGGGTGGTTTTCTAAATCAGCATAGAGTCAGCAGGGATCCTTCTGTCCCACTGGTGGCCTGATGCTCAGCCCTCCCTCCTGGGGCTCTGGTCAGAGATGAAAACAGCACCAGGTGGGACTGGTATGCTCCCAAAGGTGACCCTCCTTCCTGCTTCTGATATGGGCTACACATGTACAATCCTATGCAACCTATGTCCACATCAGACATCATCACATCAGAACACGTCAGAACAAAAGAAGAAAACCATGAGAAAGAAAAGACACCAGTCATCTGCTTCCATCTGCATCCAGCCTGCACAGCTCTTCCTCTGGATGTGGGTAGCTTCTTCCATCATGAGTCCTTTGGAATCGTCTTAGATCACTGTATAGCTGAGAAGAGCTCAGCCTTTCAAAGCTGGTCATCACACCATGTCAGTATTACTGAATACCACACACTATCTCAGGAAACAATCATGTTCCCAACACTTCCTTCAAGTCCTTCGCAGACCCCATCCAACTCCCTTGGCTGGTACATGGATGCCCTTTTCTCTGTCTTCTCCCCCTCCTTGCCATAGTTCCCCTTATGGAAGTGTAAAGTATCTTCAGCTCTGCCATTATTTCTGAATGGGAGGTTTATGGGGGGTTTAGGAGGGAGGGAACAAGCAAGTATTAAGTGCTTACTGTGTACCAGGTCCTGTGCTGAGCTCTTTACAGTCATGACCTCACTTGAAGTCATTAGGAAGCAGGTGCTCTTGTTATCTCTCCATTTTAACTTTGAGGAAGCTGAGGGAGACAGAGGTGAAGTAACATGCTTGGGATCATCCATTTCTTGGACTCTGCAAGATTAGAGTCTTCTTTCAGTTTTCTTTGAGTTGCTCCAGTCCCTGTAGTTGCTTACAGTACTTCTGGCTTCCAGATTTGAGGCAGAGAGAAGATGGAAGAGGCCAGCCTCACCTCAACTTGCTGATTGAAAAGATAGGGAGGACTTGAGAGGAGTTAGTAGTCTCCATCATCCTTCTATCCCCAGCTTGTTATTCTAGAGACTTTGGGGAGTTTCTGCCTGGGGGAGATCCAGAACCCTGTCTCTAGACTGAGCTGAGTTGCTTCACTCACAATGGGAGAGCTCCTTCCCTCTGTGTTCTCTGTTATACAAACATAAATGCACATATATAATACATATAGGCATATATATACACATACACACATAGATACATAACTGTGTGCATGTGTCTGTATGTTTATACACTTCTTTGCTGTTTGTGATGTATGTTGATTGTAGAACTGTTACAATGTGGGGGCAGGGTCTCAAGTCTGATATACAGACCATAGTTCTCCTTCCCCCATATAATGATAAAATAACCAGAAGTCAGTTTGAACTTGATCATATTACTTAGCCCAACAATATTTAACAGAGCAGACAAATATAATTCTAGTCCTCTGAGTCCTCTGTATGGAAGAGCAGTGTCCTCTGGCCCCAACCTCCTGCCCCTGTCCTGAATGAAATGAAAATCTCCTTTGGGGATGGGCGAGGGGAGAAGAGCCTGGATATGTCCTCACATGAATCAGCTGTAGTGATTGTAAAACAACTCTCCCATTGGACCCTGTCATGTCTGGGAAGATAGAAGAATTCTCTGTTATTTTTTTGTATCAAGCATAAAACAGGCTGCTGCAGCACCTTTTCCTCTACTTATATCTGTCCTCTATATATTTCAACTCAAAACATAGAGGAGACAATGCCTTTTATGATCACACCCATACTTACATATATCCTTTTATTATAGACAGACAGACAGATAGACAGATAGACAGATAGACAGATGGACAGATGGATAGATGGATAGATGGATAGATGGATAGATGGATAGATGGATAGATGGACAGATGGATAGATGGATAGATAGATGGATGGATGAATCTTAAAAATCAGTTGACAGAAACTATTTTAAATTAATGAGAAGTTACATTTTTTTTACATGCAGTAGCCTGCATGCATAGACATATAGGTTGAATACATGCATGCAGGTAGCCCACAAGAGAAACTCCCAAGTTCCTCTAATTACCCCAATTTTCATGCCCTTGATCCAACAACTCTGGCTCCTTCTCTTTACCAAACATTGTTCCTCAGTTGACATAATATTAATGTAAATCTTTTTCCTTATCCTGAACACATCCTCCTTTTGATAACACCCAGGGGTCTTTTGTCACACAAGCTTGCAGCTTGTCAGCCACTCTTGTCTCCTTTTTGTCTGTTGCATCCTTGTTGGGACAGCAGAAATTATTTCCTCTTATTTCAGCATTCAGTTATAGTCATGCACAAAATTTAGCCCCCCTTGAGGTCTTTTACAATCTCATAATTTTCTAACAATTTCTAAAATGTTATCAATCTGAACATAAATATTATACAGCTAATGAAATAGGCAATAGGTCCATAACATGCAGAACTAATAAAGCAATGTAACAATTGGGGAAATAAAGAGATATACTTTAGCTGTAGCTTTAGGGGTGTCAAGTCCTTTGGCACTACAGTACTTATGATCTGTTGCTTTACGAGTCTGTTGGGCGCCTCCTGGTGTCTCTCAAGTGTCTGTGCATGTCCTCTTTGGCAATTCCTCAGGTGACTGCCCCATGGATGGCCCCAACTCCAGAGGCTCTACAACCCTTAGACCATCATCCATACTCCAGGTCACTTGTGGAGATTCTCTAAATAATGCTGTTAAAGCTTGTTAGTGTTAGGAGGGACAAGGTTATAATAATATCAAGACTGGTCCTCCAGACCTGAGCCTAGAGGCACAGAATGATTTAACATGATAATGCACCCTGACTTCTGTTCCTTTGCTGCTGCTGCTTCCCTCAACTTTAAGAAGTCCTTAAGGGACCCCACCCTTCTTGCTCTCATATTTTTTTGGGTCACACAGGTAGTAAGTGTCTGAGGCTGGATTTGAACTCGGGTCCTCTTGACTTCAGGGCCAGTGCTCTACCCACTGTCCCACCTCTTCTTGCTATCAGCATCAGTATTACATCCTTCCTCAGCCAAACTCCTTAAATAGGAACCCACCCATCAATAAGGATACATTTATGAAGCCCCCATGATGTGCTCAGGCAGTGTACTTAGCACTGAGAAGGCAAACGCAAAGGATGAGGAATTTCCTACTCTCAAGAAGCAGATATTCTAGCTGGGAAGGACAGAGCACCTCCAGGGTCAATGATGTCTGAAGAATAAAGGTGACACTGAGTGCCTTGGGGTAGGGGCTCTCACAGGGTGTCGCAGCAGAGTGTCCTGGAAGCCGAGTGTCTTGGAGAAGGTGGTGCTGGAGCCAAGTCTTGAAGAAAGTGAGGGCTTCTCTCAGCCCCCTCGGGGTCCCTTCTTCAAAGCGCTAGTACAGGACAAGACACCCTCTGGGGGAGGAGGTCTTCCTCTTCTTCCAGGGATCAAGAGGCAATGCAGCTGGGAAGGGCCATGGCAGCTCTTGACCACAGTGCAGACTGGTTTGTAAGAATAGAAGCTGAAGGGGGAAACGTGTCATCTCCCTTGGCTGAGGTCAGGCCAGGGGGGAACAAGCCTACTCCTACCCATCAGTGTAGGCAGATGAGGGCAGAGGTCAGCCTTTGGGCTTCATTCATGCCTGGGGTGTTGTAGAAGGGAGGAAAGCCTCCACAGGGGGAGCCTCTCTAACCCAGGGCTCCCTCCCCAGAGGGTATAAAGTGGCTCTGAATTAGGGGAAATCCCAACACCTGGAGGTGATACCTGCAAGGATCTGAGGCTTGGGGTAAAAGCAGAGCCCACCTGTGTGCAGAGGAGCTCAGAGGCACCTCAACTTCCCAGGTTCCTTCACTCCTTTATTCCCTTCCTGCCCTCCAGGACCCCATGCTCTGCACTACCATCCTTCAGAATCCCCAGGGAAGGCTGCTCTGTCCCTGCTGCTCCTTCCACTTGACCCCACCCTCTCCCTTTTCCCCATTCCGCTCCCCAATGTCCTGCTCCTGGCCTTCCCATCTCTGCAGCTCCCTTCTTCCACCCTCTCACCTTGGCTGCTCTTCTCAGAGGGAGCCAAGCTTATAGCCACACCTCAGGCTCAGACCTTGTGACCTCTGGGAAAGGAGGGGGGGAAGTGGGCAGCACCTGAGGATGGGTGGGAAAGGGGTTTCCCTCCAGCCTCACTGGCTCTCAGGCTGGACTCCTGGCTCTACTAGGTTTTCCCTTTCTGACCACAGCCAGAAGACAGAGAGTCAGACATGGAGAGTCCCAGGTTCCCTGCAGCCTTTTCTGCCTCTCTGCAGAGACCCACATTCTGCCATAGGTGAGTAACTTGGGAACAGGAGGGCACACCCTGGGACAGGAGGCTCAGGCAGGGCCTGAGCCCTGCAGCCTGCAGCCTGGTCCTGTTGGCTAGATGGGAAGGGGTCCTTGTCTGAGGGCCACAGAGCCCAGGTCTTCAGGGAAGCTTCCCATGGTTGGAGGAGCCATCTTATCCTCTGAATTATACTCCTGGACAAGGAACAGACTCGATATGCATGTATACACATGTGGCCCTGACTCACATACGTGCAGAAAGGCTCCATCCCCAAAGTCCTGAACTGCAGAGAACCCCAGAAGAAGAGCTGAACAGGATCTCTCCCCTTATTCTGACCAATTGTAACATTCCCACCAAGGGGTCATTGATTCCTCAGGAGCCAGCCCCAGCCTGAGCCAGCATCTATCTGCCTCTTTCAGACAGCTCTCATGCCCAGAATGGTTTCCTTTAATAGAGGTCTTCCCACCTTCCCTGGTTCCCACGAACTTCCCACTTTCATGGGACATCAGAGAGAATGGGGGAAGAGTAGGGGCCTCTGCAGGGAGAGTTCCTTCTCCACCCCCTCCCCAAATTAGGTGAAAGGTGTGGAGGGCTGCTCATGAAGATACAGAACTCTACATGAATTATCTAACTGGATCTCCTGGGAAGAAAAGGAGAGAAATCGGCAAAGCCCTTCCACTCCAAACACACTGAAACCTGCCTTGAAAGGAGCAGGAGAAGGGCCCAGGCTGGTTGGCCACTCAGCTCTGTTCTCAACTCTCTTTCAGTCTAGAATTTACATTTTGCCTCCCTCAATATTTCTGGTCTGGGAGCATGATCAGTTCTAATCCCAAAGCCCTCGTTCCTGGCCACTGTCTCTTTAGGGGGCAGGGAGTATCTATAGATCACGCTCACCCATTTGCTCCCTGCCTACTAATCATGGCTACACATCACTGATAGTCATGCTTCAGAGCTTGAGGCCCAGAGCTTCCCAGCCCTGACAAGCAAGAGCCTAGATGAGGAGGCCAGAGGCCCCTGGCCTACAAGATGTGATGGAGAATCCTCAGGTGCCCTCAGCCCTGATGAATCCTTCCAGGTAGGGGCTCCTTCTCTGGTCCCATTGGTCTGAACCTGGGGCTTCTCTACGGAGCCCCAGGCCCTGTGGGGTCTGTCCCTGCTGTGACTGAGCCTACCCCACTCTCTTCTCTCCCCTGGGTCCTCCTTACTTAACACCCCCCACAACCCCTCAGAACAGACCTACATCCTGACCTGATAAGGACCAATGTCCTGGAGCCCAAGCCTCCAGAGAGGGTCCTGGGAGGACATAGCTGAGGGTCACCCCTGACTTCAGAGGAAAGGAGGCCCTGGCTTCTTCTGGGGGCCTCAGTTCCCCAACAAGATTCCACAATGTCACCCTCATCCATGACATCTCTGTTAGGTACTGGGCCCAGGAGTGGATGAAGGGGAGTGAGAGGCCAAAAGCCCACAGTCCCTGCTCTCTGGGAGCTTCCCTTCCACCCCAAGGCACAGAGAAAAGGGAAGAGGGAATTGGAGGAGAGGCAGGCCTGACAAGGGCTTAGGGGCCCAGGAGGGGCTGCCCACAGGAGCCCTGCTCCCTGGTATCCCCAGTTCATCCTGTGTGTAGCTCGCATTGTACATATCTGTTTGCATGTTGTTTCCCATGAGATTCTGACCTTGAGAGTAGGGACATTTTCTGCCTCTTTTTGTATCCCTAGCACTTAGCAGAGTGCATGGCACATAGCAGGCATGTAATCCGCGTTCCTTGATTGATTATTCATGTTCAGACTGGACTTGGAGCTTCATAAACGTGCTACAGCCCTATTGGGAGAGTTTGGGAACTCCGGAGGAACCGACTTAGTGACAATAAACAAATAAACTGGTGAACAAATATCGAATGGAATAGATGAGTGAGTAAAATAAGGAGAAAAAACACGTATCTAGTGCCTAGGATACGCCTGGTGGCATGTAGGGCATGTTCAGAGCAGGGAGGACCTCTGGCCTGGGCTGCTGAGGCCAGCTCATCGCTGCTTTCCACCTTCGGCATCTGCCTCATCCACTTGTCACCTGTGGCTCCAATAGCCTGGAGCATGTGGAGCCCTTGGCAGACAGCCTAACCTGCTGGAGGGGAACCGAGGGGTCTCAAAGCTGTCTGTGGCTTAAGGAGGTGCTAACCCCAAGCAGGGAAAGGCCTCCTCTGGTGGAATGGGAAGATGAGAACAATTTGTTCCAATGGCCATGAAGGTGGCTGATGCAGGTGCTGTGGAGACCTTAGAGCTTAGACATCGAAGCCACCAAGGTCATCCACTCCATCACCAGGCATCTTGACTGCTCTGCCACCGGACTGTGAGGACTCTGAAGGAGAGAGGCCAACGATTCTGTGCAGCTCTGCCTCACTTAAATCCAAAGTATGCAGGAACCAAAAGACGTCACCATACATTTGTCCAGTTTCTGTTTATTTATTTTTAATTTGGGGAATAATACGAGCATTTCCAAAACATAGTACATAAAAAGATGAGTGCATTAGAAAATGCAAATATCTGTCATGCAGAAAATTTAACTGGAATGGCATTGAATATATAGAGTAGTTCAAGTAAAATGTCATTTTCATTACATTGGCCCTGCCTACTCATGACAAATTATTTTTTCTCCCATTATTTGTGTATTATTTTATTGGTACGTAAATGTTTTAATAACTTTGTTATATAGTTCCCGAGTTTGTTCTGGCATCTTAGGTATTTTTATATACCATCGAGAGTTATTTCAAATAGAGTATTGTTTATTATCTCGTCTTGAAGAGTTTTGTTTGTGATGCATAGAAATGATGTTTTCTGTAGATTTACTTTATATCCAGCTACTTTGTTAAAACCATTAATTGTTTTAATTGTTTCAAGTAATTTTTAGTTGAGTCTTTGGGATTTTCCCATCATATCATCATCTCATCTGCAAAAAAAGATAGTTTTATCACCTCATTCCCTATTCTGATTCTTCCTAAATGTTTTTCTTCCCTTATTGAGATTACTAGGATTTCTGATACAATGCTGAATAATATTGGGGACAGCTGGCATCCCTGTTTCCTACCTGATCTTAATGAGAAGACTTCTGCTTTATGCTCATGACAAATAATGTTTGCTGACAGTTTTGGATAAGCGATTTTAAAAATCAATTTAAGGACAAATCCATTTACAGCAACACTTTCAAGTGTTTTCAATAGAAATGAGTGTTGAACTTTATCAAAAGCCATTTCAATGATTTGTTGATATTATAAATAAATTAGGGGAGCACAGAATAGTTCTTCTGTAAGATTTATGGAAAATGAAGGAATTTATGACCAAACAAGAGATACAGGACATTAGGAAATGGAAAATGGATCATTTTGATTACATTAAATTGAAAAGATTTTGCACAAAAAAAGCCAATGCAACCAAGATTAGGAGGGAAGCAGAAAACTGGGAAAGAACTTTTACAACTATTGTCTCTGATTAAAGCCTCATTTCTAAAATATATAGAGAACTCAGTCAAATTTACAAGAAAAAAGTCATTCCCTAATTGATAAATGCAGAAAGGATGGGAACAGGCAGTTTTCAAAGGAAGAAATTAAAGCTATCTATAGTTATATGAAAAATGCTCTAAATCACTGCTGATTAGAGAAATACAAATCAAATCAACTCTGAGGTACCACATCACTCCTATCAGATTGCCTAACATGAGAAAACAGAATGATAAATATTGGAGAAGATGCGGGGGACTTAGAACACTTATTCATTGTTGGTGGAGTTGTGAAGTGATCCAACAATTATGAAGAGCAGTTTGGAACTATTGTCCAAAGGGCAATAGAACTGTGCATTTCTGTTGGCCCAACAATACCACTTCTAGGGCTGTATCCTAAAGAGATCATAAAAATGGGAAAAAGACCCATATGTACAAAAATATTTATAGCAGCTCTTTCTGTGGTAGCCAAGAGCTGGAAATTGAGGGGTTGCCCATCAATTGGGGAGTGGTTGAACAAGTTGTGGTATATGAATGTAATGGCATAGTATTGTTCTGTAAGAAATGATGAACAGGTGGGTTTCAGAAAAACCTGGAAAGAGTTCTACAAACTGATGCTGAGTGAAGTGAGCAAAACCAGGAGAACATTGTACGCTGTAACAGCCGCAGTGTGCTATGATGGACTTTGATGGGCTTGGTTCTTCTCAGCAATGCAAAAACCTGAAACAACTCATGATGGAAAGTGCCATCCTCACCCAGAAAAAGAAATATGGAGTCTGAATGCAGACTAAGCACTCTTTTCTGTTGTTGTTTTGTTTTGTTGTGTGTTTTTCTTTCTCATGGTTACTTCCATTCATTCTAATTCTTCTAGACAACATGACTAATGTGAAAATATGCTTAATAAGAATATATATACAGAGCCTAGATAAGATTGCCTGATGTTTTTTGGGGGGAGGGGAAGAGTGGATGGAGGGGAAGAAAATGTAAAACTTATGGAATTAAATGTTGAAAACTAAAAATAGATAAAATAACTTATTAAAAATAGGCATATAGTAATGTAAGCTTTTCCTGCATCTATTAATATAATCATATAGTTTTTGAACTTTTACTATTGATATAATCAATCATGTTAATAGATTTCCTTATGTTAAATCATCTCTGCATTCCTGGTATAAATCCCTCTTGATCATAACTTTTAATCTTTGTATTTTTTCCATTATACTCCATCCCCATCTCCAAGTCTATACACAGGCTGTGTTCACCTCTGCCTCTGGTAATCTCTAATTTCCTTCAGAATTCTGCTCACCCTGCACCTTCTACAGGAAGCCTTTCTTCATCCCCTTTCCCCCCGCCCCCCCCAAATGACCTGTTATTTAGGACAGGTGTCTTTGTCCTCCGATGTATTCATGCTGTCTCTCCCCATAGATTGTAAGGTCCTTGAGGGCAGGCTCTTTTGCTTGGTTCTCTGGATCCCCAATCTCTGTCATAGCACCAGGACCATTGAAAGGGCTTTACAAAAGCTGACTGGTGGATTGACAGTTTCATCTTCTGATTTGAGATGTTCACTGAACCCAGTTCCCCCTCTGATACTTCTCCTTATCCTCCTTCATCTTCCTTGAACTATTTTGGGAAGTTCTCAGAGATTGGATTGTGGAGTCCCGCCTATTCTCTGATCTTTCCTCATTAATCTCACCCTAGAAAATTCCTTCTGAGCTCTGTGTTCACCTTGGGTAATCGTCAACCTTCCCTCCCAGCTCTGTGGACCTTCCCTACTTTCCCCCTGAGTTCAAGGTTATGTTTGAGAGAACTCAAAACTGTTGCCTTTATGTTTATTGTCACTATAGCTTGGGGCCAGACTTCATCCCCATTACAGTGGTTACCATTCCCTTAGAAAGAATCATAGGGGAACATTTCTTTCATCTCTTTCAGACTGAGAATCTAGATCTAAGACTAAGGAAGCAACTCCACATGGAGACATTTCTGAGGAAGAAAGAAGCACATCTCCATAACTCTGTTTATGGAGAAGTAGAAATGTGTGAATACAAATTGTGGAGGCACCAGGGAAACCAGGAGTCACATTTGAATCACTCAGTTTGGCAAAATACCAAAAAAATGTATACTCCATCACAATCATGTGCTATGACTTGTTCAGCCACTTCCCAATGGATGGGCATCCTCTCAATTTCCAATTTTTATCACCACAAAATGAGCTGATGTAAATATTTTTGTACACATCAGTTCTTTTCCTTTTTGTTTGATCTCTTTGGGATACAGACTTAATAGTGGTATTGCTGGATCAAAGGATATGCTCAGTTTTTAACCCAATTTGTCTCTAGAAAGATCAGACCAGTTCCCAGCTTCACTAAGAGTGTATTACTGTACCAATTTCCCCACACTGACTTGGGCATTTGTCATTTCTGATAGGTGTGAGATGAGAGCTCAGAGTGGTTTTACTTTGGGTTTCTCTAATCAACACTGATTTAGAATGTTTTCATATAACTATAGGTAGTTTTAATTTCTTATTCTGCAAGCTGTCTGTTCATATTCTTTGACCATTTGTCAACTGGGGAATTGCTTTTTTCTTTGATAAATTTGGCTCAATTCTTTATATATTTGAAAAATGAGGGCTTTATTACAGAAATGGTATAAAATTTTTTTATATTACTTTGTGGTTCCTTTTAGCAAACCATGGTTTCCCTAATTATCTCTTTTAATTGAGATTAATTTAATTATCTTTTTAAAATTAATTTTAATTTTAATTCTATCTAAGATCATGAACATTATCCCTACCCTTTTTTATTTCAGCTGAAGCAGAATAGGTTCTGCTTCAATCCCTTATTTTAATTCTGTATGTGTTCCTTTCTGTTTCTTTTTGCAAATCTTATTTAATATTTTATTTTTTCCAATTACATGTAAAACCAACTTTAACATTCTTTTTTTTTTTTACAAATTTTGAGTTCTGAATTCTTTATCTCCCTTCCCTCTCATTAAGCAGGTAAGCAATTTGCCATAGATTATACTTGTATATTCATACAAAACACCTTTCCATGTAAGTCATTCTATAAAAGAACACACACACACACACACACACACACACACACACGGAAAATGAAGACCAAGTCTCTTCAGTGTGCATTCATGCTCTACCAGTTCTCTCTCTGGAGATGCACAGCTTCATCATAAGTCCTACAGAATTGTCTTGGATCCTTGCTTTTGCTGAGTTCTTCATCTGAAAATTGTCTGCTCCCATTCTTTGACCATTTATCAATTGAGGAATGTTTCTTATTACTACAAATTTGACATAGTTTTCTATATGTTTGAGAAATAAAGTCCATATCAGAGAAACTTATTATAAAAATTGTTCCCCAGTAATGATTATGTATTTTCCTCCATCCTGTTTTCCCATTTATCCTACTTTCTGCCTTTACCCTGTACATTCTCCAAAGTGTTTTGCTTCTGACTTTCACCTCCCCCCAAATTGCCCTCCCCTCTGTCAGTCCCCCCTTCTCTTATTCTCTTTCCCTCCTACTTTCCTGTGTGGTAAGATAGATTTCTGCACCCAAAGTGTGTATATCATTCTGTCTTTGAGCCAATCTCAATGATAACAATACTATTCCTGTACTCCCCCCATTCTCTCCTCCACTGTTTTTGAGCCTCTTTTATGTCAGCTAATTTATCCCAATCTACCTCTCCCTTTCCCTCCTCCCGGTGAATTCTTCTTTCTCATCCCTTGATTTTCATTTATTAGATGATCATACCATCACATCCAGCTCACACTTCTATACACTCCTTCTAACTGCCTCAATAAGGAGGAAGCTTTCAGGAGTTATACATCTCATTTTCCATGTACATGTGGTCTTTGCTCTTCCAGCCTCCATTCTGGTCTTTACCAGGAAAGGTCCTTGCTTCCCTGCACCTACTAGAGCTAGTGTTCTTCTCCACAGTGGAGTTGTAATCAGGGTTTCTGCTCCTTTCTGACCCAACACAAATGCTCCACTCTGGAGCCGCACATCCTCACCAAAGGTGAGGCCAGGTCAGGGTCTGTACAATCTCTTTCTGGCCAGTTGTCCAATCCACCTGCCAAACCCCCTTACCATCTCTGGGCTGAGAATCCATGAAGGGGCTGCTGCCACCACTGTCACAGCCACCTTCAAGGTCCAGCATTGGCATGTACTCTGGGCCAGCCTCCTCCTCAGTGTCAAAGGTCTCTCCCACTGACCTGCTAAGTTTTCTTAGGCTGGAGAAACATCTCAACCCTATCTGTTGTTGGCTCTGCCACTCCAGTATAATTTGATTTGATGCTTATTATCAAATTGTTTGGAAGGAGATGGGAGAATTGGCTGAGGCTGCAGCTTCTATCTGCCATCTTGGCCAATTATTTTTATTACCAAAGATGGGCCTTTGCTTCTGGGGAAAAAAATTAAGATCACTGAAGGAAAAAATCACTAAGAAAATACCCCCCATACTCCGCCTCCAGTTTAATTCTAGGCCAATATTTTGTCCACTTGCAGTGTCTGAACATTGCCTTTATGTATCTACAGCATGTCCCAAAAGTCAATTCCAAACCTGCACTAAGACTCTTGGTATATCCTGTGTGCACAAGTTTGTGTGTATGTACACACATGCATATCTATATCTGCATGTTTACACAGATGTGTATTTATTGGATATATATGTACTTATATACATACATCACAAATTGAGGCGCAAGTTCTGGAGGTTGTTTGTACACTAAACCACGTGTCACTGAATGATGATCCACCAGCCATAAATGGCCCATAGTCTGTTTCTGCATATCTCTGAATGAAGAATACTTTTCTTTTATGTTTTTAAAAGTAAAGCTTTATTGTATTTTTAAATGTAAAAACTATTTGTGAGAAACCAGCTCATCTTAAACAAAGGAGAATGCTTGTTGTGAAATCAGGAAAGCTCTTATTAACACTTAAGTTCATTCCCCCTGAATGAATGGGGGGCACCTAGAGGAAGGCTGTGATTATTCAGACCAGTGCAAGCCTTCTCAGACTGTTCGGATTCCAATCTCCCACTTCACCATCTATTGGCTAGAAGAAGCCTCCTAAACACCGCACCTCGTGTCCTCCTCCCTGAAAGGCTTCCCCTCAAACAGCTTGTCAAGCCTGTGTGCAAGTTTCTGACCCTTTACCTGACCATGCTAGGTCACAACTCTGATTAACTGCTATCAGTTAAAGCTGGGAGGAGTTTTAACCCTGTGGAAATAGAACTTCTTCCTTTGTTTCCCACAAATTCCCCCACCCCTTTTTTTAATCAAATTTTTTGTTTCCACAGCTAAATCCAATCAATACCTCCTCACTTTCTTTCCCATATGAATTCTTCCCCTCATCTATCTCCTCTTTAAGTAAATATGGGAAGGAACAAAGCTCATTGATGTATCGACATATTATAAGGGGGCAGTCCCCTTTCATAAGTACAGATACAGAGACTCAGAAGAAAAAGGTAAATCAATGAATTGTCCATTTAGAAGTACCATCTGCTACCACAATCTGGGGAGGAATATCATCTGATGCAATTTTCTGGTCTGGATGCTTATTCAAGCCGTCTTCAGCATCTTCCCTTCCCCTTCCCACAGAAACCCAGAAGTCCAATCTCCTACAAAAGTGACCCTGGTACAATTTTGGATTACCTTTCCGAAATCTTATACCCTTACTCTTACAAAATCAAAACTGGAACCTTGGCCAATTATCATGTTTAAGAAATTCACATTAAAACTCAGTTTTTACATTTTACATTAATCCATTCTTCATTTCCCCATCAGGAAGTTGAGATTTCACTAAGGAATTAATAACAGGCTCCGGTGCATACATAAATGCAATAAGTAATTAATGTGGTACATATCAAATCATAACACAATTCCCACTTCTGGTCATGTGATGCTTCTTTTAAAGCATTTACAAGATAGACCACAAACCATTCTTTTTTTAACATTAACCAACTGAGACAAGAATAATATTAACTAAGTATGCTAACTTCGGAAGCCCTCAACCTAATATCTATATCTATATTTATGTATATATAGAGATATATATGTATGTATGTATACATATACATACACACACACACACACACATATATACATATATAAATACCCGTAATAGATGTCAAGGCTAAATAGTTATACTTGGGTTAAAATTCTGAGTTTAATAGCTTAATCTTAGATTTACATCTTAATCTCAAATGTTCCTGTAGCAACCTATTATTTAATAGATCTGGTATTATGCTTACAAAACTTTTGATTAAGAGTAAAGACATAGCAAGGGAACAGCACTTCCCTAACTTCATGTCAATTCCAGGCAAGAGAACTATAGATTGTCAACTGGCATTTAGCCAGGCTTAAAGTCTGCCAGGTGTCAGTGGGGGAAATTGAGTCAGGAGAATCCTACCTCATCTCAGACAAAAGTCATCCTCCGCCCTTCCCATGAGGTCACCCTTTTGCAGTTCATACTAGCATCTCACAGGCTTGCTTGGCAGCATATCTCAGACACGACAGCATCCCCACCTGGAGTTAGACTCAGAAAAGCAGTCAGTTAACAGTCTCATAAAAATCTTAAAAATAATTGGTTTCAGATATGACTCTAATTTCACATTGGCTGGGGAACTTAAAGCGAGCCTTAAGTAGCCTGCGAGTCTTTCTAGACTTGTTCTAGTTCCTGATTAAATAGTAACATATGATCAGATTTACCATCATAAGTTTTTGCCCTTTATACTTTTGCTCATTTAACTTTTCCATAAATGCAAAAGTATTACCACAGTTTACACACCTCTAAGAAACTGACATGGAAATTCTTTTCCTCAAACTGAAGACGTCTTTGATTAAGTCTCTGTTCTGGCTACCGATACAAAGAATTGGGCAGCCTTAAATATGTTTTTAGGACAAAGAAGTGTTCTGTGTCCTTCAGATGTATGATCTCCATGAGTGATTAACTAGACCATTAGAAAGGAATTTCTTAATTGCATAGGTTGTAAATACAATAAGATAACAGAGTTTGACAAAGTTTTACATAGAAATTACAACTCAAGATGTTTGTGTTTTCTTTACCATTAACATGCCATAACATAGTATATGTCTACAAATATTAAGATATGGAAAACATCCCATTATTCAAGATAGTGTCTTAGGTTAAAGGTCTCTTAAGGAATGTTGTTGGATCTGCCTGGCTTTTGTTGACATAGGAAGAGGCATTCTCTGAGTTTGCTTCAGAGAGAACAAAGAGATTATTCCAAAATTTTATATTAAACATTATCATCCTAAAAGCTAATCATTAGAGATAATTTATCACCAAAACAAGTTCCTTGTTTAGGAACTCCATGACTCAAACAAACTCCTTAGAGCTGTTGGGAGCTGTGCCTTTTTGATTAGCCCCAAGGGACTGCTCTGAATGGGCAGAACCCTCCTTTCCATACAACACACACAGTAATCAATTACCAGCTTTTGGTTTTTTGGGGCTTATTTTAACCCCAAATAACTTAGTTATCTCTCTTACAACTTGACCCATATAGGAAATAGGCTATATTAAAATGAGGTCTTGAACAGTGATCTAGATCACTTGATCCTGACCAAAGAGACATCAATTTCCATATCACTCAACAATAGAACGAGTCAACATCTTTTTTTTCTTTTCCCAGACCTGTCTGAGTTCAGATTAGATCTTAAGAAGTCCTTCAGTGATAATGACTGGACGTTGAAAGGAAAGAGCGATGGGGAATGAGGAGACCACCAGGAGGCTGTTGGTCTTAAAGTATCACAGAGCTTCCTGGAGTCATAAAATTCCTGGTCTCCCTTACTTTGTCCCTTATCTTCCAACTACCCTAAAACCTCTGTGTCAGCATCAATAGGAATTCTACAACACGGACACTCTTACACAGAATTCCTAACACCTCCTTAACCCATTCATCATCACCTTAACAAAGCAATTCCTAATACAACATTTAGATGAGAGAAATTGCCTTTTCAACAACATAGCTTATTATGTATTTAAAACTTGAAGCAATCTGTTGTCAATTTAGGTGAATGCATTTTGTGTTTAACCCTGATAGGAAGAGCACTCTCAGACGCTTCTCTTTATTCCTTCAGGATGGATTTTGACTTGAATCATATCAAATGTGGATTTACAATTTCTGGTGGTAAATATTTTCACCT
Organism: Notamacropus eugenii; assembly: GCF_028372415.1. Taxonomy (NCBI): domain Eukaryota; kingdom Metazoa; phylum Chordata; class Mammalia; order Diprotodontia; family Macropodidae; genus Notamacropus; species Notamacropus eugenii. Next base: position 1,547,807 of record NC_092876.1, on the reverse strand, counting down.
TTTTGTTAAAATCAAACACTCTTTTTTACTTAAAAGAAAACCTTGTCCATAACTTCACATATTTCCTTGAAGAAATGCGGTGCTCATGCTCAGCTCTGAATCACCTTTTTCCTGTACTTCCTTAAGGAGCTGAAATCCTGTCTCCTTTCTGAGGCTTCAGATAAGAAAAAGCTGCTTTATGTTCTTCAATTCCTCACTCCCATTCTCACAAAAAAAGAAGTTTTGAATCAGATTAGCTAAAGGGCTTACCCCACACAAAAAGACCTAAGTAATTTGAATCAAAGCTGATGAGGTGTGACTTCCAAGCATGGACCTTGGGAGCTTAATAACTAACAGTAATAATTACAAATCATAGTAATCACTATCTTTACCACAGCACCCATTTTTTACTTTTATAAAACTTTCTATAACTTTCTCTATTGGATTTCCAATCAGGCTACAAATTTTTCTTTTGATTCTCTGACCTTGCACTCTTTCCCAAATCTCTTGAAGAAAGATGGGGGAAGAGAGTGGCTAAGAACTTATGGTACTGAGGGCTGTTGACCTGAAAACTTAATTTGGTTAGAGAGAAAAGGCAATAGGCTAAATGCATACATTTTATGATTTAATTAAATAATTAATCAATTCCCTATTAAAGAAAACAGTAACATAATGCATTATGGAGCCAGAAATGTTCTGGCTACCCAGTGCAGAAATCTTCTGGCTTATATACATTTTGCCGTGAGAAAGGAACTCTCCTAATTGAGCAAATCATAAATTCAGTAAAACAGGACAATTAACAAAGTAATGTTGGTCAGGCCTTGGGATTCCAGCTGGGTAAACATATGTCTCGGTGATAAAGAAGGAAATCCCACCACTAGTAAGTGGCAGGCTTCCTGCCCTAAACAGATAACTGACATAGGAAAGGGTAAACAAAGTTCAATAGAAATTACGACCTAAGATGTCTGTGTTTTCTTTACCATTAACATGCCATAACATAGTATATGTCTACAAATATTAAGATATGGAAAACATCCCGTTATTCAAGATAGTGTCTTAGGTTAAAGGTCTCCTTAAGGAATGTAGAGTCAGCCTTGGCTGGCTTTGTTGACATAGGAAGAGGCACTCTCCAAGTTTGCTTCAGAGAGAACAAAGAGATTATTCCAAAATTTTATATTAAACATTATCATTCCCTCCTTTTGGTCAAAGGCAAGCTGAAGGCTTTGCCTGTAGACCAACAAAGATATGAAAAAAACCTCTACATAACCAGTAGTGTGAGAGTTTACTCTTCATGCAAGTCTGGTCCAGGCTCTTGGGAAAGTTGTCTATGTCTGATGGCATCTTCTTCAGGCCTCTTCAAAATTGGAGGGCACAGTCACTTAGGATCAGGGGCAATGGAGGTGACAGATGGATCCAAGAGTCTATACAGAAAACTTGACAGGGTCTCCCAGAAAACATGGTTTGATAATTGAAATGAAACAATACAACATAGTTAACATGGCTAAAGGCACTTAGCAATAGTTCAGTTTCCCAGCCATGCAGGGCTAGGTTCAAACAACACAGTGAAGTTTTTTTTTTTTTTACAATTCACAAATTATATTTTTACATTAAGTCAGGTACAGATTAAAACTCAGATGGCTCACAATAGACTAGTTTTGAAAGGGAGATTTACATGTTACCAATATAAACAAGAAAATTAAACATGAACCATACAAATCAATGCAATTATTATTTCAAAGTTAATTAACATTAAGTTCCTTGTATCCCAGTAATCCATTCTTAATTTTCATTTAACTTTGAATCCCAGATTTCTCATGTAGTTATCTGATACCTAGATATCTTTTCTTTGACAATAGGTTTTATTCTTGGGACAGTTCAAAAAAGAGAATTCTGCCTTTCTGGTTCAAATCTAGAAGTTCCCAGATACTTCTGACAATATAAATTAGTACAATTACTTAAAATTTGTTCTCCACTTCTGAAATTTCAGAAAATTTTGGTTCACATTATTTACTGTTTCTATCTTTTCCTAAATCTTGTACCTGGAATAAGAATCTTTTAAAATGTGAAGTTCAACCATAAAACGAACTCATCTGTCCTTTAAATTATTGGACAGGTACTTTAACAGAGAAGAAATAATTTACCACTATCTTATACAATCTTGTGCAAAAAAAAATCCAGATTTGAGATCTTATTATCAAAAGCATGATAAATTTTAGAAGCCAATCATATACTCCTGTATATAATTCTTAGAGGAATCAGTCTGATCCTGTTACTTTTCCTCAAAATTTGCTCTTATTACTTTGTCTAATCATTTCCTCGATATTATCTGTTGGGACTGGAAGCTCAATTCCGTGTGGACAGTCTCGGGCAGGTAAAAGTGGGACTTCTAAATCTTAGAGTCTTACGAGGCCCTCCATGAACAGCGGGGGTTCGAGAAGGTCAGACCGAGCTAGCTCGGCTAGCTCGGGTATTTCCGCCTCTCCCCCGGAGATACCTGATGGGTGGAGTCTCCCTGCCCTCGAGGTCGTCCCGGATTGGAGCACACCTAGTTACCTAACAGCATGGTATTGAGATGCAAACTGTGTGGCTGAAGATTAAGTAGGATTGAGGAAGCCAGAAAGCTCTTAGCACGTGTGGAGCCAAAGAGAAAAGTAGGGCTCCGCTTCTTTTCTTTCCCCTCTCCCCTCCCCCTCTCTCCCCCGCTTGTACTTCTACTTCCATTCCCTTAAGCTTAGCCTTCTTAGGAAATCTCCCCCTCTTCGTCCTAAGAAAGAAGAGCCCCTGCACTTGTAACCGAAACCCTGTAATAAAGCTCAACCCCTGTTTGACTCTGGAACGTCCTTTCTCTCATATGTGCATCCGGCGTGGCCAGCCGAAGACCTCGGGAGGTGAGGTAAGAAAGACTCGGGTAGCCCAATACAGGCCTCTAGGCTTGGCAGTTGGCGTCCCAACAGGGATTGGGAGCGTAGATAATCCTGGGTGCTTTTGGGGTACACCCGGAAGGGGCTGTGAAAGAAGCGAGTCCCGAATCCTAGATTCGGAAGGAGAGAAAGGGGAGAGAAGCTTCCCAAACCCCTGGGAAAAGGGCAGGGATGAGGAATCAATTGCCAGTAATAAAGCCAGAGGAACAGGAGGTCTGGGCTGAGAAACTTCACAGGGAAGGCAGGGAGGCGGGGGTCACAATAGAGTTAAACGACCTCCGAGAATTTTGTAAGGAAGGGCCGGAGAGGCCAGGGCGGGATTGGAATAAGAGTGGAAGCGGAGAGAGGGGAGGGGAGGACCTTGGCGAGCAGAACCCTGGCGAGCAGAAAGTTAAGGAGTGTAGAGAAAAAATAGACCCGGAGCTCCATCTAGCGGATGGGAAAGGCGAGGCAGGGGAGAATACGCCGTGCCTTCCCTCCGCGCCTCCTTGTAACCTGCTCCATTGGTCAGACAGTTCAGGGCCACAGTCCAGTTTGGAAAAAGGAATAAGAAAGGCTATAGAGAATGGAGAAGATGTAGAGACATTTCCTGTGTTAGAAATAGCGGACCCCAGTGTCCCCGGTGGGGTTCGGAGGAGCCACATACCTATAGAGTGGAAGAGAGTGGCGACTCTTAAAGAGGCTTGTACCAAGCATGGCCCTAATTCACCCTTTGTTATAGCCATGCTTGAAACTCTCAGCGGTCAGTTCATTCTGACTCCTAATGACTGGAAGAGCTTAGCCAGAGCCTGCCTTACCCCTGGGCAGAAAGAAATAAGTACAGGGAGGGGCCAGGATCAGCTTCCCATAGCTATTGCCCTTCCCTTAAGGCACTGGAAGCTTAAAGAAAGCCAGAGACCAGTGTGGGGAATAGGAGGGTGCCAAAATACCTTAGAGACAATGCACCCAGTAAAGTGGGAGGCAGAAGATGTTAATGAAGCATTTGTAAGCACCTGGCAGCAGCTATACCTAAGTAAAGAGCCACTATGCATTCTTATCAATTTTACCTTAAAGGCGATCCTCGCTAAACAAAGAAGGGGAGATAGAGATCGCCTAATACAATCAGAGCTAAGATTAAGAGGCCTAATACAATCAGAGCTTGATACAGCTGTCTCAAGAAACTCACATACTACTCCAGCTATGAGACATTTTGTGACTTTTCCAAGACAACCCCGCAAGGAAAGTAATACCCAGGCTGGATATAAAGACACATGGGCCATGGTAAAGGATATGGCCTCAGGGAAATGGAAAGGTCCGTATAAGATACTAATATGGGGTCCAGGGTATGTTTGTGTCTCCACAGGAAAAGGTGATGCGTGGATTCCCATTAGAAGGATCCGTAGGTGGGAACCGAGGTCGGAGACGACGGAGACGCAGGAGGCGGAGACCCCGGAGAGCCCAGAGACCCCGGAGAGCCCAGAGACCCCGGAGAAGGATCATACACCACCTGAGCCTGCTGCTGACAGCTTTAACCTTGCTGCCCAGAGAGGAGGCAGCCCTCATCACAACCGCAGACACTGCTGCTGACAGCTTCCCATCTAGGCATCCTTTTTTCGCCAGCTGAATGAGGACTTTGATATCACAAACCCAGGACACTTGGGTGGGGAGGAGGTGACCAATTTTCCACCTGTATAGATCCATTTGCAAGATTAAGGGAGTGGTGACGTGTAAGGCGCCTACACCAGCTGCTTCTCTTAAAATATGCTTTGGGATTTTAGTTGATTGCACTTCCTCTGTTGTAACTCAGCCATTTAGTTTCATCTTTGTTTTATTTGATGCCTCCCTTTGTCAGTTGTGCTAGCTGCAGATTTCTGTGTGAATGAAGTCTTGTTGTAAGGTACTCATATGCTAAAGGCCTTCCTAATCCACTCAGCCTCCAGCCACTGTTTGCTCTAGAGCCAGGTGCGCTCCGCGCATAACAAAGAAGGGGATATGTTGGGACTGGAAGCTCAATTCCGTGTGGACAGTCTCGGGCAGGTAAAAGTGGGACTTCTAAATCTTAGAGTCTTACGAGGCCCTCCATGAACAGCGGGGGTTCGAGAAGGTCAGACCGAGCTAGCTCGGCTAGCTCGGGTATTTCCGCCTCTCCCCCGGAGATACCTGATGGGTGGAGTCTCCCTGCCCTCGAGGTCGTCCCGGATTGGAGCACACCTAGTTACCTAACAGCATGGTATTGAGATGCAAACTGTGTGGCTGAAGATTAAGTAGGATTGAGGAAGCCAGAAAGCTCTTAGCACGTGTGGAGCCAAAGAGAAAAGTAGGGCTCCGCTTCTTTTCTTTCCCCTCTCCCCTCCCCCTCTCTCCCCCGCTTGTACTTCTACTTCCATTCCCTTAAGCTTAGCCTTCTTAGGAAATCTCCCCCTCTTCGTCCTAAGAAAGAAGAGCCCCTGCACTTGTAACCGAAACCCTGTAATAAAGCTCAACCCCTGTTTGACTCTGGAACGTCCTTTCTCTCATATGTGCATCCGGCGTGGCCAGCCGAAGACCTGGACAGGTAAGAAAGACTCGGGTAGCCCAATACAGGCCTCTAGGCTTGGCAATTATCTCTATATTATATTTATTTATTTGGCCAGGAATATAGGTTAAAGTTGTAAGCTATTCATTCCTGCACCCCATTATAATAACTCAGAGATGCTCCAATTTCCATTTATTATTTGATAGACTTAGTATTATACTTACAGAACTTCTTAATTACAAAGATTTGCTATAAAAGAAAAAGAGAGGGACAATGTTAACAGAAGGAAAGGATTTCCTTAGTTCTGGTTGATTCCAGGAATAAGCTATTATCTGACATGTGAGGTCACCAGGTGCTGAAAGCAGGGCTTAGGAATAATCAGGTGGGGAATTTCCTTTTTCAGAAAGGAAATAGCACATTTGGGAAATAGAGTTAGGAAGATCCTACCTCGGCCGTGTCCAAGGTCGTCTTCAAAACCTTTCCATGCATCCACCATTAGCCTGCAGCACATGTCAATTGGCTTTATGACAACTTAGACAAGTATTCCTGTAATCAGAGCTTCAAACAATAGTAAATGGCAGTCCCAATCTTATATAGCAAATAAATATTGGCTGGTATCCCTCAGATAAAATACTTCCTCACACTTTAAACCATCTGAAACTGACACAAAAGTATCCAGAACAACTACAGAGGAGCAAGAGGGGTTTGGATAACCCATATTTATTCCCAAATCTTATCTACCTTTCATAGTTTCAAGCAGAACTTAATTTATCTTTCCAAATCTCTCAACCCTATTACCCAGATTATTCCATTTGCCTTTGCATTTTAACCATAAGACAAGATAGCTCATAAGTTATTACTTTTTGCTAGCATAACTGTACCGGAATCTCATTCCAGCTTAAACAAAACAAAGAGGTTAATGACTAAATTTATAGTTTGATGGAATTAAGTCTTTGTTTCTCAAGTTGTTATTCTTCCCTAATTATACTCACTCTGGAAGAATGAGATACTCCAGGAATTAAATCTTATACATAATAAATTCAAACGCAAACTTTAACTCTAATTTAGGCCATAGAATGACTACATATTCAGATCAAAACAGCTTAATTTAACAATATATTATTTTGAAGCTTTAGTAGGCCTTCTAAGAATCACACATGATTTTTCAAAACATTTCTTCTAAAAGTATTTCCCTTCTTTAAAAACAGTTTAAAATTTACTCTAATGTTCACTAAACTCTTATGAAGAAAACTAGTTGGAAACTTTTAAAATGCTTGATATCTCCTTTTGTCTTTCTTAAGCAAAAATAAACCTTTAAAACTGGAATTCATTAAAGCTGAGTTGTTACAAAAATGTTCTTAAGTAACATGAATTTCCAAAGTATTATAACAAACTGAATTCTTAATTATTGCAGTATTCTTAGATATGAGACTGACTCACAGAAAAACACTTGCTTTTAAAATCCTTTTTAAACAATGGGAACATCTGAAGGTGAGTCTTAAGTAATTTACATAAACTTCTGCATATATTCTAATATCAGATAAAAATAATATTAGATTTCCCAGTAAGATTACACAAAAGGCTCACATGTTTTGCTGGTCACTTGTTATTGACCACAGAAATTTGCTATAGAAGGAAAAAGCAGGGACATATGACATACCAAATATGACAGGATAAAACATCCTTTACTCTGTTTGAATTCAGATAGGAGTGAAATTCTCTAGTCATGCAGTATCTGTTTCATAGCCAGACTCAGGAATAGTCAGGTGAGAAACATTGCTTTTTTTAAAAGAACACAATAGGGAAACTGAGTCAGGAAACTGAGTCAGTCTAGATTGAATCTAGAATTGTTCCCTCAGTGTTTAGTCAGGTGAGAAATATTCCTATGTGGCATGTGTCTCAGATACTGATTTAATGCAGACAACTATACCCAAATTCAGACTCAAAACCAAAAATAGTTATGGTCCCAAATGCCTTTTACCTTAAACAGCAAGTTTCGCTAATCACAGCTTAGAGTCAGATAACAATTATTTCCACTCTTATGGAGTTACAATAAACAATAAAGATTTACCAGGACACACACACATAAGGGATTCCATTTAACATCTTTCCTTCTCAGATTTAAAACTTTACTGATGTAAAAGCCAATTATTAAAAATTCTCTCTATCTATTACAACTTCTGTGCAAGTAATATTCATTGTTTAGAATTTACATGAACCAATCAAATTCCTTTACTAAGACTGATGATCTTACCCACAGGAATGGGAGGACTGTTCTGAATGAACAGAAGGAATTTAAATAAAGTTTTCACTCCACTGTGGGACTGTTCTGAATGGGCAGAGGGAACCTAAATAAAATTTTCACTCCATTCCCTCCTTTCCATACACAGGAATCACTTAACAATTTTAGGTTTCAGCATTCAAACAGTAATCCAAAATAACTTAGTTAACAATCCTACAGCTTCATAGAAGATAGCCAAATTGTTAAGCTTTAACTTTTTTTTTTAACAGATAAAGGTGAAAATACCTGATTTTCTAAATGGCAGTTACAAAACATTATAAGACAAAGTTAGCAGGACTGATGAAGTAACATAACTGGTGTTACACAATTTTCCCAACATCTTTTAGTTTCAACAAAATTCAAATTAAAAATTGCTTTGTCTAACACTATTTCTAGATTACAGTGGTCACTCAATTTTCACAATCTAAGAGGAATTCAGAAATACAATCCTAGAAATAGTTTTAACACAACAATAACTGTAGATGGTATAATTTGCATTTCCAGAAATTATTGATCTTATTACTTTTAGCAATTAAAACCACTTCAAAGGTAACAATTACATTAGAGAGATAATAATGTTGTATGTAACATATACCAGTCATTATGTTAAGCATTTTACAATCATTTTATCATTTTGATCCCATAACAACAAGCATAATTATTTTTACAAATCAGAAAAATGGGTCAAACAGAGATAAAATACTTTTTTGCAACTAGAACAAAGAAGTGAAGCTTACCAAGAGCACAGAAACTGATGTCCCAGTGGTGACTTTCGCAGGCAGAGTTTAGAGAATGCTGACTACAGGCCTGATTCTTCCACGTTTACCAATCCCCCACAGCAGCAGAATTTACTGAGCCCCTAAGGCAATATGTGGCTGCTGGGACAGGGCGGGTGGAATGTCTAGGACCTCAGTGGCATTTCCAAGCTGTACCTAGAAAGGTGGGCTACTCACAATCTTAGGAGTCATTTCAAATGATCAGTTCCCGGAAATATTTATGATTAATTTCACAACATACAAATCTGCTAAAATGATTTTACCTAAGATGATCCAACTGTCCATTGTAATTCCAGGTTGGCCAGACCAGAATGACAAGGAAAAGTCTCAAAGTTTTGTTTGTTTATTTCCCTAGCTGCAGCTCTTGAAGTCTGGCTGTTTGCATTTAAATCTTACAAGATAACACACTCATTCACAGCACACATGATACAGACAGGGACATACACCAACAGACAAACTGACAACAGGACAAATACAAACGTAGCTCACAAAAAAAAAACAAAACCCAGAGAGAGAGGGCAATTAGAAGCTTGCTAGAAATCCCCGTCATGAATTGGCTATTATCATTCTGAGGAAAGGGGGTTGCAAGAATCCAAGGTCTGATAATAAAGGGGAATCCTGCAGCCTTTGCTCAGAACACCCCTGCAGTCTTTGCAGGGGTGGGGAGCCTTGGTGCCCCAAAGTTTCTGACTGTCTTAAAGGAACAGGCCCCATGGGAATAGTTTCAGGCCTCTAGTTCTTAGGTGGATTGTAACTGTCCTCTTCAGAACCAGAGCCCTTACGGGAAAGCAGGGATGGGGAATGGGGAGGAGGGAGGCAACAGAGGCTTGAACAGAGGCTGCCTTCCTCAGGTCTAAGGTAGGGGAAGGGGAAGGTGAGGGGGAAAGATTGCATCTAGATGCCTTCAGTTTCCCCAGATCAGAGGCCTTCAAGGGGAAGGGGAGGAAGGAAAGGGGTGAGGAATAGGACGGAGGGAGTGAAGGGAAGGACATGCTGGAGCCCTTGAAGAAGAAAGGATTTTTGCCAGGATACGGCTAGGTGCTGAAGCAGCTCCCAGCCCTACAGGGAAGAGGCTACCTGTCTTTTGTTCTCCTTCAGCCAAGTCAGCAAGCCCAAGATGAAACATTCTCGCTGCTGGCTAGTTGTTTTGTTGGCCTTTCTTAATTTGGTTGTAAGATAAAGTAACTTTGACCGGTCCAAAAGAGCCCTGTGCTGGCCAACATCATTTAGGGCTATCTTTAGTTGATTGACACTAGTGCTAGCAACACCTGTACTAAGTTTCCTGAGATCGATCGCCAGAGAAGACCTAAGTAATACAGAGCGATTTAACGCGACTTGGTCTCTGGTCCCCAGAGTTTCCCTTAAAGGGAATTTAATCAATTCCCTATTAAAGAAAACGGTAACATCCCCAGAGTTTTCTTTAAAGGGAATTTAGTGAGAGTTCTTTGGAAGCTGGGAATGGAAGGACTTACCCCGACCCCGTCAAGGCCCAGGACTCTAGGAAAAACGGTTCCTATTGGCGCCGGAGTCCTAGCGTTGGCGAGATGAGGAAATGTCCATTCGGTTCCTCAATTCCAATCCACATTTGGGCGCCATAACTGTTGACCTGAAAACTTGTTGAAGAAAAGGCAACAGGCTAAATGCATACATTTTATGATTTAATTAATTAATTGATCAATTCCCTATTAAAGAAAACAGTAACATAATACATTATGGAGCCAGAAATGTTCTGGCTACCCAGTGCAGAAATCTTCTGGCTTATATACATTTTGCCGTGAGAAAGGAACTCTCCTAGTTGAACAAATCATAAATTTAGTAAGACAAGACAATTAACAAAGTAATGTTGGTCAGGCCTTGGGATTCCAGCTGGGTAAACATATGTCTCGGTGACAAGGAAGGAAATCCCACCACTAGTAAGTGGCAGGCTTCCTGCCCTAAACAGATAACTGACATAGGAAAGGGTAAACAAAGTTCAATAGAAATTACAACCTAAGATGTCTATATTTTCTTTACCATTAATATGCCATAACATAGTATATGTCTATAGATAATAAGATATAAAGGAAAGTCCCATTATTCAAGATAGTGTCTTAGGTTAAAAGTTTCCTAAGGAATGTAGAGTCAGCCTTGGCTGGCTTTGTTGACATAGGAAGAGGCATTCTCTGAGTTTGCTTCAGAGAGAACAAAGAGATTATTCCAAAATTTTATATTAAACATTATCAATGTCCTGACCATTCCAAAGAGGAAATTGGCTGGATTTGGTCCTCAGACGTCTATTTGCTACCCTTTCATGTAGACAATTATTCATCCATTTAGTTTTCCTGTATAAATGGTTAGCCAAACCTAGAACAAAATTCAATTATCAATAAAGGTCCTTGAAAAGTTTTTCAAATAATCTGAAATGAATTCTTTTCCCCCAGAAGAAGGGAGATTTTCCAGAGTTTAACCTATGTCACAAAAACTTTGCCAGATCCCTTGGGGCAGGCCTTGAGCTGCCAGAGAATCCTCAGGGAGGCCTGCCTTAACTTGTTATTCATCTGGATCAAGATGATAGAATGGGCCATGGGGTAGATGGCAGTTATTATCATTGAAAACATGACAGGGAGAAGACTTTCAAAGAGAACATAGCTCATGGATGCCATGATGATGCCCACATGGTGCAGTAAAAAGAGGAAAAGGAAAGATACCATAGATTTCATGATTTTCTTGTGGACCTCTGTGCCGGAGTCCTTGGAGGATGTGACATTGCCCTGCATCTGCCGGGTGTGCCTCCACAGGGAAAAGACTAACAAAAAACAGGAAATAAGAGAAAAAATAAAGGGAACAAAACCTGCCATGTAGTAGAGAATCAGATTGAAAAAATGGTGGCATTTAATTATTTGTGTCTTTTGAGTCTCATTTGTTTTATTTCCAGGCACAGCATAGATTTTATATATCTCAGTCATTTTCTCTTTCAATAGAAGGTTAACAAGCAAGGCAATGAGGAAGCAGATGCAAATCATCCTGAGGACCACTTGGTTAACCCTCCACTTCAGCCAGAGGAAGACAGGGTGAGAAAAGTTGGAGATCTTGAGGAAGTAGAAGATGCTGAGGCAGGTGCCAAACCAGGCACTTAAGTGGTTGCTCAAATTCCAGAAAGTCTCTAAATATCTCATCTTACCAGAAGCATAAAGATCAAAAAAGAAATTAAAGACAATGATCGCAGATATGAATGACACCAATAAAATAATCCTGGAGATGGCCAAGGCAGTGAGGATTAAGTCCATTAAAGACAGTCTTCCAGTCTTGATCCAGTCCATGAAATTGACCAGTCCAATGAAGCCATTGGCAAACTGACCCACTAGAAACTCTCCAGTTGCCAACATCATACAAATGATCCCAACGGCACCTGGCATGTCCGCAGCAAAGAAAATATCTTTCAAAGCACTGTAAGTGAAATGTTTTCCCAACCAATGTGATATGTCTATCTCTGAAATGATAATTTTCTTTGCCTTTGTAACCATACTTTCCCTCTTTGCCCACAAAGTACCCAACTCTCCCATGAAATGGAACTTTGGCCACCTTCAGGAGACCTGCTACTCTCCCTTTGACAACAGACCAGGGAGTGATTTTGGCCCAGATCCTGAAAGTGTCCTTTGAATATGGCCAGATGGGAAATTTCCATGTTATTCCTGATTGAGAGGCAAGTTGCTGTTTGTTTGAATGCAAATGAAAGGCAGTTTCTATTTCATTGTTTTGACCATCCTCCCTCAGCCTAATTTGCCTTCAAGAGTTGTCAGTAATAGCGAAGAATGTGAGAATATAGAAAATAAGTAAATAAATGTCAAAAAAAAAAAGGTGATAGAAGCCTAACACCTTCTTGACCATCTTCTCTACTGAGACCCAGTCTGGTCTGGTCGAAGATTGCTATAGAAAATCATTTAAGATCATTTGAGCCCCAATAAGGGCCAAAGCCTGAACTAATCAACCAGACATACTTTGCTTTGCTCTCAAATTGCCCTTTCCTCTGTCAGCAAATTTAACACTAGATGAGGCTAACTAGAAGCATTCTTTCTGTAACCACTAAAGGACAAGATGTCTGGGACCAGACATTATCTTGAATAGTGGGACTTGTCTTATCTTGGCATCCTAGGGACATATGCAATACAGGGGAATCAGGTATTCTGGGATCATAATTTCCCATTGACTTGTTTTACCGTATTTACAACTTATTCAACTAAGAAATTTCTTTTCCCATGCTATGCTTAAACACATGTGGAGACCATAAATCTGAGGGACACAGACATCCTGAATTGGGATTGTTCTAAAATGTATTTAAGGCTGACCATTCTTTTATCATTCAGTAAGATTTTATCTGGCTCAGCACCTCTAAGGATTCTGGTAGCTTTAAGGGAATAAGCAATATCAAATTATATGCCACCTAGCCTGTTTGCCTCTTTTAACTAAACTTTTAGGTCAACACTGTCTATCCCTCCATCCCATCAGGGTAATTCCAGAACAGGAGCATTTACCACATTAGGCAATCAAAGGAAGAATGAGCCAAAAGCCATGTCTCCTTTTCAAATGATGCAGCACCTTGTCCCCTGGCACTGTTGGAGGGTGGGAGAGCTAGCAAGGGAGTGAAGATGGCTCGGGCTTCAGAGGGCCATATGAAAGAACCAGATCCTGCCACCCCTATGTCTCCCATGGTCAGAAGCATCTAGGGCCTTGAAATTCCCAAGGTGCCACAACCCTTCAGCATGGAATTACATACATCTATATAAAAAAAGGTCAACTTTGCATTTTCTAGGCTTAACCCCTCTTACTCTCTGAATCAATTGCATGGTCAGGGATTAAAACATTCAATTAACTTGCATGGGGAAATTGTGACTTTGTCCAGGTAGGCCCTGTAGTCTTGTGATGACTCCCTCTTATACTAGTGCCAGGAGGGTCCATGCTTGCTACATTTTCCCCATCAGGTTTCCAGAGATATCCTTTATGGATTGTGGGGTCTTTTCTAATGTTCTCTGTGTGAGACCCCATTCTGGCATATTTTCTACTACCTAGAGTTAATAATATCTCCTCAATACCATTTCATAGTGCCCCAGTATCATTCAACCAGTTAACATCAATTAGACTTTTTAAAAGGATATTTATTGAAAAGTTGTCATGAGAACAGACAAAGAAGCTGAGATGGGGAGCTGGGTCACTGGCAGCAGAGTGGGTGGCATTGGCTAAGCTCTCAAATCTCTTTCCACCCAGAACATCAGAGCATCCCTTGTCTTGTTCAACCAAAGAAAGTCAGGAAAGAGATGGGGAGAGGGGGGTGGAATCTCTGGCCGCCTAGTTCCTTTGGATGTGTATCCAGTTCTGGTTGGGCAACCCTTCAAAAATCCCTGTCTTCATCACCTCTTAAGCAGACAGGAAGCAGTCAATCTAACTGGGATTCTATCTCTCTTAATACACTGTGGGTGCTCAGTGAGCTTTCACTGTGTGGGCCTCTGCTCTACTCTTCCTTGTTTAAATGGTTTTCATCTTTTGACAATTGTTATTGAACATGTTGTTCAGGTGTCGATCCATGATGGTCCTTGGGAGTACCTGGGAGGCATAAGCACCCTGCTCTTGTGTTGAATGCCTAACAGGAAAGAGTCTCACAGCAGTTGGCATGGGAAGAGATTTGGCCACACCACATGTACACATGAAAAACACAATTGTCCCCCAATAGAATGATGCAGACCTTTGAAAATAAGCATCTCCCAACCCCCCTTAGTGGTAATGTCTTCGCTCTGCTGATCATCTCCAATTTACTCTGGTTTATCTTCTTTATACATAATCCTTTTTACAAGGTCTCCTCCACTACTGCTCTCTGAGATTCCTGAGGGCAGGGGCTAGTTTGGCTCCTGTTTGTATCCCTATGGCTTAAGCTGATGCCTGACATGTGTAAGCAATGAATAGATGTTTGTTAAGTGGATTGGAATCCAGGAAATAGAAAGACAAAGAAAATCCAGCTTTCTATCTCAGAAAGAAACTTGGACCTACAAGGCTGCCCATACCCTGGGGAGCACTGCCTGAAGGGAACTGAGACCTTGAGTTAACTAGTAGTCACTCCCTGAAGGGAACTGAGACCTTGAGTTAACTAGCAGTCACTCCCTCATCCTCTAGTGAGAAACCAAAATCATTGAGGTGAAAACTCTCACAATTCTCTCAGTGCATCAGGCTGTCCAAACTGGGTCTGGACAAAACTTCTAGATTTCCCTTTCTACCCAGGGCACATCCTCCCAAAGATTAAGCACTTAAGATTGATTATTCAGGGTTTCTTGGTCAACAGGCAAACTTTATCCTATGGACCCCCAGTACTTAAGGATCTCCCAATGAAGCAAAAAGTATAGGTCTGTTTAGACGCAGAAGAAAAATATGAACATGTATCAGTTAGGTACCAACATGTCATGACCACAAAATTCGTACTTGTAAAAGACTGAATTATACAATAGGTATCAGTATTTAAACATTCAACTATGCAAAAGTTGTCTCAGATAATTCGTTTGATTTGTAAAGGAAAACAAACAGAAAAAAATACCTGTGAATTACAGCCTAAAACTAAGAGAAAAAAAATGTCATTTTCTCTAGTGGATCCCCAAAGGAAATATACTCAGTAACAAAAATCCCAACAGCATAATTTGTCCAGCAACTTTGCACAAATGTGAATAGTTCAAGATCCATCTCTCTCCCCCTCCTTGTCCTTCCTCTCTCTCTCTCTCTCTCTCTCTCTCTCTCTCTCTCTTTCTCTCTCTCTCTCTCAGGTGATAGCTTTATTCCCAGAGGAAGAGCTCACAATCTTGTGTATTCTTTAGTAGATTCTAATATCTATAATTTTTCTGATTTCTGTTTGGTATTCTGCTTGGATAAATGAAGTTCCTTGCTATTTGATACTTGTAATAGTCTTTTGTGTAATCAGTATTTGGTGAGAAGTAAGTTCGTAACAGTGAGCAAACAATAATCATTTAATATCATTTTTTGAACCCCAATAAGGGCCAAAGCCTGAACTAATCAACTAGACACACGTTGCTTTGCTGTAAAAATACCCTTTCCTGTGTCAGCATCTTCGAAGACCAGATAAGGTGGACAAGGAGTTTTCTTTCTGTTTATAACAGGACTCCTGCAAACAGAGCATGAGACTTGTCTTATCTTGGCATCACAGAGACATATGCTACATGGGGAAACCTAGACATCTTGGGATTCTAGTTTCTAACTGACACTGCTTCATTAATTGTCTTGTCTTATTTATGACTTATTCAAATAAGAAACTTCCCTTTCTCATATATGTTTTATATCCATTGTTGCTGTTCAGTTCTTTTCAGTCATGTCTGACTTTTTGTGACCCCATTTGGAGTTTTCTTGGTAAAGACATTGGAGGTTTACCATTTCCTTCTCTAGACCACAATAGGACAATCCTGGAGACAGTGAGAATGAAGTCCAGTGTGGATACTCCCTTAGTCTCGACCCATTCAATTTAGTTCACCAGTCCAATGAAGCCATTGACCAAAAACCCAACTAGGAACTCTCCAGTAGCCATAGTAGCATATGTTAAAGCTCCATGGGTACATCTGACAGCAGCTGACCTGTCCTTGTGAAGATGTCAATGAAGGCCAGTTCTTATTTCATTACTTTGCACTCTTCCTTTGCCTAATTTGCCCTGAAAATAGGTGCCTGCAATCTCCTAGAGTTTAGAGAATATAGGGAAAAATGGAGATGGAGTATTCTCAGCCTCCTCCTCCCTGAGATGCAATGTGGTCTAAGAAAATGGACACCGCTGCCATGCTAGTTGCATGAAATCACAAGTTCTGGGGACTTTGGCTTCCTCTACCGATATTCTAAGTATGAACGCTTTCAAGGAGTCTGGTTATATGTTGACATGTGAGTGGAGGCATCTTGCTGGAGGAGACCTTTAGACAGTGATTTGCTCTCCCGAATCAAAAATTTTTTTCAAAAATTGTCTTGCTCATGGTCATGGGTTGATTTGAACTGGTGGAGAAGTAATGACTTTGTAAAGAACTTGCTTTATTTAATGCTAAAATTAGATTGTCTGAGTTCTTTTTTCTGCTTTCATTTGACACATTTTCTTCATCAATTTACCCAGAACCCTCAATTGGAGCAGTCCCCAAAAAGGCAGCCAGGATGGCTGGGATGGAGTCTACAATGGGAAAGTTACTTGTGGAACATGGAGTTCAGACCTTGCTGCTCAGGCATCTGTGACATTCTGCCATTCCTCATTGGATATTTGAGAAACACAAGAGTCTATGAACTGCTCAGCTTAAAATCATTCCCCATGATTATTCATATGAGAAGCAATGTAAATTACTGCATATATTAAAAGTGACTGTTGGAGTTGGGAGAAAAAACATTGTCATTTTTAAATACTTTTCATTTTAAATACTTTTAAAGAATTTGTTTTAATTTACATAGATATTGCATTTTTTATTAATATCTTTTTATCACCTTGATTTCCAATTTTTCTCATCTTTCTGCCCCTCAATACTTAAAGCCACATCCAGCCCCAGCATCTGTCTCAATACTGCACCCTCTGCCTTTTAAGTACCACTTTCTAGCTTCCCTGAGAGAAGGGACTGTCTTGAATGCTTTAATTTGCATCTTAGGTGCTTAGCATGGTGCCTGACCCACACAAAATAAGCAAGTCACCAAATCTCCCCTCTCCATGCCTTTGGCTATTTCCCTTGCCTAGAATGTACGTCCCACCCACACATACTCACGCAACAGCACTGATAACTTTGTGAGATAAACAGTTATAAGGGGAAGAAGTACCAATGGTTAAAATAGCATTTTCCAGAAAACAGAGTCATAGTGTTCACTTTTTTTGTCTTGAGTCTTGGACTTTAGTCAGGGACAGTTTTAAACTATTTGTCTCTGTCCCTATTTAGATCTTTATTTGGAAATGTATTAGTGCCAGGGATTCAAGGATTTGTGGGTGAAACAGAATACAGAGTCATTTTACAGTTGTGGAAACTGAGATAAACAGAGGTGAAGTGAATTGCCCAAGGCCACATAGCTAGTAAGTTTCTAAGGACAAATTTGAACTCAGGTCTTTCTGACTCTAGGTCTAGTGTTCTATCTTCTGAGCCATCTAGCAGCCTGGATGTTCTATCAATATGATAATACCAAATATTTTATAGGACTTTAAGGTTTTTATGAGACTTTGAATATATTATCTTATTTGATCCTCATAACAACCCTAGGAGGTAAGGGCTATTATTCCTATTCTCATTTTTCAGATGAGAAGACTTCAGCTAAGATAGATTAAGTGATCTATCTAGAATTTAGATAAAACTCATGTCTTTCCAACTCCAGATTCTGTACTTTATCCACTACATGGAGGTATCCCTCAAATGATTAAGAAAGACAGGTAAAGAAAATATATTATGCTTAAAGACTTGATAGATTATAAAGCATATGTATATATTATTTACACATTCACATAAATAAACATATAGAGGTACATATAATCACTGAATGGCTTAACATCCAAGAACTTAAAAGATAAACCATTCAAACTGTGGGTAATCTAAATAATACTTCAGAGACTGTTAGAGAATTCATGACACCTTTTTCAGACTTAGATGAATCTAAAAGAAAGGTAAGCAGGAAAGAAATGAAGGATTTAAATGGAATATTTTTAATACTAGATATGATTAACTACTCATTTGTCAGCAATATACAGAATTTAGGCAAAGACTGACCACAAGTTGGATATGAAGAACACATAAATTATGATGAGAAGGTAGAAATAGCAAACATCTCCTTTTAAGAACCAAACTCAAATCTCCTGTGGTCTCATTAAAGTGAATATTCCTTCCGTTGATGTGGATTATAGCCCATCCATGCATATTCTTCCTATGTGGCTCTTGTTCAGATTTTCTCCTAAGTTTCCCAGATGTGGTTCTTGGCATCACAAGGACACCAGCAGAATGCACAGGTTGTCCATTTCTTGTTCTCCTCACATGACCAGCCCATTTTATTTTTCTGGCAAACATTTATTAGGTGATATCCTTTATTCCACCTCTTTGTTATTCTGACAGTCTTTTTTCATTCAGTTTTTATCTCTCCATTACCCTCTGAATGATACATTCTTTCTAATTCTTCAGAGATCACAGTATTTCTTGGTTCACAGATTCACAAAAGACAGTCTTTTGTTTCAGGGAAATGTTTGGGATCACTAATGTCATTAATTTCTTCATTCTGTTGAAAGCAAGGCTTAATTTATTTTCCATATGAAATATCTGTTCATGATCCTAATATACCAGTGGACAAGCTCTACAGGTAAACCATCCAATTTTATGTTTTATGTGGACGATAGGTAACCTTCATCCACTTCTTTGCTTCTTGTGGGTGTAGTTAAACCAAACTTTGGATTTCACTATTTCTAATGATTTCTAATTACAATTAATAGAATAAGCTCAAAAAAATTCTTCAGGGATTCAATGTGGCTTCTTTACTGCCTCAACTCTCCCTGAAAAATACAAGGCTTCCCAAAGTTCAGTCTCTGCCACCTAGACTTTCCGAGGGACTTTGAGGCAGTCTGTGAGCTTCCCCAGTATCCTCAGATAGGCCTGCCTCAGCTTGCTATGACCCAGGATTAGGATGACAGAGTGGGTCATGGGATAGATACTTATGACTATCAGTAAAAACATTGCCAGAAGTTTACTGGAAAACATTGATAGGTTAAGGCCTGCTATAATGATGCCCAAATTGTACAGTACAAAGAGGAAGAGGAAGGAGACAATGGCTATCATAGCCTTCCTGTGGGCTTCTGTACTGGGATCCCTGGAGCCTGTAACCTTGAGATGCATCTTCTGGGTGTGCCTCCACAAGGATAGTACTAACAGGAAACAGGAGATGAGGGAGAGAGCAAAGGGGACCAAACCACCAGTAATGGAGAGAATCAAGGTGGAAAACTTTAGGGTTTTGAATCCTAGATTATTAGGAGTAATTGTTTTATTTTCTGAATCAATGGAAACTATCTTAATCTTAGTCATTCTCTCTGCCATTGGAAGGGTAATGAACAAAGATAGGAGCCAGCATCCCATCAGCATCCTGAGGACCACCTTATTAACTCTCCGCTTCAGCCAGAGGAAGACAGGATGGGAGAAGTTGGCAATCTTCAGAAAATAGTAGATACTGAGGCAGCTTCCAAACCAGGCACTTGAACAGTTGCTGAGGCTCCAGATAGCTTCTAAAAACATGGAATTACTAATGGAATTTTTTTTAAAATTGAAAAAAACAAAAAAGTTCAATGTTATTAGTGTAAACAAGGTAGCAATCCTGGAGATGGCCAAGCCAGTAAGGATGAAATCAACGGAGGTCACTCTTCTGGTCATCACGCAGGCAGTACAGTGTACTAGTGTAATGAAGCCATTAGCCAATACCCCCACTAGACACTCTCCACATGCCACAATCACAAAGATGCTCTCCAAGACACTTGGCATGTTTGTGAAAACAAATTCCCCGATACCTTGAATACTGTTTCTGGTGAATGGATTTCCAGCCAAGCAGAAAAGTATTTCTGTCTCCTGAAATAACAGTAGTTTTCTTCTCTCTCTTTCTTGTGGTCAGAAAACACTCTGTCCTGCTTTGAGATGAGGCTGTTGTTGTATACACAGTAAAGCCCCACTTTTCCTTGCTAAAAGTTAAGGTGATTGTTAGCTGAGACCTGGAGTGGGTAATTCTAGAATTTCTGGGAGTTAGTTATACATGTGAGCTCCTGCCTAAGGGGCTGACCTGCTCTTTTCAAAGATGTAAATGAAGGACAGATTCAGTTTCATTGCTTTACACTTTTAACTCAACCTAATTTGTCTATACAAGAGAAATAAACAAAATATCCAGCACCGAGTTTGTACAACAATACCGGGATGGAGTATTCTCAACTTCCTGACAACCATCTTTCCTGCAATGCACTGAGGTCTAGTGGAAAGAAGACTGGGCCTTTGGGTTTGAATCCAACTCTGACATGCTCTATCCCAGGCAGTTTCTTCCCAGTCCACAGCCTGCCCCAGCAACAACCTTTATCTCCCTTCCTAATACAGGAGCCACCTGTACCTATAGAATTTATTAGTCTGAACCAGCCATGTACTGTGTAAATGGGATGTGTACTGGGTCATAACAACATTTACCACTCACTGAGCAATCATATGCCTCTTAGACTTAGACATACCTATGCTCCCTCACATTTATCTTGTCTAACAAGGCATTTGATGAGAGCAGCCTGGTATTCCTGAGTCAGTCCTGACCGCTAGTTGACATTTCAGGCCTAAAACCACACCTCCATGTCACACCCCCTTGGGCTATTTCCTGATGAGCAATAGATACCAAAAGTGCATGTCCCTTTAAGAATGAACCACTCCTTAACCACTCCCTGGTTGTTGTCCTTCATTCTTAAAGAGGACCAAAATGACATCACCATGATAAAGTGAAATTTCAGTGTGTCTGACTGTGGCTGGTCAGACCAAGAGGAGCTCAGAATGCTCTATTGCAGGTTGGCCACAGATAGCCCATGTGAATATTTGGGGTGGTTACTCCAAATTTGCTCATCCTACATTTACTCTGTGCTGTCTCAATTCTGCTTTGCTCAAAGAGCACAGCACCTCTTCTGATGTGAGCCCACCATGCTGAGCGGTCCTGTGCCAGTGTCTCCCATGTTGCACAGTCAAATCCAAAGTTCTTCAGAGAGACCTTGAGAGTGTCCTTGCATCACTTCTTCTGAGCACCATGTGATCGATTGCCCCATGTGAGTTCTCCATAAAATAGTCTTTTTGGCAAGCATAAATTTTACATTCAAACAACACGGCCAGCCCAGGGGAGTTGCACTCTCTGAAGCAGAGTTTGAATGAGCTCGAACAAGGACTTCAGTGTCTGGTACCTTATCCTTCCAGATGATCCTCAGAATCTTCCTAAGACAATTCAAATGGAAACAATTCAATTTCCTGGCATGGAGCTGGTAGACTGTCCATGTTTCACAAGCACACAACAATGAGGTCAGCACAATGGCTCTATAGACCTTCAGTTTGGTAGTCACTCTAATACCTCTTCTCTCTCTACCTTTTCTTTGGAGCCTCCCAAACCCAGAGCTAGCTCTGGCAATGCGGGCATCAACCTCATTGTCAATGTGTACATCCCTGGAAAGTACGCTGCCAAGGTAAGTGAACTTACCCACAGCATCCAAAACTTCTCCATTTGTTGTAACTGATGGTTCAATGTATGGATGGTGTGGTGGTGGCTGATGAAGCGCCTGTGTTTTCTTAGTGTTAATTATTAGGCCAAAATTAGCACAAGCAGCAGAGAATTGATCCATACTTTGTTTATCTCAGCTTCAGAGGCTGCATTGATTGTCCTGTGACAATCACAGGGAGATCTCTCTCTTAGTCATTGCTGGCAAAATTCTTGCTAGAGTCCTCCTTAATGGACTGATCCTTCACCTGGAAGATGGTCATCTACCTGAGAGCCAGTGTGGCTTCAGAAAAGGCTGAGGAACAGTTGATTTGGTGTTTGCTGCCCAACAACTGCAGAAGAAATGCCAGGAGCAGAACGGAGGTCTGTACACAACCTTTGTAGATTCTTTGACCCTGTTAGTCATGAGGCCTTATGGAAAATTATGTCAAAACCTGGTTGCCTGGAGAAGTTCATCAATGGTGTACATCAGTTTCATGATGGCATGTTTGCCCGGGTTCTGGATAGTGGACGAAGCTCTCGTGCCTTCCCAGTCACCAATGGAGTGAAACATGCTTGCTCCCATGTTTTTTAGCATGATATTTTCAGCCATGGTGATAAATGCTTTCAATAAGGATGAACACAGCATCAAAGTCAACTGCCATACTGATGATAAGTTCTCAATTTGAAAAGGCTACAAGCCAAGACCAAAGTGGAGGGAGTGTTGGTGCATGATTTTCTGTTTGCAGATAACTGTACACTCAATAACCACTCCCTAATTCCATCCTGAATCACCTAGTTCATATATTTGGCACATGTTTTACTATAGAATAACCTACATAAACTTTACCTGTACCCCTCTAAGGTTGCAGGTTCCGTAAGAACTCTTGCCTGCTGAAAAGTGTAATCAGTTTTTACCTTGAGCTCAAGAATACTTGAATCCATGAATTCTTCTCCAGACAGCCCATGCAGGGAATTCCAGTCTTGGAGTTCCTGTCCCCCTAACTCTCTAGCACTCATCAGTTGGACCCTGCAAATGTGTATGAGGTCACCTGATTGATGACAGGATAGGGGGTCAAGGGACTCCTGTTTGAGGGAGAGTGTAGAGTTGGACTGGTTTATCAAAGGATTGACACAGAGGGAGATGACCTGGGAACAAATGGAGGGAGGGAGGGCAGGGAGGTCATTGTGAGGACAATCTTCAATCACCCTTGCTGCTAACTAATGCCCATGTCTCCCCTATACTCCACAAACCTTCATGTTGTCCATCCCCTCCTCCTAGGCATCCTCCTCAATCTTTCCTCCCTTCTGTGGCTAAACTCCCTGACACAGGCATCTACCACATGGGCCTCCATTATGGCTCCTCTAACTTTGTCCTTAACTCTCCACATCTGCCATCCCTTTCTTCCCTCAACTGAAGTTTTTCTCTCCAAAGTCCCAACTGGTCTCTTCATGGCCTTTCCCCCAGATCCTCACTTCCCTATTATTGTCAAGAGCACCACCATCTTCCCAGCCACTCAGGCTCAACACCCAAGTGTCATCTTCACTCCTCACTCTGTCCCCTCCCATACACAATCAGCTGTCATCTCCTATCATTTCTGCCTTTATGTGTTCTCTCAACCACCTCTTTCCTCTGGCATTGCCTCAGCCTTGGTGCAGGCCCTCATCACCTCATGCATGGACTAGAGCAGTGCTTTGTTGGTGAGCAGTGCTCTGTTGGTTCTCCTGGTTTCAAATCTCCACCTACACACTCTGACTGGGAAATTAAGAGCACTGGGAACTTTGGGGAGACCAGTTTCAGTTGAATGATGATGGTGGAAGCCAGAACACAGAAAGTTCAGAAAGACTGAATAAAATAGTGGTGGAGGCATTGCCTTCTAAACCACGAAGTGGAACAGAGATATGGGATGATAGCTGAGAGGCATGGATTTTTAGTGAGGGTTTGGGGGAGTATTTCTAGGTGATAGGGAAGTGGCCAATAGACACTGAGGAAGTTAAGAGAAAGAGTGAGAGAGAGGAGACAGAGAGACAGACAGAGAGAGGGGGGCAGAGAGAGAGAGAGAGAGAGAGTAGATATTGAATATTGAATAAACTCATTTCTCTAAGCCAAGCAAAAGTAGAAAACAGAGAACTTGTCCAGATTAGAATATAATAGGAAATGCACCAGCAATGAGAATGAAGGAGGAACAGTGTTCCAGATAAGGAGAGTCAGAGAAAATGCCCAGAGCCTAGAGATGGAGTGCCTGCTTTGTGGAACATCCAGGAGGCCAGTAGTCACTGCCTCAAAGAATATGTGTCAGGAATTAGTGTAGAAAGATTGGAAAAGTAGAAGAGGGGGACATTATGAAGGGCTTTGAATGCCAAAAAAGAATGATGTCCTTGATCCTGGAGGTGCTAGGAAACCCCTGGAGTTTACTGAGGAGGGGAGGTGACACAGACGGTGATTTTAGAAACATCTCCTCAGTGGCTGAATGGAGAATGGACTAGAAAGGGAAGAGACCTGAGGTAGATCGGACCAACCTCAGCCTCACATCAACCCCTGCAAGCTGTTGCAATAGCCTAAGTGTGAGCTCATGAGGGTCTACACCACAGCAGGGGCTGTGTCAGAGGAGAGAAGGGGGTGTATTGGAAAGAGATTGTAAAGTTGAAATTGACACACTTGGCATGGTACTGGATGTGGGGGGTGAGAGATAGTGATGAATCCAGGATGACTTGTGGATTGTGAGTCTGTGG
This sequence comes from Notamacropus eugenii, assembly GCF_028372415.1. Taxonomy (NCBI): domain Eukaryota; kingdom Metazoa; phylum Chordata; class Mammalia; order Diprotodontia; family Macropodidae; genus Notamacropus; species Notamacropus eugenii. The sequence goes on along the minus strand of NC_092876.1, from coordinate 1,523,429 downwards.
GGCTCAGAAGATGGGGTACCCTGTTCAGTCATAGGGAAGGGAGGAGGCAGAGAGGGTTAGAGGGAAATGTAATGATTTCTGGAGGACTTGTGGAGTTGGATTGGCTCAGCAGGAGGTTAAGGTGAGGAGAAGAGAGTGCCTAGTGCGGGGCAGAGAGCCTGGAAGAGTGCTGAATGCACATTGTCAGTGTATAAATCCCTGGAAAGTACGCTGCCAAGGTAAGTGAGCTCATCCACAGCATTCAAAACTTCTCTATATGTTGTAACCAATGGTTCCATGTATGGATGGTGTCGTGGTGGCTGATGGAGCACCTGTGTTTTCTTGGTATTAATTATTAGGCCAAAATGAGCACAGGCAGCAGAGAACTGATCCATACTTTGTTGTATCTCAGTTTCAGAGGCTGCATTGAGTGCACAATCATCTGCAAACAGAAAATCATGCACCAACACTCCCTCCACTTTGCTCTTGGCTTGTATGTAGCCTTTTCAAATTAAAGAACTTATCATCAGTAGTCACTGAATCAAAGAATAGGTGTCAGGAATTAGTGTAAAAAGACTGGAAAGGCAGCTCTGCCAGTGTCCAGTGGGGATTCATGGCTGAGTGGAGGGAGGTGTCCATTGATCAGAAGGACTTTGACCATGAGTCCATAGGAAATACCGTCTCTGCCTGTGAATCAGCCTGTGTGGACCCTTCCTGCTCAGGGCACCAAGGATGGGTGAATGGAGGGGTAGGCTTCCCCTCAAGGGTGACCAAGGGATGGAGATCTCAGATATGCCACAGGCTTAGGGGCAAGACTTTGAGAAAGAACTGTGGCCTCCAGAAGAGCTAGAATGGGGGGTGGGAAGGTCTCACTGCCCTAATAGGGTACAAGACGGGGTCCAGTGTGGATGAACCCAGTGCCTGAAGGAGGAGTCAGTGCAGCCAATCTGCTTTCTAGCAGCCAGTCTGCTAGGTGCTTTACAAATATCTCACTACAGCCTCACAAGGACCTTGCAAGATAAATGCTCATATGATTTTACAGCCATGGAAACTGAGGCAAAGGTCCAGTGATTTGCCCAGGATCATGTTGCTATTAAGTGCCTGAGGCCAGACTTGAACTCAGGTCTTCGCAAATCCAAGCCCAGTAGTCTCCCCACTGTACCACCCTACCTTGGCTAGACCCCTACCTGCTCAGGAGCTTTCTGTCCCAGAAACCCCAGGAGGCCCACCTAGTGAGGGGTTCATTGAAGGGCCACCAGGTAACACAATAGTGCTGGCTACAACTAGACCAGGGCCAGAGGATTCCTGCAGGTCAGACAATCAGGCCCAAACTGCACAAAAGCAGTCCCCTAGGTGCCAGGTCTGTCTTCCTGACAGGGATCCAAAGAAAGGCAAAGAGCCAAAGTTAAGGACAAATCATTCCCAGCCCTGAAGGAGCTCACAGCCTCAGTCAAGCAGCAGCTATTGATGGGCTAGACTGAGACCTTCTCAGATTAAGGAAGGGCCTCTAGAAGAAAGGCTCAGGGACAGGTAGAAGGCAGAACTTGGGCAGGGCCTTGAAGGCCAGATCAGACTTAGGAGGGAAGAGCAGACAGTCCAGGCAGAGGGTAAGCACCCGAGCCAGCCTGGCTGGGTCAGGAGATGACAAGGGGGCCAGCTGGGCTGGAGGGCAAAGGGCATGGAAATGAGGTGGGAGGATTAAGGGCAAGGGGGGTAGGATGGAAGAGAGCCTGGGAAAAGGCCCTGCTGAATTCCAGTCACCTTCTCCTAGGATTCAAAGCTGTCCCCTCCATAATCCACCCCTCAGAGAAAGGTCAGCACCTTCTCTGCTGACAACCTTCAGTCCCTGATTATTGCCCCAATACTACCTCCTCAGCCTGGCATTCATAGCCCTCCAAACTGCCCTAGCCTCATTTCATGCTACTAACCAGGCCAACTGTTTCTTGGTTGTAGTTTCTCATATCCCACATTTACTGCCTCCTTGCCTGTGTCTCCTCTGACCCCCATGCCTGGAATAGGCCAGCTGATCCCTTCTGGCCCTGAGGAATCCCAGGGAGCAGCTTGGAGACTGCCCCCTCTGGGCAACCCCTCTGGTTCCCTCAGCCCTTGGCAGGATTTGGGTCTGCCTCTCCTCCAATTCCCTCCTCCCTTATCCTTGAGCCTTAGGCTGGATGGGAAGCTCCCAGAAGACAGGGACTGTGGGCCTCGAGCCTTTGACTCCCCATCACCCATCACTGAGCCTGGTACCTAGCAGAGGTTTAATGGATGAGGATGATGTTGTGAATCTTGTTGGGGAACTGAGGCCCCCAGAAGAAGCCAGGGCCTCCTTTCCTCTGAAGTCAGGGTTGACCCTCAGCTATGTCCTCCCAGGACCCTCTCTGGAGGCCTTGGGCTCCAGGACATTGCTTGTCATGAGGACAGGAGGTGCGACAGTGGGGGGTGTCAAGTGAGGAGAGCCTAGGGGAGAGTAGAGAGTGGGGCAGACCCAGCCACAGCAGGGAAAGACCCCACAGGGCCTGGGGCTCCACAGAAAAGGCCCAGGTTCAGACCAATGAGCTCAGAGCAGGAGAGCCTACCTGGAAGGACTCACCAGGGCTGAGGGCAGCCTGAGGATTCTCCATCAAACATTGCAGGCCAGGCACCTCAGGCTTCCTCATCTAGGTTTTTGCCTCTCTGGGCTGGAAAGTTCTGAGCCTCAGGCCCTGAAGATCCTGCCTTTATCCCAGTCCTCAGTTCTGCCCAGCCCCACCCTGAGTCTGCTGGGCTCAGTTCCAGGTGCTGGGAGTTCCCTTGATTCAGGACTGGTTTGCAGCCTTTGAGGAAGGAACCCTGGGATGAAGGGCACACACCTTTAGAAGGTTTTCCTTTCTCTGTCTATGTGACACAGGGTTCTGGCCCAGAATGGAAGAGGGTTGGGTTTTTGCTTTTTCCTTTTTGCATGTGACTATGAATTGGGGGAGACAATTTGGATGCCTGCATGAGGGGCAGGATTGGTAGAAGAATCTTTGCAGATGATACAAATTCTCCTTTCTTGGAGAGAGTCACTCAGGGTGACAGGCCCTCTTTTTTCACTGACTCCAGCAAGGGAGAAAGGAGATCCCTTGCAGACATGTAGGGGAAGCTGGCTCCCCAGGATATCCCTGATTTCCATGGGCATCCCTGAGGACTTGTGGGAATTTCCCCCTGCATGACAGGGAAGGCCTGGTTCTAGGTTGACCTCAGAGAGCTTGTTCCCATTTGGGAACCATTTTCTCTGTATCCAGATCTGCATGGCTTCTCTGAGTTTGGGGGGATCCTGCTCAAGCAAAGGGACAATGTGAACCTCCCTCCCAAGACTGGCCTCTCCCAAAGGCATCTATGACTTTCCCCTGAAATCAGAGGCAACTTTGTCCTGACCTCCAGCAGCTCATTCTGTGCCTTATGGGCCCTTGGTCTGAGGGAACAGTCTTAGTGTGGTGAGAACCTTGGCTCCTCCCTTTAGAGCTAACTTCTCTGAGCATGCCAGGTGAGCCTCAAAGGTTCTGTGCTGAGGCTTATTGTTACAACCACCTGGCTCCAATCAGGAGGGGGCAGAGTTGAAGGGGCCTGCCACTGGTCTTCATCACTCTTCTGAATTGGTGGTTCTGACTTGCCTCCACTTCCCAATCTGCACAACTGGGGCTGATCAGTCCTTGGATCTGCCATCTCCTTGCTCTTTGCTTGAATAGTTACAGATTCCTGTACAAAGTTCTGGCCTTCCTACCCCATGTTATTTCTGTCTACTGAAGCCTGTGCCCTCTCATGATATGAGGATGAACTAGATCTGCAAAGGGGAGAAGTGATGAAGATATCAACGGCTCTAATTCATAATTTGGTGACAAAACTTACAGTGAGAAGAACAGGAAGCCCAAACTCTGTCTTCCTGGTGGTTAGGATCCACGGGCTTGGCTTCCAAATGTGTTCTACTGGGTAAAAATCTATGTAAATGACTGGAGAATCTTATCAGTCTTGGACTTTCTGCTCTTTTGTTCATGAAAACAAAGGCCAGACAGAGATCTTTCTCAGCTCCCAAGGAGGTTACTCCTCCCCCACATCATGCCCAAGGCAAGCTTCATATTTCTGACCAACAGAAAATACTTCCCTGTCCAAAAGGCTAGGTCACTCTCTCCAACAAGTACAGTCTCCAGGAGAGAGGGGGGATTTAGCTGAGAGTATAGAAGTGGTGAGACCCAGATAGAGAGGGTAGGCATGCCCTAGGTTTGGTCTACCAAATGCTGCTTTCTGGAAGTCCTTTGGGGAGACCATGGACAGTATTTCTCTCTGGTGCACGTTTCAAACACCTTCAGCAGGTTCCTCTCTTGGATGTCTAGGTTACCACGTCCCTGTTTTTGCATTGTTGTCCTTGGGGAATGTTCTGGATACATTTGTGCTGTTGGTTTGGCCTCTCGTATTACAGGGTCAGTAGAGCCAAGGGGAGTCAAATCCCTTGTTCTTTCCCTTCCCTTTCTGCCAGGCCAAGGGTCTGCCTCCTGAAGGTGCTCCTGAGCTTGGGGTCCTCCAGGGCCTGGCTGTTCTTTCCCTCCCCTTTCTGCCAGGCCAAGAGTCTGCCTCCTGAAGGTGCTCCTGAGCTTGGGGTCCTCCAGGGACTGGCTGAACTAGTTCTGAAATTCCTGACATTATTTAAAGGCCTGAAGATGGAGGTAATGTGTTTGATCAGTCAATTGACTTTGTCCCTTCTTTTTTCAAATCAATTTTATTGAAAGATGCAGTAGAAAAATCAACTGTCAACTCATAATTCAATGAAGAAAGCAGCTTTTTGACAAGAGAGAAACAAAACAAAGTTAAGTAAGATTCCTTGTAATGATTGAGCATTAGAGGCTTAGGGCCAGTCAATTTCTTTTCTTTTTAAGAATTTTATATGTATTTACAGGCATCATCATCTGCCCCTGTCATGATTCCCTCCTCCCACTGAGTAAAAACTAAAATACCTGCACAAATAAAACCCTCATCATACACACACAGAGTCTGGCAAAGCCAACTCCCACCCTGGCTCTGTCTGTGAAGGGCTGCCTTTCTCTGCTAACACTGAGGCAAGAAGGGAGCAGCTTGTTTGAACCTTGGTCCTGGGACTCCTGCTTTCTCACTGCCGGATCACAGATCGAAATCGTTCACAGACTTTTTCATCCATAATGTCATCGTTGTTACAATTCGCCTTCCAAGTCTGCTCACTTTCTTCTACAAAGCTTCCCTCTGAAGCTGGCTAGTCCACCATTCCTTATGGTATTAGAACATTTCATTTGGTGAGTCACCAAATAGTTCCTAAGCATCTACTATGAAGCCAGGCCAAAAGAGGTGAAAAAGCAATCCTAGCCTTTAATGTGCTCATGGTCTAAGAGGGAGACAACATGTCAAAGACTAGGTCAGCAATCCTACAAACAAGACATATACAATGTAAAATGCATGGGAGGCAACCCATGAAGATGGTAAGCAACCTTTGATTGATGGAGCATTATACCTGAGGAAAGGCAGGGAGGTTCTTTGGGTTGAAGTGTATATTCTATGGGTAGAACCAAGTTAGAAGGTTAGAAAGGTAGGGAGGGATTTAGAAGGCAGAGTATTTTATATCTTATCCTAAAGGCAGCAGGGAGCCAGTGGAGTTCAATGAAGAGGGGAGTAGATGGTCCCACCAACACTTTAGGATGATTCATTTGACAGCTGAGTGGAGGATGGACTATGTGGAGAGATATGAAACATCAAAACCAATGAGAAGGTTATTCCTCAAATTTTATTTTGTTTTGCATTGCACATTCTCTCCCTCCCTCCAAGTCCTCCTTCACCCATTGAGAAGGCGAAATGCAAGAGTTCTTACATATATGGACTCATTCAAATCTTGAGAAGACTATCCCAGTCATGGAGACATGAGGTGACATGATGAGGGCCCCACCAGGGCTGGGGCAGAGTCAGAGGAAGCCCTACCCCATCATTTCCATGATGGCTGCTTTAGAGGACAGTGGACACCTGGAATGGCAGTTCATGGATCAAAGGGGCACAATTTGAGGGGAATCCCCTACCCATGGCTCACAGAATTCAGGCCCTCAGTGTTTCCTTTCTTTCTTGGAAGCAAAAAGACTTGCCCATGAGTTGCAGTTGCTAAGGATTCCAGTCACAGCCCTTGCTCTCTTGGGTAGCCTTCTTGGAGATAGGATTCCATTGAAGACTTCTTAGCACGGAATATGGAGGTGAAGGTTACCAACTTTGCCTCATGCACCAGGGCTATGACTTCTTATTAATTAGGGAAGTTGAGGAAATCCTGTCTCTCTTCCCAGAATGGAAAGACTATTTTGTGGCCATCGGCACTTCCTCATGTTTTGCAGAGTTGGGGATCATCTTTCTACTTGGAGTGTCCTGTACTGAGCTGTCCTTGGTATTTCTCTTAAGTAATAAGCAAGCCAAGGACCCCGAAGAGGAGGCAACAGTTAAAATGAGCAGATAGGTATTTATATGTGCAGCTTCAGTTTGGGAAGTTTACTATAACATGGGCTCATATGCTGTCTCATGGCCAAATGGGAAACAGCAACACTTGCATGACTTGAGGGAAAGGTTTTCCTTTAAAGTTTCCTGGGAAGCTGTTTTCTCTACCCTGGGATTGAAAGAAAGGAAAGATTTCTCTAACTTCTCCACACAGAGGGGCAGCAGAGGTAACTCTTTTTCTTAGATTAGCCCCTGAGACATTGCTGCTTCCCAAGTGGGTTTATTTAGCAGGTTTTCTGTGTCTTTTCTGTGGTTTTTGGTTCTGTCTTTTTGTGTGTTTGAAGGATATTTGTTGCTAATGGGATCTAAGAACAGGAAGAGCAGCACAGGAAAAGACTCCCTAAAAGATCATCCAGCTGAGCCAGGGAAAACAGAAACCAAAAAGCAATCAGTTCATTTAAAAAGTTCTCCCTTTGTTTAGTGGGGATATTGTGTGTTTCATGAGAAGTCCCATTTGAGACCCTCTGATCTCTCCACCTGCAAAAGTAACTTCCCCAGGTCTGATGAGCAGTAATAGATCATTTTAATGCTATGTTTAAAGGCTACAGTCTGACTTGGGAAGATGAAACCCACTGACTTGTGATTCTTCTCTACCCAAGTGGAAGAAAACAGCCATGGAAGCCATCAGTACATCAGCTCTAGTAGATGGGTCAGCCCCCAACCTTAGTGGTCTCTCCAGCTATCCCTTTTAGGACCCCCAATGCCCCTCAACATCCTGCTGATCATAGCAGATTGCAGCAGACCAACCTTTGCTAGAGGGTATGAATTTGTGTAGTGAGTTCAGCCAACTATAAGGAGTCTCAGGAGACAGTGCAAGAAGAGGGTGAAAATCCTTATCATGTCTCTGCTAGACTGCTGAAAAGTGCCAAGCCATGTGCTGGATTCGACCCAATTGACTCTGGAGATGCATGTCATCATTTGGACACATTTTGTTCATCGATCCCTTCCAGACACATAAGAACATTTCTGTAAGAGATATCCTGGTTCGCATAATGTGCCCCTTGAACACATTAAATATATCCCTTTATACACTTTGTATGAAGATAAGGAAAGACAGGAGAGAGGACAAGAGAAAAGGGAGGGACAGGGATTGGAGAAAGATCAGGGGGTCGTGAGAGTCCAGGAAATCTCAGCCTAGGTTATCCCAGGTCTCTTACCTGCTGTCTCAGGGGCTCTCACCAAGCCAATGTGGCAGGCGATGTCTACATCTCAAAATCCACATAAGTGTTTTGCTGAGGGAAAAGTGATCATATTGCCCAACAGTGTAGAAAGAAAGGATGTGACCCCACAACTAAGAAAGGAAATAATGGTAATAGGTCCCTGAAGGAGCAGTAATGTGTGAAGGGAGCAGGGAACAGCTGAGGATCTCAAAGACAGATATTTCCCAGCCCCCAGATGCTCATCCCTACTTCTCTCCCAGTGCTCCCTTCTTCTCCCTCCCTGTTTCCCCACCAATATTAGAGGCTTCAGAAGCTGCTCTGGTTCCTCAGATCTACAACTTGAACTTCTCTGTTGAGACCCAGATCCCTGTGTGGTCTGTCCCTGCTGTTGTTGAGTCTGCCCCACTGTCCTCTTGCCCTATGAGTGCCTCACTTGTCCCCCATCCTCAGAAGGGTCCCTCCTTGTATCCCGATAAAATCCAATATCCTGGAGCTTGTGGACTTGAGGGTCTTCAAGCCAAGCCTAGATGATTGCTGACTGACTATGTTAATTTGTCCTTCAAGCAGGCTTTGGACCTAGAGCTTCAAAAAACTGTAGCATGAAAGCAGCCACACCCTATCTAGACTGATGGGCTAAACCAGATTGAGGATGACAGTGCTTAAAGCCATCAGTGAGTAAGGGGCTGTCTACTCCAAGCATGTGAACACTTGCCCTGGTGGAACAGACAAAGAATACTCTATCCACATGACCATGAAGGTGGTTGAGACAGGTGCTATGGTGTGCTTAGAGCTTGATTGGACAATAAAGACACCAAAGTTATACAAGGCATCCTGAGCCATCACCAGTCATGACCTTTGAACTGCCACTGGACTTCAAGGACTCTGGAAGAGAGAGTGGTGCTGACTTTGTGCAACTCTGCCCCACTTAAATCTACTTCAGAGGCAAACCAAGGATGAACTACAGGAGTGGAGGACAATAAAGTGCCTTCCACCTGGAAAAAGCTGTGACCATATAATTCCAAAAGGAATTTACTAGAATTTATCAGGTTTAATAGTTGAAATAAGTTTAGAAGGCAGGTATGTGTACAGAAGACTGGTGCTCTGTGGATTACTTAGACAACAAAGTGCTTCCTGATCTTCATGTGCCCACACACAAGGCATGACAGAGAGTTTAGGAGAACTTCCAACAAAGGTGTCACCCAGCCCCTGTTGGAGGTTCATGAAGGGACAACAGAAATCACATGTATCCCAGTGTGTGCAATAGTCCACACCTGGAGTCACCCAAATGGAGATTACCAACCAAATGGTGAGTACTTTATTGTTCTAGGAAAGCAAAGCAAAGGAAAGTCATTCTGTCCCCTCTTGTGGATTGCAGTGCCCAAAACATCATCTTCTTCTCCAAATCAACCCCCTCCCCATTATAGGGAAGAGCAATAAACATGGTGCTGCCCCCTCCTATGTGGTGGAATCCAATTTCTTTAGCCTCTTGACATCCAAGTTAGCAGGTTCATTGTATGTCAGCTATCCCTTAGGACAGCTACATCCCAGAGCTCAGCATCACTCACGACTCTGCCACCTCCTTTGTCTTGAGAGCTATAATTTCACTGATCACCTTGTCAGCCGTGTTCACTATCAATCCATAACTACCCACAATAGTGTGGATTCAAACTTGTCTCTGCCTACACAGCCCTCTGCAGAAATTCCACCCAATGTGCAGATAGTCTTTTGTCATTGTGTGGATATCAGCAGATGGTACATTCTTTCCAGAAGTAGTTCCTTTGTTGTTATGACTTGGCCTTCCCTCTTGTACAGTTATGCTAAAGATGGATAATTTAAGTAAGAAGAGCAAGAAGGAGAAAATTTTAGAACATGAATTGAATATTTACTTTCTAAAATATATAGCAACAGCTCAAATTTTCTCATTAAAATAAAGCTTGTGGAATGCTTCAAGATACAAAAAGCATCCTGATTTCTATTTTAAAGAATCATTGAAGGGTAAATTTTATAGAAAACTAGTTTTAAAAGAAGGGATGGTTCTAAAAAATTTCTACTTCAAGGCAGAAATTGCAATTCTATTTAGTATTGGGATACAGTGACATTCAATCTGGAAAACATTTTCTAGTGTGAAATTTATAAAGATTAAAATAAATATCAACTTGTATAAAATTAGCATTAAAAGACAGAGAAATAAATATTAGTGAAAACAATCAATGTGAGTGATTTTGAAATCTTTTATTAAATCTAAAATGAGTTAAAGAATGAAATGAAAAATGCAGTCCATTATTATGTTGCTTCCAGGAGACCCATTCAGTCCCAGTAATATAGACCAATTAAACTAGGTGTAGGTGAAGGTTTTTCTTAGTGTGGATTTTGTGATGTTGAAAAAGGCATATATGTTGCACTACATGCTTCTCACAAGAAAAACTCATATAAAATATTGACTAAATTTGGTTTCTTTGATGATTGTCATGTATTGGAAACTTAGAGAGCCTGTGATTTGGAAAAAGAGGTGAGTGGTAACTGAAGGCTTTTCTACATCAGTACATTTCTAAGAGTTCTCACCTGTATGAATTCTCTGATGGGCTAGGAGATGGGAATTCTGATAGAAGACTTTTCTACATTCATCACACTTACCAGGTTTCTCACCAGTATGAATTCTCCGATGAAGAAGGAGGTTTGATCTATTGATAAAGGTTTTTCCACAGTGATTACTTTAATAAGGTTTCTCTCCAGTATGAGTCCTCTGATGTACAGTAAGTATTGACCTCTGATTGAAGCTTTCCCCACATTTGTCACATTTATAACTTCTCTCCAGTGTGAATTATCTGATGTATAAGGAGTCTTGAGCTATTTATAAAAGCTTTCCCACAGTGATTACATTTATAAGGCTTCTGTCCAGTGTGAGTCCTCTGATGTGCAGTAAATGTTGAAGGATGACTGAAGCCTTTCCCACATTCTTCACATTTATATGGTTTCTCTCTAGTATGAGTCCTCTGATGGATAGTAAGATTTGAACTCTTGCTAAAGTCTTTCCCACATTCTTCACATTTATATGGTTTCTCTCCAGTATGAGTCCTTTGATGGACAGTAAGATTTGACCTTTGACTGAAGGCATTCCCACATTCATCACATTTATATGGTTTCTCACGAGTATGCGTCCTCTTATGTACGAAAAGTGTTGACCGATGCCTGAAGAATGTCCCACAATCATTGCACTTATAAGGTTTTTCTCCAGTGTGAACAACCTGATGTGCCATAAGTGTTGATCCTTGACTGAATTCTTTTTCACATTTATCACATCTATATGGTTTCTCACCAGTATGAGTCCTCTGGTGTACAGTAAGTGTTGACCTCTGACTGAAGCTTTTCCCACATTCTTCACATTTATAAGGTTTCTCTCCAGTGTGAATCCTCAGATGTCTCATAAGATTTGATGTCGTATTGAATTCTCTCCCACATTTATCACATTTATATGGTTTTTCACCACTGTGAGTCCTTTGATGTACGGTAAGTGTTGAATGTTGACTGAAGCCTTTCCCACATTCTTCACATTTATACAGTTTCTCTCCACTGTGAATCACCTGATGTAAAATAAGTTTTGAGCTGCTAATAAAAGCTTTCCCACAATCATTGCATTTATAAGGTTTGTTTCCAGTATGAATCCTCTGATGTGCAGTAAGGTTTGAACTCTTGCTGAATTCTTTCCCACATTCATCACATTTATAAGGTTTCTCACCAGTACGAGTCCTCTGATGTACAGTAAGTGTTGAATGCTGACTGAAGTCTTTCCCACAATCATTGCATTCATAAGGTTTTTCTCTAGGTTGAGTTCTCTGACACAACATGAGTTCTGAGCTTTTCCCATAAACTTCCCTTCCCTGGGGGCACAGAGAAAGTTTCTCTCCAGTATACATTTTTGGTATTTTACTAAACTGAGTGAAGATAAAATGATTCAGATGTGAAGCCTGGTCTCCCAGATGGTTCCACAACTTCTCCTCACACAATTTCTATTTCTCCATAAACTGAGTCACAGAAAAGAGTCTTTGTGTTTCTCACTTCCTCAGAAATGTCCCAATGTGGAGGTGACTGCACAGTCTCAGGTCTAGATTCCCAGTCTGAAAGAGATGAAAGAAATGTGTAAGCTTCCCTATGACTGCTAAAAAGGGAATGGTAGCTATTGTAATGGGAATGAAGTCAGATACCTAGTCATACTGACAATGGACATAAAGGGAAAAGTCTCGAGTTCTCTCAAGCATAGCCCTGAACTTAAAGAGTCATTCGGTATGGTTCCCACTGTCTCCTCAGCTAGATAGTACTGGTTCAACTGCACATTGTGCCAGTGGAATGCCCTCTCTGCCCTTATATTTCCTCATCTGCTATTGAAGATAATGTCCCATACATCTAGAGGAGTGAAGTGGTGAAGGAGAAATATTAATGGACCTAGACTCAGGCAGATTTGAGTTCAAATCCAGTCTCAGGTACCTCATAGCTGGGGGACCCTGAGTAAGTCACTTCCCCTCTGCCTGGCTCATTTTCCTCAGTTGTAAAATGGGAACCCAGCCAACAGGGTTGTTGTGAGGATGAAATGAGATAATTCAGTAAAGGGTTTAGCTCAGAGTCTGGTATATAATAAGCACTAAATGAAAGCTTGTTAGCCTTATTTTGTTTATTTACTGATCCATTTATCTATTTTTATTTTATCTGTACATCGGCTGCTCTGAAGCATCTAGATTGTCCCAATAGGCATGTACCATGGTCGATAAAATTCAAAGTCCTGCCTAAATATAAATAATCAATGCACAAACATCTATTAAGTGCTTGCTGTGTACCATGTACTCTGCTAAATGCTAGAGATACCAAAACAGGCAGAAAATAATCCCTCCCCTCCAGAAGCTCAGAATGTAATGAGGAAGCAACATGAAAACCAATGTGTGCCATGTAACCTTCAAACAGGACTGCCCCCTCTGGGCAGTTCCTCTGGTCCCCTCAGCCCTTGGCAGGGTTAGGGCCTGTCTCTCCTCCAATTCCCTCTTCCCTTATCCCTCTGCCTTGGGGTGGATTGGAGGCTCCCAGAAGACAGGTATTGTGGGCCTCAGGCCTCTGAATCCCCATCACCCTCTGCTGGGCCTGGTACCTAGCACAGCTTTAATGGATGAGGGTGATGTTGTGAATCTTGTTGAGGAACTGAGTCCCCCAGAAGAAGCCAGGGCCTCCTTTCCTCTTAAGTCAGGGGTGACCTGCAGGTACATCCTTCGAGGACCCTCTCTGGAGGCCTTGGACTTCAGGACATTTCTTGTTATCTAGACAAGAGGGGGGATCCTTTGAGGGCTGGTGGGGAGGCGTCAAGTGAGGAGGACCTAGGGGAGAGTAGAAAGTGGGGTAGACTCAGCCACAGTAGGGACAGACCCTACAGGGCCTAGGGCTCCATAGAGAAGGCCCAAGTTCAGAACAATGTGGCCAGAGCAGAAGTCCATACCTGGAAGGACTCACCATGGCTGAGATAGCCTGAAGATTCTCCATCAAACCTGGCAGGCCAGGGACCTCTGATCTTCTGATCTCCTGATCTAGGCTCTCACCTCTCTGGGCTGGGAAGCTCTGGGCTTCAGCCTCTGAAGTTCCTGCCTTTATCCCAGTCCTCAGCTCTGCCCAGCCCCACCCTGAGCCTCCTGGGCTCAGCTTCAGGTGCTGGGAATTCCCCTGATTCAGGGCTGGATTACACCTTTTGAGGAAGGAGCCCTGGGGTGAAGGGCACACATTCTTAGCAGATTTTCATTTCTTTGTCTATGTGAGACAGAGCCCTGGCCCAGAATGGAGTATGTTTGGTTTTGTTTTTGCATGTGGCTAATGGTGGAGATAATGCTGATGTGTGCCTGCATGAAGGTCAGAATTGATAAAAAAGAATCTTTGGAAAAGACTCTTCATTCTTTCTTGGAGTCACTCAGGGTGGTAGACTCTCTTTTCTACTGACTGCAGACATACAGGGGAAGCTGGGTCCTCTGGATATCCTTGGTTTCCATTGGCTTTCCTAAAGACTTGTGGGAATTTTCCCCTGGATGACATGGAAGGGATGGCTCTTGGTTGAGCTCAGAGAGCTTGCTCCAATTGGGAGCCAATTTCTCTACACTTTAATGTGCATAACTAGTCAGATTTTCCTTGGCTCTCACTTGAATACATGGGTCTCCTCAATATTAACTATGGGAAATGACCTTTTTGCAGCTATGCTTTCTTGGGCAGTGGTCAAATGGTTGAGTGTAATCTATGGTCAGGTCTTTGCCTGAGAGTGGCCAGGAGTGAGGGCTTTTGGGGTTACACCCCAAGACCCCAGACCAGCACCATTTAGAGAGTGTGTAACTTTAGTCCTGGAGAAAGTACAGAACACATTGACCAGCTAGCCTGGAGCCTTTCTCTTATCCCTTCAAGACAGGTTTCACAGTCTTCTTTGGAGTGGGAGGACTTGGCAGAGATAGCTCCCTTTCTACCCAGGGGATGCAGTTAGACAATTCATGCAGAGTTCTGTGTACAAGAGCAGTCCTTACACACCTTTCACCTTCTTTGGGAAGGGACATGGAAGGAACGCTCCTTATAGGGAGCTCTAGTCTCCCCAGACTCTATGTGCTATGCCTATAATCCCTGAAAGTGGGAGGTTCATGGAAACCAGCCCTGGCAAGAGAAGGGGGTGAGGGCAGATCTTGTGTCTGTGGAAGGAAACCATCCTGAGACCAAGAGCTGTCCAAGGAGGGCAGAGGTTGCTTGGAGGTGAGGGAGGGAAGTCTGCCTCCAGGGAGGCTAGGATCTCAGAAGTGAATGACCCCTGGTAGGGGATGTTGCACAGAATCAGTGTTAGGGGTAAGGGATTCCTTCTCCTTCTGATCTCAGGATTCTCTTCAAATCAGGCCCTTGGGGTAGAATTCTATCTCTTAGGGTGTGCATGTGTGTCTGTCACATGGCTCTATATTGATACCATGTGTATTCCCTGTTCCCTGTCCCTGTTGACTTAACGAGTCACATAGCTATGTTTCTGAGGTTGGATTTCAACCCACATCTAGGTCACTCCCCACTGCTCTATCCAGCTACCTCCCAATCAATCCCAAGAAAGCCCCTTAGCTAGTCTATCCTACTTTACTCTCTAGGCCAGGAGGTGCCACATGTGGCCCCAACACTCCCAAGTGTTCAATGAAGCAGACTGAAGTGTAATCAGGAAATTATTAACAGAATACATGTGGGTGTGGGATAACACAGAATACATGTGGGATCCTTCTGTCCCATTAGTGGCCTGATGCTCAGCCCTCTCTCCTGGAGCTCTGGTCAGGATGAAAGCAGCACCAGCTGGGACTGATATTCTCCCAAAAGTGATCCTCCTTGCTTCTAATATGTGCTACACATGTACAATCATATGCAACCTATGTCCACATCAGACATTGTCACATCAGAACACGTCAGAACAAAAGAGGAAAACCATGAGAAAGAAAAGACACCAGTCATCTGCTTCCATCTGCATCCAGCCCCCACAGCTCTTCCTCTGGATGTGGGTAGCTTCTTCCATCATGAGTCCTTTGGAATCTTCTTAGATCACTGTATAGCTGAGAAGAGCTCAGCCTTTCAAAGCTGGTCATCACACCATCTCAGTATTACTGAATACCACACGCTGTTTTCAGGAAGCAGTCATGTTCCCAACACTTCCTTCATGTCCTTCGCAGACCCCGTCCACCTCCCCTGGCTGGCACATGGATGCCCTTTTCTCTGTCTTCTCCTCCTCCTTGCCATAGATCCTGTTATGGCACTCTGAAGCATCCTCAACTCTGCCATTATTTCTGGATGGGAGGCTGATTGGTAGAAGGGGAAGGGAACAAGCAACTATTAAGCACCTGTTGTTTACCAGCCCCTGTGCTGAGCTCTTTACAGAAATGTTCTCATCTGATCCTCACCACAGCCCTGGGAGGTGGGGATGTCATCTCCATTTTCATGTAGAGGAAACTGAGGGAGACAGAGGTCACGTGACTGGCTTGGGGTCCCTTTGTTCTCCTTTGTTCTCTTCAAGGTCTTTTTCCAGTTTCCTCTGGGTTGCTTCAGGCCCCTCAGTTCCTCAGGCTAGTTCTGGCTTCCAGACTAGTGACAGAAAGAAGGACGAGGCCAGCCCCACCTCAGTTTCCTGAGGGAAACGACTGGGAGGACTTGAGAGGAGCTGGCAGTCTCCATCATGTTTGTGTCCCCAGCTTGTTACTCTGGAGACTTTGGGGAGTCCCTGCTGGGTGAGACAGAACTGCTCTCTCTGTGTCTCTGTCTGTGTCTGTCTGTCTGTCTGTCTCTGTGTCTCTCTGTCTGTCTCAGTCTCTCTCTGTGTCTGTCTGTCTGTCTCTGTGTCTCTCTGTGTCTGTCTGTCTGTCTCTGTCTCTCTGTGTCTGTCTGTCTGTCTCTTTCTGTGTCTGTCTGTCTCTGTGTCTGTCTCTGTGTCTCTCTGTATCTGTCTGTGTCTGTCTGTCTGTCTCACGCTCTCTTTGTGTCTCTGTGTCTCTCTCTGTGTCTCTCTGTGTCTCTCTGCCTGTCTGTCTCAGTCTCTCTCTGTGTCTCTCTGTCTCCGTGTCTCTCTGCGTCTGTCTGTCTGTCTCTGTGTCTCTCTGTATCTGTCTGTGTCTATCTGTCTCTGTGTCTCTGTCTGTCTGTCTCTGTGTCTCTCTGCCTGTCTGTCTCAGTCTCTCTCTGTGTCTGTCTGTCTGTCTCTGTGTCTCTCTGTCTGTCTCTGTGTCTCTCTGCGTCTGTCTGTCTGTCTCTGTCTCTCTCTGTCTGTCTGTCTCTGTGTCTCTCTGTATCTGTCTGTCTGTCTCACTCTCTCTCTGTGTCTCTGTGTCTGTTTCCCTCTCCCCCTCCCTCCCTCCCTCCCCCTCCCCCTCCCTCCCTCTCTCTCTCTCCCTCTGTTCCCTTCCCCTCCCCCTCCCTTTCCCCCTCCCTCTCTGTCTGTCTCCCCCCCTCCCCTCGAGAAATCCGACTGGTTTGCTCCTTTCTGATTGGTGCAGACGTGTCAGGTGTCACATCCCTGGGCCTTGGACATGCGCAGTAGACGGCCAAAGGAAGGGAAGGCAAGCTCTTGGAGGATTCTGGGAAGTGTAGTCGAAGTTTTGTCACCGGGGCTGGGAGTGCGCGCGCAGTCTCGTCCGCCATAGCAGTCCTTCTCCGCCCTGTAGGCCTCCATGCTTCCGCGGGCGTCCGTTTTCCCGCGCCCCCGGGGAGGCGCCTTCGCGGGGAAACGTGCGGCGGACGCCCACACCCAGTCCCTTCTACGGTGCCCGAGGCAGGAAAGGGGCGGGGACTAGTGACGTCAGAAGAGCTGGTCTTCAGTGTCCCCGAGGCGCCGCTGGCCTGGTGACGTCACTTGTTGCTAGGGCCTCTGGGCACAGGCAGAGAGGGGAAGGGAAGGAGGAGGGCCGGGAATGGTGACGTCACAAGAGCTGGTCTTCAGTGTCCCGGAGGCTGTGCTGGCCTGGTGACGTCACTTGTTGCTAGGGCCTTTGGGCACAGGCAGAGAGGGGAAGGGAAGGAGGAGGGGGCGGGGTGGTGACGTCACCCGTTGCTGGGGCCCCAGGAAGAAGCTGTGATGGGTCTCCTAGGGTCTCCAGTAGCTGGGCATTTAGGGTTGGGAATCCCAGGATGGGATAGAATGACGAGCTGGCTCCGGGGTTCCTTTGGGCCTCAGTCAGTGGGCTCTTGGAAGCCTGGAGGACCCCTCCCCCTGCCCTAGGAATGTTCCTAGAGGAACCCTCTACTTTGGCTGCTGACTAGGGGGCCTCTTGAACCTCAGGCTCCTCTTCTGGCCCAGGAGACAGTGATTGGGGGGCGGTTCTCTAGTCAGCTCGAGGGTCCCCGGCTCCCTTAGGTGCCCGAGGGTGCCATGGCACGGATCCCTGGCACTGAGCTGTGGAATGGGGCCCCCACTCCCCCCTGCTG
This sequence comes from Notamacropus eugenii, assembly GCF_028372415.1. Taxonomy (NCBI): domain Eukaryota; kingdom Metazoa; phylum Chordata; class Mammalia; order Diprotodontia; family Macropodidae; genus Notamacropus; species Notamacropus eugenii. The sequence goes on along the minus strand of NC_092876.1, from coordinate 1,505,841 downwards.
ACCCCCCCTCCTGCCTACAGCAGCCACCCTTGAAGGGACAGTCCCACAGGCCCCAGGCTGGGCCACCACCCGAGGAAGCCCTAGGACCCTAGGACTGCTGGGGAGATTGGCCAGCCCCAGTGAACTCGCACTCAAGACAGCCTAGCCCTGGTGACCTGCATGCTTGAGGAGGGAGGTAAGAAGAGGAATTGGAGGCAGGGGAGCGAGGTGGAATCATTGTGGCAGGTTCTTTCCTCTGCCTGAGCCTCAATTTCCCCTTCTGCAAAATGAAGGGCCCTGAGCTATCACACATCATGGAGTGGAATGCAGAAGCAGGTCTTTAGCATTTATTGGGGAGTAAGTATGGGGTGAAGGGCTGGGGATTCAGAAAAAGCAAGACCATTCCTGCAGCTCTCCAGCTCACGGGATAAGGGGGGATGTTGGGGTTTGCATTAGAGACCAGAGAAGGGGAGGGAACAGTCCCCTGTGCTGTGCTTCTCCACCCTGGCCATCCCTTCATCTGCTCTCCTTGACCCTCCCTGCCCCCTATGGTTACTCCTTGCTGCTCTCCCATCCTCCACCACTTGGTGACCTCTGAGGTCCCTGCTGGCCACACAGAATGCACCCCTTCTCTCCTCAAGCTCAGTACAGCTCACAGGCTTCTCTCCCCCCAACTCCTGCCATCCTACCAGGGGACTTCCACACAGACCCTGACTCTCCCTTGGACCCCCAAACCTCTCAGTTACTCCCCCTGCTCACCTCCACACCCTGAGTCTTGTTATAACCTACAAACATAGGACCTCCATGATCTAGAATTCTGGAATCCTCTTGTCCCACCTTGATCTCCTGGCTTTTCCACTTTCCCTCTGGTTCCCCTTAACATTACCCCCTCACCCCTTAGCCTTCTCCCCTGCACCAGCCTCTTCTCCCCATCTAGACCCCTTGGGGAACCAAGTCAGCACTACACTGTGTTCCTCTCAGGAACACCTTGAGCTCTTATCACATCTCCCCATGCCCCCCTAAGCCTCAGCCTTGGCTCACCCCCACCCTTCACTTCCCTCTCACAGACATACATGATAGTGAACGAAGATGGAGAAAACCAGGCTCTGACACCCCCACTGGGCCCTCCCTCCTGCCAGGCTATCCAGTTCTACCTACCTCCTCTATCCCCCACTCTCTCAGCTGAGACCCTGCCTACCAAATGTAGGCCATTCACCCTGACCTCCCCTCCCCTCCCAGCACTCAGGCACCTTCTACTGCTCTCCTCCTTCCCTGTCTCCCATGATGAAGCGGGGCTGATCCCTGAGCAAAGCTGACCCTTCTACCTGCTCAAGTGACCCTCTTGCATCCCATCTCCTCCAATAACTTGCCCCTCCTTGTTTTCCCCCTCTCTCATTTATCTTTAATCTCTCCCTCTCTTCTACCCTACAAACATGCCCCTGTCTGTTCCATCTGGAAAAAACCCTCCTTTCTTGACCCTCCCATTCCCACCAACTATCTTCCTATGTCTCTTCTGCCCTTTGTGGCTAAACTCCTCAAACCGTTTTTCCTTTTTCTCCTCTCTTCTTAACCACTTATGATGATTTCACCATTCCCCCCAAACTGCTCTCTCCAAAGTGACCAGTCATCTCTTAAGAGACCAAATTCAGTGGCCTTTTCTCAGTCCTCAGTCTCCTGGGTATCTCTGCAGTGGTAAACACTATTGATCACTCTCTCCTCCTGAATGTTCTCTTCTCTCTAGGTTTTCAAGACATCCACTCTCTCCTGGTTTTCCCCTTCCTTCTCTGACCACCTTTTCTGGGTGTCCTTTGCTGGATCCTCCTCCAGAACATGCCCTCTAACCATGTCCCTCAGTTTTCTCTCCTGGAACCTTTTCTCTTCTTTCTCCACACTACTTCACTTGATGACCTTATTGGCTCCCATGGATTGAATTGACATCTCTTTCCTGATGTTTCTCAAATTTACCTGCTCCAAACTCCCTGCTGATCTCGAATCTTCAGCTGCCTTTCAGACATCTCAAACTGGATGTGCAGTAGAGAGCTTAAACTAAACGCATCCAAAGTACAACCCATTATTTCTCCCCCTAATCCCTCCTCCTCACCCATCTCTTCCATTACCTTAGAGATCACCCCCATCCTCCCAGTCCTTCAGGACCAGAACCTGGGAGTCATCCTGAGCTCCTCACTCTCATTGCTTAAATCCAATATGGTGCCAAGGCCTGCCAATTTCACCTCTGCCCCATCCCTGGTCCATTTCACCTCTGCCCCATCTCTGGTCCATTTCACCTCTGCCCCATCTCTGGTCCATTTCACCTCTGCCCCATCCCTGGTCCATTTCACCTCTGCCCCATCTCTGGTCCATTTCACCTCTGCCCCATCTCTGGTCCATTTCACCTCTGCCCATTCTCTGGTCCATTTCACCTGTGCCCCATCTCTGGTCCATTTCACCTCTGCCCCATCTCTGGTCCATTTCACCTCTGCCCCATCTCTGGTCCATTTCACCTCTGCCCATTCTCTGGTCCATTTCACCTCTGCCCATTCTCTGGTCCATTTCACCTCTGCCCCATCCCTGGTCCATTTCACCTCTGCGCTGTCTCTGGTTGTTTTCTCTTCTGTACCACCTCTGGTTGAAGTCACCTCTGCAGCATCTCTTGTCCATTTTGCCTGGGCAACATCTCTCTACTACTCCTCTTTCTCTCCTCTGCCATTTCTCTACCCAGGCTTAGGCCCTCATTACCTTATACCTGGGCTTTTGCAATATTTGCTGGGGGGAGGGGGGTGCCTACCGGCCTCTGATCTCTGTACACTTCAGTCTACCCTGCATTCACTGACCAGAGGGATTTTCTTAAAGTGAAAGTGTGACCATACCTCTTCCTTTTTACAATACCCCCCATCTCCACCCCAAATAACCTTTAGTGGCTTGCTGTTGCCTCTAGGAGTAAATATAAAAGGCTCCATTTCAGTCAATCTTTATATAATTTTTAAGTGCCTGCTGTGTGTCAGGGGGATACGAAAACAAGCCAAAGACAGTTTTCCTGACCATCTGCTCAACCACCATGGCCTCAGGCATGACCATTTAGTAGGTATACCACTTGCAACCTAGGATTCCTAGTTTTGAGATAGCTGTGGTGCAATGTGTGGAGCACTGGGCCTGGAATTAGGAAGATCTGAGCTGTAATTCTGCCCAGCTAGCTGGGCAATCCTGGCCAACTCACTGATCCTCTGTCTGCCTCAGTTTCCTCATCTGTAACATAGAGATAATAACGGTCCCTACCTTGAAGGATGCTGTGAGGATCCCATAAGAGAATACTTTCAATCACTCGTTAAGTCAATAACTATTGAAGCACCTGTTACATGCCAGGGACTGTATAAAGCTGTGTGGATTCAGAAAGAGGCAAAAGACAGTCCCGTAGAGCTCACGTTCCAGTGGGGAAGACAACAAACACATTTCCCTAGCAAGATCTATCCAGGATAACTGGGAGATAATGAGCAGGGGGAAGGGAGGTGGGGGAGGCTTCCAACAGCAGGTGGGATCTTAGTTGGGACTCTGAAGGAAGCAGGGAAGTCAGGTGGAGGGAAGTGGTGGAGAGTGTTCCAGCCCTGAGGGATAGCCAGAGGAAATGCCTGGAGGGAGAGGTGGAGGGCTTTGTTGGTGGAACAGCCAGGAGGGTGTCCAGCACCTTACGGGAAGAATTGTAGCTCTGACTGTTCATCTAAGCAGGGGGAGAGGCTCCATCCCCAGTCAATGGTGAGCCAAGGGCCTTGACTCTATTACTTCCTGGGAAGGAGGCATGGTTTGGGAGGGGTGTCATTATCCACCCCTCATAAGAACAAACAGTAAGAGTGGAGGCAGAGGAGAAGAATGGTTTTCCAGGGCTGTGTGAGCTGGGCCTTGACTTTGGGTTGGGGTCTGGGTAGGACTAACCAGGCTAGGCCTGGGGAGGGGAAAGGGGAGGATGGGAAGGGAAAGGGATGGGGAGAAGCCACCCAAGGGGCAGAGGACAGGGGGCTCCCTGGCTCTGGTGCCCTGACCCTCCTGTTCCTGCCCCCTGTCCCCAACTGAGGGCCCCATGGTGTCATGAGCAGGGCTAGGCCTTGGTCTCAGAGTCATGGAGCCTATGACCCCACTGGCTCTAAGCCTCAGTTTCCTCACCTGGAGAATAGCCACCTTGTAGGTTTTCACAGTGTTACCTACTGGCTGTAGAAACAAATCTTCAGCCTCCTGACCATCCCTCCCTTCCCCCTCAGGGAACATCTTGTCCACCTCTGTCCCCCTCCCTGCCTCCTCCTCCTGAGGGGTGGGGCCAGGTGAGGTGGGGCTGCTGTTTCTCATGGCCCCTTTGTCCTCCCCCAGCTCTGCCTTCTGAGGGTGAAGCTTGCACTCATCCCCCAGGGGCTGAGGTGAATGAAGGCATGGCCCCCATTGGGCCACCAGCAGACACTTACAAGGTGAGTTGGGGTTCCCTCCTTCCAGAAATGTCTTCAGGTGTCAGGTCCTCCTCTCTGTGTCTGCAGTGGTTCTTGCTGCTCCCTGGGGCTACTGGGAGAGTGATGGACACTTTGGGAGGATGGGCCCCATGGCTCCCTGCTGTGCCTTCCTTGTCTATCCCCTGCTTTCTGCATGGGGCCTGCTAGCATGGCTTGGGGGGCACTGGAGGCTGCTTGTCCCCCAAGGCTGCATCTGGCTTCTTTGACTGCTGCTCATCCTGGGTGGTTCATAGGACCCAGGGCCACTCCTTTCCCCCCTGCCCCTTACCAACAAGACACTGGTGGATCATGTTTTTTTCTTACCCTCAGGCCAGTCTTCTTTGTATCCAGCCTGGTCTGACCTTTTCCATGGCTGAATTGCCCTGTCTCCTCCAAAACTATCAGCTCCTCAAGGCAGAGACTGTGGTGCATCCTATATCTGGACCCCACTCCCCTCCCCAGGAGACCCTTGGTAAAAACCCTGGGTCCCCAGCCCAGCCTGGTCCTGTCCAGGGCCCCCAGGGGTCTCTGTCCTGTTCCTGGGCTAGCAGGTGTGTACTTCATGTTTCAGGAGCCTGTGACCTTCAGGGACGTGACTGTGGACTTCACCCCCGAGGAGTGGGGGTGGCTGGGGCCCTCTCAGAGGCAGCTGTACTGGGACGTGATGCTGGAGACCTACAGGAACCTGGTCTCCCTGGGTAAGGAGGCTTCTCCCTGCATTCCCTCCCCCCATCACATAATTCAGTATCTGCCTTTGAGGGGAGGAAAGCCGGGAGACAGGGTTGGGGTCTCTGGAGGCTGAAAGGTCAAAGCCCTAGGGGAGGTCAGTCAAGCCCCTGTGGGCTCCTGACAGCCTTCGTTGGATTCATTCCCTTCCCTCATCTTAATTTCTTTATCCATAGAATAGGGAGTTTGGGTGAGGCTCAGGACCTTTGACCAGTAAGATGAGTCTGTAGCGCATGGCTGTCCTGGACAGCTGTGCCATGGAGGGCTGGCTTGAACTCAGCATACATCAAGACTTCACTACTCTCTACATCACAGGGCTGCCTGTCTCCAAACTGGATGTGATCTCCTTCCTGGAACAAGGGGATGGCGGCTTTCTTCGAGCACTTCCTGACCATCCTTCAGGTCATTCCCTGTCCTTTGTCCCTGAGCTCAGGCTCCTGTTCTCCACCCACTTACATTCTTGGGAACCTCAGTGTCTTTCCTCATGTCCTGCAAGCACCCTGGCCTCGGGCCTTGCACTATCCCTCAGAGATGGTCACTAGTGAAGCTCTGCCCATGATCTCTGCAGTGTCCAGCTCTAGTGCCCAGGATTCTTCATTCTCTCCTATATCTCTGGGTCCATCTGTTGTTCTGCTGGCTCCTCCTAACCTTATGTTAGTCTTCAAGCCCTGCCCTGCCCAGACATGACCAGTGTCTGTGACCCAGTCCCTCCTGCTGGTGCCACCCGCCTCCACACACTGTCTATTCTCCCCTGTGCCATGCACTCCTCCTTTCCTGAGCTCTCCATCTAGTGAGGATGCCTCTTGGGTCTAGGCAGACCTCTCTCAGATCTCCTCAAGCCCCGGGGCCATGGCATCCCTGACCCCTGAAGGGGACAGCTTTCCTGTTCAGGGTGTGTCTCTGGACATGAGTTCTAAGGGCCTTTGCCACTCCCCTCCCCCACCCAACTTACGGGTTCTGCTCTGAAGGGAGCCGGAAGAGCAAGACTGGCCTTCCAGAGATGTCCCAATATATCATGTCCCCACCATCTGAGGGTAGAGTTAAAAACTCATCTTGCACAACCCCCTCATTTGGGCATCTTCAGAAGCACTCCCAGAGGGGAGAGACTGGGCACTCAGTGCACAATGGGCATGCAAAACCAGGCCCCTGACTCCAAATCTGAGGCCTTTTGTCTGCCCTACAGCACTTCAGCATCAGTCAGGCAGTCAGTATGAAGCCCTGTGCCAAGTGCTAGGGATACAAAAAGAGACAAAAGACAGTCTCTGCACCCTCAGGGAGCTCACAGTCTAATGGAGGGGGGGGCCACAGACAAGCTCTATCCAGGATGACTAGGCGCTAATTAACCAAGAGAAGGCACTAAAATAAAAGGGATTGGGGAAGGAGGTAGGATTTTAGTTGGGACTTGAAGGAAGCCAGGAGGAAGAGCATCCCAGGTATGGGGGCAACCAGAGAAAATGCCTGTAGCCAGATGAATTGAAGAGCTTGTGTTGAGGAGTCATTGAAGTTTATTGAGAAGGAGAGTGATAGCCCTGAGCTTTAGTAGTTGAACAGAAGATGGATTGCAGTGGGGGCGGGAACTGAGGCAAGAAGACTTCCCAGCAGCTGTTGCATCAGGCCAGGCATGAGGTGATGAGCATCTGCATCAGGGTAGGGGTGGTGTCAGAGGAGAGAAGGGGGTGTGTAGGTGTACCTGACCAGAGATTCAGTAGAGGTGACGTGGACCAGAGATGCAGGAGAGGTGAAATGGATGCAGGGGGTGAAATGGATCAGAGATGCTACAGAGGTGACACTGACCAGGAATGCTGCAGAGGTGAATTGGACCAGCGATGCTGCAGAGGTGAAATCAACCAGAGATGCAGCAGAGGTGACGTGGACCAGAGATGCAGGAGAGGTGAAATGGATGCAGGGGGTGAAATGGATCAGAGATGCTGCAGAGGTGACATTGACCAGGGATGCTGCAGAGGTGAATTGGACCAGCGATGCTGCAGAGGTGAAATCAACCAGAGATGCAGCAGAGGTGACGTGGACCAGAGATGCAGGAGAGGTGAAATGGATGCAGGGGGTGAAATGGATCAGAGATGCTACAGAGGTGACGCTGACCAGGAATGCTGCAGAGGTGAATTGGACCAGCGATGCTGCAGAGGTGAAATCAACCAGAGATGCAGCAGAGGTGAAATGGATGCAGGGGGTGAAATGGATCAGAGATGCTGCAGAGGTGACATTGACCAGGGATGCTGCAGAGGTGAATTGGACCAGCGATGCTGCAGAGGTGAATTGGACCTGAGGTGCTGGAGAGGTGAAATTTACAAGAGATGCTTCAGAAGTGTAAGAGTCAGGCCATCCTGGTTGCCCTCCTTGAACCTCCTTTAGTTTACCCACTTCCATGGTATGACTGAGGCAGGGGATAGACACTGTCTCCTCCTTTTTCCTTATTCTTAATGCAGCCCAACTCAATGTCCCACTATTCACTCATCCCAGTCTGGCCAGGTCTCCCTGTCTTGGACTGGTGATGGTGATCTTTTAAACCCAAGTATAATAAGTGTTTTCATTTGCCCCTGTTCAAATTTATCTTACACAATTCAGCCTAGTGCTGAAGCTCAGTGGTTCCTAAATTTTTTAGTCTCCACAATTATTGTCACCCCCGAAAGCTTTTGTTTGTAGGGCTGATATTTATTGACATTTACCCTAATAACAATTAATGTGGATCAATTTAAATATATATACTAATCTATTAGAAATAAAATCAAACCCCCTCCATGTTAGTGTCAGTAACATTTCATAAATATAACTGTATCTCCTCAAACAAAAGAGGAATGAGAAAAGTAATATTAATTTTACATATTTTTAAATCTTTTTAATAATAGAAGACAGCTGCATCCAGTCTGTTGCAGTATATTATTTTGGTTAATATATATAAATAAAACCCTCTCTCGGGCATGCAGTTGGATTAGGGAGGGAGAAGTATGCTAATAGGCAGCTGACATCTTAGAACTAGGATGAAGGTCTTTGACTCTGAGAATCTTCTGTTAGGGTTTGGGGGAGCATTCTTTGTGCACCAGGGTCTTCACCCATCATCATTCTTTTGAATTCTGATTCTACCATCCAGTAAGTTGGCTCTTCCTCCCATCCAACATCATTTGTCAATATGATGAGCATGCCACTTATGTCTTCATTCAAATCATTGATTAAAAATGCTAAATAGCCAGGGCCCAGCACAGATCCCCAAGGTGCCCCCCTGGAGGCCTCCTGACATTGAATCAGTCATGTCGCTACTTCCAAGGGTGTCTGTCCCCTCACTTAGCCCACATCTCCTTATCTTTCCCACAGAAGCAGCATGAGAGATTTTATCAAATGCTTGGCTCTAATAGGAGTAAACCATAACTCCATCTTTCCCAGAATGAAGTGTGACGGGTTTGGCAGGATTGGTCCTTTCCCCTTTATGAATCTCCAGACAATGCTCAGGAGCATTGAGGAGGGTTGCATGAGAAATCACGAGCTTGTGTGGCACAGTTATGTTCAGCTAATGAGGGAGTCACAGACTCTGTGTCCTGCCCTTTTTTCTGTGCATTAAAAATGGTGTTATTGCTGCTCATGTCTCTTAAGCAGGACAATTGCTGCCCACCAACTTCTCCCCTCAGGCCCCCTTGCCAAGGGAAGCCTTTGCTCGGGACAAAAGATCAGTTAAGCAGAACAAACTAACCCTTGGGTGATCCTTGAGGATGTGCCTGCTGTCTGTCTTCTGTCTCTGAAGGGCTGGGAAGTGTGGGGAACCATAAGGGGCCATGTTTTGGTCCCAGTTCTCCTGTCTTCAGCTTGCGTGGCTGCTGTGGTCACTGCCTCAGTTGACCCCCTGGTTCTTCTCATAACACTACCCTAATTCATGCAAGTGTTTCCCTATTTCTTTGAGTCTGTTGTGTGACTCATTTCTTATGGTGCAATAATACTCCCATTTATCCACATCCCATTCTCTGTCTGGCTGTCTCATTTATGACTACTTGCTTGCTTTCCAGTGGTTTGCTTTAACAAAAACAAGCCCTATGAATCTTTCCCTGTGCAGCCTTGCCCATTTAAGGGACTTGAGGACCTTAAGGTTCCAGATCGGTTTTCAGAACTGGACCAGTTCATACCTTCACCCACTGTGTCCCTGTCCTACCATGTCCCTTCCAGTAATGGCTGATTGTCTTGTTAGTGTCTTTGCCAATCTGAAGGATGTGAGGAGGAGCCTTAGAGTTCATTGTTTTCATTGGCATTTCTCCAGGCTTCCATGTAGTTGGTGGAGAGCTGCCTGTTCACATCCAGCTGCATTACCCCATTCAGCAGTTTCCATTCTGAAATGCTTCTATTTTATTTTAATCCCTTTCAGACTCAGAGCCTCAGCCTAAAACCAAGGAGACCCCTTCAGAGCAGGGCACTCCTGGAGAAACATCCCAGAGGGTGACAGTAGAAAGACCCCAAAGGTGCAGACACTGGAATTCCATTTTGAAGGAAACAGGGGAATGTGAAAATCCAATAAAGAAGCAGCTGGGGAACCAGGAAAGACAAATGAGGCCAATCTGCAAACATCAACAGATTCATACAGGAGAGAAAACTCATATGTGTAATGAGTGTGGGAAAATGTACAAGAAGCATGCAAACCTTATTATTCATCATAGGATGCACAAATATGAATGTAAAGTATGGGGCAATGCCTTTAGTGATCGTTCAAATCTTATTAAACATCAGAGAACTCTTGCTAGAGAGAAGCCTTATCAATGTAATGAATGTGGGAAAGGCTTCCATCACCACTCACACTTGGTGAAGCATCAGAGGATTCATACTGGAGAGAAACCTTATCAGTGTAATGAATGTGGGAAAGCCTTCAGTCAATGCTCCAGCCTTATTCAACATCAAAGAATTCACACTGGGGAGAAGCCTTATAAATGTGATGAATGTGGGAAAGAATTCAGCCACCGTTCACACCTTATTAATCACCAGAGAATTCACACTGGAGAGAAACCTTATAAGTGTAGTGAATGTGGGAAAGGGTTCAGTCAGTGCTCCAGTTTTATTAAACATCAGAGGATTCATACTAGAGAAAAGCCTTATAAATGTAACATATGTGAGAAAGAGTTCAGTCACCACTCACACCTTACTAATCACCAAAGGATTCATACTGGAGAGAAGCCCTATAAATGTAAGGTATGTGGGAAAGTCTTCAGTCATAGTTCACACCTCATTGTACACCACAGGATTCACACTGGAGAGAAACCTTACAAATGTAATGAATGTTGGAAAGCCTTCAGTCATAGTTCAAACCTTATTGCACACCAGAGGATTCACACTGGCGATAAACCTTATAAATGTAATGAATGTGGAAATGCCTTCAGTCATGGCTCAAATCTTATTAAACATCAAAGGATTCATACTGGAGAGAAATCTTATCAATGGTAATGTGTGGGAAAGCCTGCAGTAACCATTGAAATCTTATTGCACATCAAAATACTTGTGAGAAACCATGAAAATGGAAAAAGCTTTCATCATTGTTCACCCCTCACTACAGAGGCATCATGGAGAGAATGACCTGGGGTTGAATCTCTACAACCTTAAGTTCCTCAAATCCCTGAAATGGGCAAGGCTGCACAGGGAAGGACCCACATGGCCTTTTTTTATTGAAGCAAACACATTTATGAGCGGTGTGACCTTGGACATGTCACTGAGCTTCAGTTTTTTCATCTATAAAATAAGTCTAATTATACCACCTCTCAAGGGTTGCTTTGAGAGCCAAGTGAGGCCATATGTTTAAAGTGAAAAACTTAAAGCATTATATGACAATTGTAAACACCAGAGGATTCACACTAGGGAGAACATAATATATGTGAGAAAACTTTTACTTAGGCAGAATTTTCCAAAGTCTGGGGCAGAAGACCCTTTCTGAGAAAGAACAAATCAGTGGCCAAAATGTTTGACAATTCAAGTCCCACATAAATAATCGACATGTTTCCATGAAGACAGCATGACATCCATGCTAGACATGGCTTGAAGCCACACCTCTGATGCAGGCTGGCCACAGAACCCTGACTGACTATAGTGCCCTGGAATAGTTACTTCCCCAAGATGATAAGTTACAGAGGAGATGCTGTCAGGCCTTGGTACAGGGTATTCCTCCTTGGGAACTCCCTATGCCAGTGACAACACAGTTCCTGTTTCTACTCCTTCTTCCATGAAAACAAAGTTTGAACAGTCAGGAAAGGTAAGATCCAGGGGAATGCAATCATTCAGGGGCCCACATGAGGGCTTTGTATGGGATCTGGAGGCATCTTTGCCAACCATCAGTCAAGGTGTGTGACAGGTGAGGTGTATTTTTGGGTCACTGTGCATCTGCTCCCTGCATTCAAAATGAACCCTGTACACTTGAAATGATACAGTCTTTGGGTGAAGGTCAAGGCAGCAGAGTACAACTCTATTTCTCCACATGATTTACTTGGGCAGGTATAGTGCATTGTTTTAAAAACAAATCCTGCAACTTAATAAAAGGGAAATAACTAAAACGTGGTTATAGGCTCTTGTTTGAAATTTTCAGCAATTCAAATTGGATTCTCTTATATTTTGTCTCAAATTTTTTTTAATTTTATTTTTCATTTTTAACACACTTTATAACAGATAAAACAATTCAAACTTTCAGTCAGGTGACACTTCTTTTTAAAGTATTTACAATATGGACCACAAAAGAATTTTTTTTTAAACATTGACTGAGACACAAATTATATTTGTTGCTAACTTCACAAGCTCTTGACCTAATTGTCTCCACAGTATTACTAGGAATTAAAGGACCCTAACTTATTGTTGTTGGTCTAAAGTCCTATGCCTAATAGCTTAATTTTAGACTTAACTTTGGATGTTCCCCTACCAATAATCTATAATTTAATAGATCTGGTATTAAGCTTATAAACCTTTTGACTATAGGAAATTGCCACCAAGAGTAGGGACATTGCAGGGATACAATATCTCCCCAACTTCATGTCAGTTCCAGGCAGGATTAGATTATCCACTTGCATTTAGTCAGTCTTAAAGTCTACCAGGTGTCAGTGGGGAAATTGAGTCAGGAGAATCCTACCTCAGCCCAGGCTGAACAGCCACTCTCCCACCCTTCCCATGAGATCGCCTTTTGCAGTTCATACCAGCATCCTGGATTGGAGGCTCAGACCACCTTTCTTGCTCTCCATATCTGGAGTTAGACTCAGAAGAACAGTCACTTAATAGTCCCATAGCATCAAAAAATGGCAGGTTCCAATAACCAGATTTCAAATATGATTATAATTTCACTTTGGCTAAGGAACATCTTTTGAGGCAAGTCTTAAGTGGCTTACATGCCTTTCTATACATATTCTAGTTCCTGATTAAATAGCAATCATAAAATCAAATTTACCATTAAAACCTTAACTTTTCCATCAATGCCAAATTTTACCTAAGGCTACCTTCCTTTGGGAAATTTAGACTAAAGTTCTTTTCCCCAAACTAAAGATGTCATTGATTTATTCTCAGTAATTAATTCAGTCTATTGTTTTAATACTAATTGCTTTTACCTCACTTTGTAACATGTCCAATTTTTCTCCACATCTCTCCCCTCCCTTCGCTTCCTAATACCTTGCATTCTGATTACTCCTTCCCTCAATGTACCCTCCCTTCTACCACACCTCACCCTTCCCTTATCCCCATCTTCTCTCTTTTCTTGTTGGGCAAGATAAATTTCTGTACCCCATTCCCTGTATTTCTTATTTCCCGATTATATGCAATAAAAATTCTCAACATTCGTTGCTAATACTTTGAATTCCAACTTCTCTCCCTCCCCCCCCTCCTTCCCCAGCCCCACCTAGGAGGCAAGCAATTCAATGCAGACTAAATATGTGTTGTTTTGCAAAAGACTTCCATAATAATCATGTTGTGTAATACTCATTATATTGCCCTCTGTCCTACTCTATCCCCCCTTATCTTTACCCCCCACAATTGACCTTGTCCCTTCTTGAAAGTATTTATTTCTAGTGACTCCTTTCTCCCATTTGCCCTCCCTTCTAACATTCCCCTTACCCCACTTGTTGCCTCCTCTCCTACTTTCCTGTGGTGTGATATAAATTTTCATATCAAATTTAGTGAGCATGTTATTCCCTCCTTCAGCTACATGTGGAGAGAGTAGCTTCATTTTTCCCCTCTCCCCTTCTCCTTTTTCTCCTCCATTGAACAAGATTTTTCTTATTGCCTGCCCCATTCCATTTCTCCCTTTCTCTTCCCAGTATTTTCCTCCACCCCTTAATTTTTTTATTTAATTTTATTTTTTGTGTGTGGATATCATCTCTTCTGATTCAACACACCCTGTGCTCCCTATCTATATGTGTGTATGTGTGTATGTGTATGTACAATCTCTCCATATACCCAAATGCTGAGAAAAGATTCAAGAGTTATAAATATTTTCTTTTCCATGTAGTAATGTAAACAGTTCAGCTTTAGAGAGTCTTTTATGATTTTTCTTTCCTATTTACCTTTTCATGCTTCTCCTGATTCTTGTCTTGGGAAGTCAAATTTTCTATACAGATCTGGTCTTTTCCTCAGTATGAATGATTGAAAGTCTTCTATATCATTGAATGACTATTTATTCCCTTGAAGTATTATACTCAGATTTGCTGGGTAGGTGATTCTTGGTTTCAATCCCAGTTCCTTTGAACTCTGAAATATCCCATTCTAAACCCTTCGATCCCTTAATGTTGAAGCTGCCAGATCCTGTGTTATCCTGATTGTATTTCCACAATACTCAAATTGTTTCTTTCTAGCTGCTTGCAGTATTTTCTCCTTGATCTGGGAACTCTGAAATTTGACCACAATATTCCTAGTAGTTTCTCTGTTCGGGTCTCTTTCAGGAGGTGATCAGTGGATTTTTTTAATATTTATTTTGCCCCCTGGTTCTAGAATATCAGGGCAGTTTTCCTTGATAATTTCATAGAAGATAATGTCTAGGCTTTTTTTTTTATCATGACTTAGATGTAGTCCCATAATTTTTAAATTGTTTCTCCTGGATCTATTTTCCAGGTCAGTTGTTTTTCCAATGAGATGTTTCACATTATCTTCTATTTTTTCAAATTTTTGGTTTTGTTTACTAACTGCTTGGTTTAACTCATAGTCATTCATTTCCCTGAACTCAATTCTGTCTTTCAATGAATTATTTTGTTCAGTGAGCTTTTGAACCTTCTCCTCCATTTGTCTGATTTTGCTTTTGAAAGCCTCCTTCTCCTCATTGGCTTTTTGGACCTCTTTTTCCAATTGAGTTAGCCTCTTTTTAAAGCTGTTATTTTCCTCAGCATTTTTTTAGTTCTCCTTTAGTAAGCTGCTAACTTGTTTTTTAAGGTCTTCCATTGCCTGAGCCCAGTTTAAGTTTGGAGGCCCTGGAGGCAGAGACCTTGTCAAATTTTTAAAAGTGAAATAATCTTCCTCCATGAGAGAGAAATGCTTAACCAGTTTTAAGAGAAAATCCACTGGAGAAGTTCAAAGTAGTTCAAATGAAGGCTGCAGAGCCTTTTTAAGTATCATAAATGGGGAAACACAAAGGGAACATCCTAAATGTGAAGATCATATTTGTCACTGGAATTTAGTAGTGTGATTACTCTGAGTATATAGTCAGTATACTCTGAGAGAAATCTATGGCCCACTATCCCAAGCCTGCTTCCTGTTACTCAACTCTGAGGCATTTAAGGCTTCACTGCACCCAGTTCCAGTTAGAATCAGCTCCTGAAACTCTCCTAAAATCTTTCTCATGCAGTCTACTTTTAATTCCACTTGCCCTGTCATTAATAGGTCTTCCTGGGTAATCTTTAGAAAACCTTTTGTTACTAGTCTGTTCCCTGACCACATTATGCTACCGGTGAGCCTAGCAAAGCAGGCCCTTTGTGTGAAAATCCTCCATAGACATGGACCTCTAACGATAGTTCTGTGCCTTGGATCAGAGGATGTGTCCCACTGCTCATCTGGGCCAGCACCTTATATGCTGTTTCATGAGGCAGTCGATAAGGGAAGCCTCAGGTATCTTTCTCCAGTCCACTTTGCTGTTCATCTGGCTGTATCAACAAGCCATTCTGACCCATTCTAGTGTTGCTGTGTGTCATCCACCTAAACTCCACTCAATATTTATGTGACCTACTGTTGATGCAGAGCTTACTGTGTTCATAAAAGTGATTTAGCTGCAGATGGTATGAAACCTCAAACAGACTTTATGAGAGTTAACACACAGAATTTGTTGGTAAAGTAAGATATGGTTTCTCCAGTGAGATGCCATGCTTTTAATAAAACCAAACTTTTTCAGAATCTTTGTCTGTGGCACAAAGGTAGTGCTTGAATCCTTAGGTTCCTTAAGGAATTGCCAAGTGTCAGAAGCTTCATTCAATGGAAGAAGAATTAGGTGCTGCCTGTACTGATCGAGAAGGTCTAAATGGTGTTAGTGAATCATGCACAGGAATCCCCAGGGCTCCCACTTGGAGATAGTTCTGTGGGAAGGGGAATTGCCCTTATGTCTGAAGATCCTTGTGATCTGTTAATTCAGAAATCTTCTCTTTCTACCTGACAAGTGACCAAAGGAGCAGATATAAAGGTTCTCATTTGACTGTAATGATATAATATATTGCTGATGGATCAAGGCCAGTCAGTGAGTCAACTTGCACTTGTTATGTGTAAGGTGCTTGCCTAAACACTGGGAACCTGGATTCAGAAGACAGATCCTGTCCTCAAGAAATTTACATTTGAATGAAGGAAGCAAACACATAACAAGGAGCTGAATAGGAAGGATGGTGGTGAAAATGCCAGGCAAGGGGGCTTAGGAGAAGGGTCCTGTGCAGATAAGTCTGGAGTACATTCTGGAGAGGAATGAAGACATGGCAGGTCTGGGCCTCTTCCTTGACATGGAGGTACTGGGAAGAGCCAGCTGATCTGAGGAAGAGGCCACCTGACAGAGGATACTTCCAGTATGAAAAACAGTCTGGGGGTGGGGGGACCTTCCAGCATAAAGACATTTTATGACCTAGTAGAGGAAGTCCCGAGAAGATAAGTCAGGCCTTTGCTTTGGAAAGAAATGGAGTTAGAGAAGACTTGTTACTTTTCAGACTTATTGGTGGTGTTAATATTTAATATAAATTTTAGACTTTGATAAGGGCCAAAGTTTGAATTAAGAAGAGTCTGGACCTAATAGTCTCCTTTGCTTAGAGGATGCCTTTTGATGGGCAAATGGGACTTCCTTATCAGACCCTTCTTCTAGCATCCTAGTGTTAAGAGAAAAACACAGATGCCTGGGGTTGTAACTTCAGCTTTTGCCAAACTCTGTTAAGATAAACAACTTCAAAGGCCTGTTTAGGACAGGAAGCCTGGTGGGATTTTCTTATTGTATGTCACAGAGACTATATGTTTACACAGCTTGGAATCGCAAGGCCCAAATGACATTGCTTTGTTAATTGTCCTGTCTTACTAAATTTATGGTTTGCTTAATTAGGAGAGTTTCTTTCTCACAGCAAAATGTATATAAGCCAGAAGATTTCTGCACTAGCCAGCCAGAACATTTCTGGCTCCATAATGCATTATGTTACCGTTGTCTTTAATAGGGAATGGATTAATTAATTAATTAAATCATAAAATGTATGCATTTAGCCTGTTGCCTTTTCTCTAACCAAGTTTTCAGGTCAACAGTGGAAATATCAGAACAATGGGAAATGTCAATATAACATTATTTTGAAGAAAACTATTTAACATGGGAGTGTTCTATCAGGCTGTGCATCAGCGGGGCTTACTCAGTGTAAAAACAGACACCCTGACATACACAGGAGGGCCTGCTATCACAGGTTCTTTGATCTGATTTTCTAAAAGGAAGGCAACTTTTGAGGGTGTAGCACCAATCCAATGTTCACAGTATCTATCGGGACCATGCATATCCCTGCGCAATTCTGAATCACAAAATACCACAGACTTTCCATATGGAAGGCAGAACCAAAACATTCAGACATCAGAAAGCCAAATCCACTGTAGTAACAAAAATCTATACACAATAACAATACAGAGAACAACACCATCCCCAAGCCTTCCCCCGGCTAGGCTTCCCACAAACCAACTCCATGAAACAAATTACAAACAATCACACACACACTAGCCAACAGACTGCATCCTCTGACTCTGACTGCTCTCAAGACTAACTTCCTCTCAGCTCTGCTCTACCTCTGCCTTTTCCTGTTCCACCCATTCAGTAAACTCCTCCCACCGCAGGCTCCATGTGACTTAATGGGCCTATTAATGAATGAGAAAGATCTTCCCATTTTACATTACCATCACACAAGGGTCAACAATCACTTTAATCAAGGACATATATCATTCACTTAGTTCACAGGGAAAAATCAGCACCCTGAACTTCAGGAAAAATACAGAGAAATCAAAATCAACGGACAGGGTTTCCAGCTGTCTGACCATAAGTAACACATGCATAGTGACCAGAGAGGGAAGCACCAACATCTGTGTTTTCAAAGCCAAGGGGCTTCTTAGAGGCTCCCCAAAGTCTCATCCGGTCAAACACTTCCAGTGAGTAATCCCCAAAGTAAAACCTCAACTCAGAGTATTTATAAACTTTTCAGAACCAGAGGGCATCACAACCCTTGAGAAATTAACAGAAGGTGTGGGCCTCCTCTAGTCAAGCTTCCCTTAATGGGCAGACTCATCAATGGGTGGGGAAGATCTTTAACTCTCTAATTACCATTACAATCAGTGAAACAGAGCCTAGGAGCTGTGTGTTCATCCTTCCTTGCCCAAAGAAGACCATGCCATCAGAGAAATAATGACATGACTTGCACTTGAGTTTGTTTTTGAATGAGGGAGGGCTGTGCAGTCACCAGCCTCACTTCTCCTCCAGACCCATCTGGATCCAGTGACCAGATATTCATCAGAATGACTGGAGATGACCCAGGATGAGGCAGTTGGGGTTAAGTGACTTGCCCAAGGTCACATAGCTAGTTGAGTGTCAAGTGTCTGAGGTGAGATTTGAACTCAGTCTTCCTGACTCCTGCACTGGTGCTCTATCCACTGCACCACCTAGCTGCCCCAAAGAGCAGTAGCTATTTGCACTAAAAGGATGCATCAGAGTTCCTCCAAAGAATATGAGTGAATCACTATCCACAGCTTTTCTAGTTATATAAGGGCAATCCTCTTTGCTTAAAAATCAGTGTGACTTTTTCCCAAAAAAGTCATGAGAAAGAAGTCTCTGCAAAATCTTGGAATGCTTTTGGGCAGGGTGCCTTCACTTTGTGGTGAAACATGCCACTTACTGACACCAAAACACTTCTAAGTATGTTTTAGCTAAAATAAGAAATTTCCATTTTTGTTTGTGGTAGTAATGATATAAATCTGTCTTATAAAGCAAATTTACTCCTGAGATTTGCAGATGTGGTGGATATTTGTAAAAACAACAACAACAACATGTTTTTTAAAAAAATTCCAGGACCTCAAATTTGTGCTCTGATAAAGAAAAATAAACTAACAAAATTTATGAAAAAGTTTAAAACTATGGGTAATAAATATACAAATAATATCCTTATTGTTTCCCCATTTAAAAAAAAAACAGCCCTGAAAATGAAATAGGCCAACTTTCAGAAACAAGGAAGTTCTGTTTCTACCGTTTTGAGTGACTAGGGTTGTGACCTACCACAGTCAGATTAAAGATCAGAAATTTGTGTGCAGGCTTGATGAACTGTTTGAAGGAAAGCCTATCACAGAGGAGAACATGAAGTCACATGGTCAAGGGATGGTAGCAAGCTGAGTCCAAAATTCAGAACACTATCAGAAGCTTCCATTACAATAAACGTGTTGTAGTCTCCCTATGTAGCCTTACTAGAAACGACTGTTCATTTAAGGGAATGAACCTAGATGTCCCTTCTTCCTTGGAACTCTGTTTTAATAAATTTTCCTTGATACCCTTTTGTGTGTCAAGTTCGCCTCTAACATCAACTGATTAGTCACTGGCGAATCTACAGAAGCAATTCATATTTTATTTTAAAGGCTTAGATTTTTTAAATGTGGATAAATAAAGAACCCATTTTCCCAATACAAATATGATACATGTAGCCCTACTCCTAAATTAGAATAGTTAATAGATTTCTCTCATGATAATTGAGTTCTTTACATGTTTTCTAATCAGCTAGGTGGTGCAGTGGATAGAGTACACAGCCTGAAGGCAGGAGGACTCCTCTTCCTGAGTTCAGATGTGACTTGAGACACTTACCAGCTGTGTGAGCCTGGGCAAGTCACTTCACCCTGTTTGCCTCAACTTCCTCATCTCTAAAATTAGCTGGAGAAAGAAATGGCAAACCACTCCAGTATCTTGGCATCACGGAGAGTCAGATGTGACTGAAAAACAATGAAACAAAAGGACCTTCCACGTGCCAGGTGCTGTGCCACGCACTGGGGATACAAATAAGAAAAAGAAGCGCATTTAGGGTTGAATGTGGGAAGAGAATGTGAAAGGTAGCTGGAAAGGGGAGATGGAGAAGGTGGATGCAGGGCAGGGGCGGGGGGGGAGGGCGGGAACCTGGTGTGGGGCTATCCCTGCTCAGTGGAGTCCAAAACAAGGAGACAGCTGGAAAGTCCAGATCCCTGCCCCTCTACAAGAAAGCACTTGAAAGTGGTCAGAACCTTTTGGTGAGAGCGTGTTGAAAGACGCATCTGAACCTGAAAAATCGTACTCTGCTTCGGCTCTAGGTGAATAAAGTGTTCTTAGGTTTATCAAACAAAAATACACATTTTAATAACATAGCACCTTATTTGTGTGAAATAGGATTTTCTGCTATGGCCTTTATAAAAATAAATGGTGATTTTGATTATCGGTTGAAAATAAGAGACCCACCCTCATAATATTATTATGGCTGTTTTATGTTAGACATATGAAAATAATAAAGGATTAAATCAATACCTGCTTTTACTTTAAGATGAATCTGTTATAAAATTTTTAAGTACATAATTAAATAAAACCTGAGTTAGCAAATTTGAGTTTGTTTTATTAAAAAGTCAGGTGGGAGCATGTCGGTTTTAAAAGAGGAAAAAGAGGACTGGAGACCAGACCACCAACATGAAGGAGTGGACAATTCTAATGGGAATTATGTGCAGGAGTTAAAGCAATTTCAGGTGTCTCCACCTTCCAGGACATCAAGAACTCAAATGAGGTAACACCTCATTGAATCAAAAGGGGTTCGACCACAGTGTTGAGGAATAGAAGGAAGTGGGCAGGACTTATGTGTGAGTGTGTGTGTGTGTATGTGTGTGTATGTGAGTGTGTGTATGTGTGTATACATGTGTGGTGTGTGTGTATGTGTATGTCACTGGGGCCAGACCTGCCCCCCGAACCCCAGAAGTCACTGAAGGCAGAGACCAAGGCTGACCAACAGTGAAGGACACCACTGATATTAAGGCTCCCACAAACACCAAGACATTTATAGCCACACTTTTTGTTATAGGAAACAACACAAAACAAAAACCCCCAAACCTGGATACAAAGTTGCTGCCCATCCGTTGGGGAATGCCTAAACAAAGCATGGTCCATGAATGTCATGGAATATGATGCTGTAAGAAATGACATGTCTGATGATACAGAGAAGCCTGGGGAGATGGATAGGAACTGATGCAGAGTGAA